>NC_050481.2:8206173-8542995 GCF_012460135.2 Molothrus ater | reverse complement strand
TCCACTAAGGAACTGAGCCTTTTTAATATGCAAGTGCTTAGTCAAAGAAAGTAAACGGACATCTCCTTCTGCTGGGAATTATTAGACAAATGTCTCCCTCCCCTTACCCTCCTTCCTTCCTCCTCCCTTCCATTTAAGTGTAGGAAATTCTGCTTGCTTTATTTGATAAAGAGGAGGAGGGGAAAGGACATGTACTGAATCATGGTTAAGCTGCTGTCTTCTACCTCAAGACCTTCCCGTGTAGATGTGCTTCATTAGTTTGATAAGCAGACACCAAAAAGGGGGAGGGGTGTGGGGTTTGCATGAGGGGATCTGCCTAGGGGCTGCCCGGAGGTTTAAGAAGATGAACTGCTAATGATGTTGAAGCTGTACCTTTTTGGGACCTTGGCTCCTGGAGGAAAAATGGGCCCTTTTCACTAATTGTGTTGTGCTCAGTAGTGTGGTGGAGAGGCTCTCACAGGGGAACGGAACAGAAGCAGAATGAATATCGGCTGGGCTCTTCCCCTGAGCAGCCCCCTCTCCCCTCCTCCCTCCGTCAGTGCCGTATCTGGCACGAAGTAATCCTAAATACTGGGAGATAACATTAACAAAGGAGATTATTCAGTCATTTGTTTGGACAGTCTGGTGCAAGCCTTGTGAACCGAACATAGATTTTTTTTAACAAATGTTGTCCAAATTGGCAGTGCAAATGTTTTGATGAATAGCTACCAGCAAGACTGTGAACCTTGGATGTGGCCCCGCCTGTGTGCAAACACAGGATCTGAGGACTTTCAAATGTTGCTCTCTCTAATCCTGTGCCAGCCCCTTTCCTCTCTGACTGATCCCTGTCTCAGGAGCACATAACTGTGTTTTCCCTGTGCAGTGGGCTGTGCAGGTTTTCACCTCAGGTGCTACCGAGTATTTCCTCGTGTGCTTATTTTCCTTTCATGCCGCCCCACTTGGGAAGGTCCAGAGCCATTCCCAGGTGCACTTGCTATTCCCATGGTGAGCCCCCTTGCTCACCATGGAATTTCCATTTCCATGGCAGTGGTGTTAGCCCTGCTCAGCAAACTCTGGTGTTACCCTGTACTCCCTGTGAGTTTTGGCCTGGGAGGGACTGGTAGTGGAGTGCCAGGCTGTGCCAGGCTATGCCAGAGAGCCTGTTTCCATACTCCTGCCAAGTGCCACCCCAGTGAGCCACCCCATGGAACTGGGCTCCTCCCCTCCTGGACAAAGGAGACAGAGGCTTGGCACCGTTTCTTTGTCCAAATAGCAGCAGGCACAGCAAGCCCAAACCATGCAGATTGATGGGCCTCTAGGTTCAAAAGGGACTTTGTTAACCTAGGCATAGCATCATCCTAAAATTGTATATCCCTGCCGTGATTGTGGCTGGCCAGTCTGTGACAAACAGGTGGGAATCACTTGAAAAGCTGTTCCTTAAGGGAGACATGGGTGGAACTTGAGGAGACAGCTGGGTGCCCAGGGAACTGTCCCAAATGTGAGATTTCCCCACTGTCAAGGAAAAAGAGCATGATAATGTAATGTCTCTGGAGCATTTCAGCAGCACAGAAATGGGTAGGAGGTTTAAAGCAGAAGAATGTTTTGGGGTTGTTTTGTTTGTTTTTCTGCACAACATCAACTGATGCACAGCACAACAATATGCAGAATTCCCTGCTGCACGCTGCTGCAGAGATTGTATGTAAAAGGAATTGTTTAAATGCACCAAGGAGAGCTTTGCAGGTAACAACAAGGGTGTTGGGATGTATACAGTCACCAGCACAGGATGCTCTTAATCCCAATTGCTTGATGCTGGGAGGGATCCCAGGGGCCAGCTTACTGTGCATCCCTCCTTGCTCCTTTTAGGCTTTTCCTAAGAATTTGTGGCTGGCTACTGTCAGAGACGGGACACTGGGCTAACAAAACCTCTGAGTGTAAGAGCATTATGTTGCACTGGCAGGACAAGGGTGGAATGAACTGGGACATGGTGGGATAGCCCAGGCTGCAGAGCAGAGCTTTATGGCATTGCTGCTGGTCATAAGTGGTTCCATACATGACTTCCTCAGCATTCCTTTGATGGGGTTGGTAAAAGGAGGAGTGCTGGCAGATGGTGCAATAAATGCTGATGTTATATGTGTTGTAAACTACTTCACAGGGAGAGGTGAACATTTCCCAGGGACTGGTGTGGCAGGGCTGAGAGACAGACTGTTTGAAGTTAGGACCAACTGCATCTCTTCCTTTCTTTTCTGAGGTGACTTTACATAGTGGGTGACACAGACAACCACAGACAACCCCAACCAAAGCTTATTTGAGAGGTTTTGCCCACCCTCCACCCCGCTGCCTCCTGCCTCAGGCCCATGCCTGTCCTCTGAGGGAGGACTGACTGACTCAGGGAGGGACTGACAGAGGCAGCTTGATGGCTGCTCCCACCCAGCTTCCCACTCTCTAGTGCTACTGGTCCTCCCCCTCACTCAGCATCTATTGTATTTGCACTGCTGCCATGACCAAAATCCCTGCTCTGTCAGTTCCCAACAGCAGAGGTGGAAGGAGGAGGAAGTTGGATCACCCCCACTCATGGGGGGGTGCGAGGCAGTCTATTCTCATAGAGAAAATGTGCATCACCTGGGGTGATGGAGAAGGGACTATGCCTTGGTCCCTGCAATTATACCCATCTGTTACTTCCCCGTCTCTGCCGGTGCTGCTGAAACACACAAAGGATCACAAGTGTGATTTAAGCCCCTGGAGAAGACAATGGCTGCAATTTGAGCAAGCCAAGTTGGCTTCCAGAGCCCCACTTGTGGTGCTGCGTGCTGGGCTGGGGAGGGCTGCTCTGCTCCAAGCCATCAGCTCTCCTGCCCAGTCATTATTAACTCACCCCCTTCTTGTGGCCTCTGCTGCTGTGGCCAGACTGGTGCAGGAAGGACAATGTTGGAGCACTTCCTCCTTTCCCTAGCACGGGGACTGGTTTGGGAGTTCAGTGCTCTCCACATTAGTTGCACTGATTAACTGGTTTGCACTGCAGTTGCTCTTGTTGTCTGTGCCCTCTTGTCATTGCTGTTGACTCATCAGGCTGAAGTGTCTGAGCTTAATTGAAGCAGTAACAATGCAATCAACATTTCTCTCTATTTTTATCTGCATCTCCCCCTCCCCTCTGGTTTTTCTGCTACTTGACATGCTATTTCTGGGGCTGAGAGCTTGGCAGCCTTGCCAAGGGTTGCATTGGAAGGGAATGGAGCCACAAAGAGACTAAACCCACCAAAAGTAACAGAGTTTTTTTCTTTTTCTGAGTGCAGCTGGACGCTCTGCATTGCATTCATCCTTGCTGTGCCTTGTCAGCTCCCCCTGTCATCCCTTCTGCAGCTGAAGAAGGCCTGGGCAGAGGGAAGCAATTCTATAGCAGGGCTGCATTGATACACCTAATTAGCATAAAATTAGCATAACCCTCTTTGTTTAACAGAGTACTCAGCTCTCCTCTTTTATCCAAGTGATGTGACCAGAGGCAGGGAGCAGTGACTGGTCTTGGTGCAATCTTTATAAGAGATTGGGGGTGAGGATGCTGCCAGCTTGGCCTTTGAACACCAAAGCATTCTGCCCTGCCTTGAGGAGAGCAGCTATAGCCTGTACCAAGGGCATCATTTTCCTGGGATATTGAGGCTGGAAGTCCTCAAGTCTCTGTATGCTCACTTAGAGAAAAAGTAGTGATGGGAGGCAGGAAGGAGTAAGAAAATGTGGCCATTTTGTAATAAATGACATAGCATTTTTTGAATGCAGTTCCTGTGGATGGAGTAGCAAAAAAACACATGTAGCTTAAAGGTTTTAAAAGGATGCCAGCTGGCTTTTAAATGTTTCTTCTTCTGAAATCAGTTAGGGTTACTATTGATGTTGGTAAAATCTCAAGTGCCAAGAGGAAAACGTATGAGGCAAACCAGTGGTTTTATTTTTTCCCCTATCAAATGTCTTGGTGCACTGAGCAGCGCATGTGTCATTGGTGTCCAAGCTCTTTCCATCCCCCAAATGCTTATTTAGCTCTTCTGCAAAGTGATGGCAGGCAGAGAATCATCTGAAAGTATGAAAACATCAATAGCAAAAAACCAGAAGTGAGAGCAGGCATCTGGGTAGGTAAATTTATTGAAAATACTGTAGCTTATGTCTGTGAAATGCCTGGATTTCAGGCTGACAGAGTCCTTTGCAATGAGATATGCCTCTCCTTTGTGTGAACCTTACCACCCTGCATCCTCTTTCTGCACCTTTTTAGCATTATTAGACTGCCATCTCTATTTTGTGTTCTTTTAATACAGAATTAACATACCCTTCTCCTCCTCCATACCACCCTGCAGTACAGAGAAAGACTGCTGCTTTGTACCAAACTGAGAATTGTTTTTAAGGCAATAAATATGCATCTAGACTTCTTAGCACTGATGCTGTAATCTCTGCTGGCATCCTCAATAATTTTATGTCCTTGTGTTAGACTTTGCCTCCCAAATATATATATACAAAGCCCAAATTGTGTTATCTAGAGAACAAATGCTTTCAAATCTGTTCAAAGGGTGTGGAAGAACCAGCCACTAAAGCAAGGAAGGCAAGAGGCAGCTGACTTGGTTAAATATTTGTTAATACCTCTTGCTGTTGGCAGTGCCTGGAGTTGAAATCAGCTCTGTCTGTGTGTCTCTCTATGCCTTCTGCCCATGCATGTGCCCTTTTGGGCACACCCAGTTTGGGATGGTTTGTGTGTAGCTGCCTGCCTGCTGGCACGGCTCCCGCCTGCGCGCAGGGCTCGGTGCTGTGCCTGCCTGCTCGGCACGGGCTCTGCTCCCTGTGTCCTGTCACAGACATCTTGGATGGAAAAGCCTTTCCTTAGGGTTTTTCCTCCTGGGAAGCTGAGAGGCCTCAGGAACAAAATGTAAACATTGATTGTCTGCTGTTGTGAAATGCAACAGGTGCATCTGGGATTGGCCCATGTTGGATGTTTGTAATTAATGGCCAATCACAGTCAACTGGCTCGGACAGAGAGTCCGAGCCACAAACCTTTGTTATCATTCTTTCCTATTCTATTCTTAGCCAGCCTTCTGAGGAAATCCTTTCTTCTATTCTTTTAGTATAGTTTTAACAAACATATATCATAAAATAATAAATCAAGCCTTCTGAAACATGGAGTCAGATCCTCGCCTCTTCCCTCATCCAAGAACCCCTGTGAACACGGTCATGGTGTCTCAGCATGTCTGCCTGCATGGGCTCTGCTCTGCTGTGTCTCTGCCTGCCTGGGCTCTGCTCTGCTCTGTCCCTGCCTGGGCTCTGCTCTGCTCTGTCCCTGCCTGGGCTCTGCTCTGCTGTGTCTCTGCCTGCCTGGGCTCCGCTCTGCTCTGTCCCTGCATGGGCTCTGCTCTGCTGTGTCCCTGCATGTCTGCCTGCCTGGGCTCCGCTCTGCTCTGTCCCTGCATGGGCTCTGCTCTGCTCTGTCCCTGCCTGGGCTCTGCTCTCCTGTGTCCCTGCATGGGCTCTGCTCTGCTGTGTCCCTGCATGGGCTCTGCTCTCCTGTGTCCCTGCATGTCTGTCTGCATGGGCTCTGCTCTGCTGTGTCCCTGCATGGGCTCTGCTCTGCTCTGTCCCTGCATGGGCTCTGCTCTGCTCTGTCCCTGCCTGGGCTCTGCTCTGCTGTGTCCCTGCATGGGCTCTGCTCTCCTGTGTCCCTGCATGTCTGTCTGCATGGGCTCTGCTCTGCTGTGTCCCTGCATGGGCTCTGCTCTGCTCTGTCCCTGCATGGGCTCTGCTCTGCTGTGTCCCTGCATGGGCTCTGCTCTGCTCTGTCCCTGCCTGGGCTCTGCTCTGCTGTGTCCCTGCCTGCATGGGCTCTGCTCTGCTCTGTCCCTGCCTGCATGGGCTCTGCTCTGCTGTGTCCCTGCCTGCATGGGCTCTGCTCTGCTCTGTCCCTGCCTGCATGGGCTCTGCTCTGCTGTGTCCCTGCCTGCATGGGCTCTGCTCTGCTCTGTCCCTGCCTGCATGGGCTCTGCTCTGCTGTGTTCCTGCCTGCATGGGCTCTGCTCTGCTGTGTCCCTGCATGGGCTCTGCTCTGCTGTGTCCCTGCCTGGGCTCTGCTCTGCTGTGTCCCTGCATGGGCTCTGCTCTGCTCTGTCCCTGCCTGCATGGGCTCTGCTCTGCTGTGTCCCTGCCTGCGTGGGCTCTGCTCTGCTCTGTCCCTGCCTGGGCTCTGCAGCCTGCCGGGACCTGCCTCCCTGTGCTCCTGCGGCTGTCCCCGGCTGCCTGAGCGCAGCTCTCCCCGTGCCCCGCATGCCTGGCCGTGGGAGGGGATGCGGGATGCGTTGTGTGCGCCGGGGCTGGCGGCATTTGAAGCTGACTGTGCTCGTGGTGAGCTGAGGACTCCGTCGTTTCCCTCTGTCAGCCTGCCTGACACTTGCACCGGGGAGGAAAAGCTGTTGCCTTCGTGGCTTCAGCGAAGGGAAATAAAGCGCCGCTTCGAGTCAGTGGGAGTGGGGATGGCTTTGCAGATGTCAGGTCCTTAAAAATGGCCTCACTTAAAATATATATGGAGTGAAGTAAATGGATTTTTCTCTTAAAGGAGGGGCTTGTACCCTTGCATGGTGTTGGATTTCCTCCCCCCGCCGAAATCCAGGCAGAATGCTGCGCTCTGAAGGGAAGGTCTTTAAAAACCAAACAAAAGGCAGCTGTCAATTTAATCCAAGCTCCCTGATAAAATTCCAGCAGAGTTCCTTTTCTCAGAGATGAAATAAGAACCCTGGCAGGCCCTCTTGACTGGCCACATAAATCATGTGTGGTAATTGCTCTGAGAAAGACGAGCGGCTCCTGGGCGCAGGGCGGGGGGAAGGCGCCCGCCCGCAGCCGCTGCACGGCGCCGCAGGTACCCGGCCGGAACGGGGGACCCTGCAGCAGGGTGGGTGCGTGGGTGCCGCGAACCCGAGGATGAATGATAGGGCTTCCTGCTGCCTTCCCTTTGTTGTTGGTCCTGCTTCTAATTGCCCTAGAGGGATTAGAAGTCAGGCGGTGGGGGAGGATTTGGGGAAGGAGGGGCTGAGAAGGAGAGGGGGAGGGAAGGATGAAGGCGCAGGGAAGGTGGAGAGAATGAGATGGAGGTGAGAGGAAGAAGGAAGAGATTGATTTAAGTGACCGGCGTTTAGTGCAGTGGGGCACAATTTCAATTAGCTAATATCTCCTTGGGTTGGTACATGACTCTGCATGCTCCTTGTTGCTCCAATTAGGAGTAGAACGGCAATAAAAAGCAGAGCGCCAGGCTCTGGTGTCAGCTTTTTTGGCTGCAGCAGTGCAGGGGGACAGCTGCTCCAGGAAGCCGCAGAGCTGTGATTGCACTTTCCCTGGGAACTCTTAAAGATGGGGATAATAAAATAACAGGGATGTGAAGCAGCACTACAGGAGTGGCCACCAGCCACAAACTCCACAAAAAGGGCATTGCTCGATGCAATCCTTCGCTTTCAGGGTAGAAGCAGCAGGGTGTAGTTGTCATCATATTTAGTCTAAATCTGCAACTGCTGCTGCAAAATGAGCTTTTCTTAAGCGTTTGTCAAACCCCAGTGGTCTGAGTAGTGTTGGAGGCATAGCTGTGGCTAAGAATAAAAAAGTAAATTATATATAAAATAGAGTCAGTTCATATGAACAAGGGAGCTAAAGGTGACAGGCATGAGGACCAGAGTGGGAGCCTGGAGGTCTGGCTTATGTTCCTCTTCTGCCACTGGACCAGACTCCCCTCCCCTGAGCCCACCACCCCTTGGAGCTCTCCTGGAGCAGCCTCTGGGTTATGGGAGGGATATGTGAGCTGGGCAGCAGAGTTGCACGGTGGCACAAGAGCCACTGCTGTGGGAGCAGTGACATGCTGGCTTTCAGCATCTCATAAGTGTGCTGCTGCTTCTCTGTGTGAGCCTGCTGCCTTGCAGGTGAGTATTGCTGTTCAGCAGTTTAGCTTTAAAATAGAACCTGCACCAATTGGTTCTGTGGCACCCGCTTGTTCTGCTGATCCCCACAGGGGAAGCCCACTGCCATTCCTAGCGCAGAGGCAGAGCTGCCATGGCCTCTTTTCCTTGCCACAAACAAGCTGCTCTGCCAGTGTGTCAGACATCTCATTCCCTTCCTTTTGTGTGGGCATGGAGCCCAGCTGCTGAGCACATGCTGCAGTCTCTCTCTGAGCAGGGCCCGAAGAGAAAGGCTGAGGAACAAAGGAGTGCAGCCAGCATGGCTGACTGGCAGCTGGAGTCAGGCTCCCACACAAGTTGCTTGTGCTGTTCCCAGCACAGTCTCTGGGCTGAGAAGAGGGGACAAAGATGTGCTCACTGTACATTCCCCTGCTGCTCATTCCCAGGTGCCACAAGTGCCAAGCTCGGGGAATGGCCCTGAGAGCCCGTAGCATGCCCCACTTTTTGGGTTGCCACTTCCATGCCCTTCAGGCACTCCTCTCTCTCTTGAAAAACACACAGGCACTTGCAACAGAGAGAAAAAAAAATTAGTTTATGGGTGGGAAAATTGTTTGTGTGTGGCCATGAGTTAAGGTGTGTGGGAGAACAACTGCAAAGGTATGGCACATGGCCTTACACGTGTGTGTGTGTGTGTGTGTGTGTGTGTGTGTGTGTGTGTGTGTTACACACATGTACCTACCTGACAGGGTCTGTATTGAACCAGACTGTGCTAAGAACCTCAGCCACCCTCCCTCCCTCCTTCTGAGGGCCTTGGCCTGGAAACGTGTGTGAGTTAATGTGCAGCAGCAGAGGAAGTTGCTGTGCCCGGCTGTCATCCATCCCTGATCCCAAAGTAGCTGCCCTTGGAGCAAGAGCCACTTAATCATTTTTGAATCAGCTCCTGAGCAGCCATAGCTCACAGCCCAGCACATTAAGGTGAACTGGCACAGACTGCAGTTGGCCTTAATGGGCTGCAGCCGTGCAGGAGAGGCTTTTCCAGCAATGAAGCTCTCCCTGTCACACAGGTGGGGAGTGCAGTGGGATGGACACAGCCCCAGCCTCATCAGTCAGTGCTGGAGAGCTCACTGGCAGAGGGAAGGGGAGTGAGTGAGCTTGCCTGCTGCAGCAGAGTGCAGGGATTTTAGCCTGCTTCCCACACACGCGGGGCCAAGCCTGGGGAGCCCTCCTGGCACAGCCCCCCTCTGTCATCACCAGTGGATGTGCCAACAGCACCAGTTAGTGATGGGGTTATCCTCCTAATTATCAGAAAGGAAGCAGTCGGTTTCCCTTTTAGGAACACTGGGACACAAAGAGGTAAAGAGCCAAGAGTGAAGTAGTTTGGGATAAAGATCTCTGTGTCAGCAGTGGCATCCTACTATTTCTCTAGTACACAGTTCTTGCTTTCTTAAACCCTCTGGTTCGTTCTAATCAGTTCTGCATGAAAAGTATGTACTGTCTTGCAGGTACAGCATTCAGTTTCCTGTTCCATTTATTCTCCCAATTGCTTACATTTTTCTTTTCTGTTCTTACCACTTTTGTAAAATGTATTAAAGTACATTTCCTGCTGTTGAAAAATGAACCAGAATTAAAAAGCACCTTGCCTTTGAGGTGAAGCTGTTAGAAATCATAAAATGGTGTTAAAATATCTGCACCCACATTCTGTTTCATGGTGGGTCCCAGTTCTAAGGAAGCTGCTGACTGGGTGGAAAAACTGGCAGTTCCCATGTGGTGTGATGGGGAAGGGCTGATTTCCTACCCTGCAGCCCTTAGGACAGACGTGGTGAAACCCCTTGTGTCACTTGGTGAGGACTGTCACCTCGAGGGCCACCATCCCACCCTTGCAGACAGGCTCAGTGATCCTGAGCATGGGAGAGGGGTGAACTGAGCTGGCATGGGAGAGGGGGTGAACTGTGCCTGCTCCCTGCTCCAGCCTCTGGACAGCCTCACTGGGAGCTGCACTGAGGCACTGGCAGCTCTCCCTGATGGTGAGAGAGTGGTTCCAGTCTCTCTGGGGGAGAGACAGAGGATGAGGCACTGTGGGAGCTCCCAGTCAGAGGGAAAAGGAGGACAGCCTGGAGAGAGGGCCTGTCTCTTTCTCCTAGCAGTTCCAGAAGCCATCCCAGGGCCAGCTGCCAGGTGTTTAATTTGTTACACTGCTGAATGCAGGGATGCTGCTTCACAGGGTGGCTGTCCAGAAAACTGGGCTAGATGATTCCCCCATGAGACCCAGGCTGCTGCAGTTACCTCCCAGGTACCTCCCAGAGAGCTAAACGAGTGCTCCTTTGTGAATAAAGCTCTGGGACACCTTCACTGAAAGTGTAGAAGAATCTACATCTCTTTTACAGTTAAATGTGTGATCATTCCTGTTAACTGATGCATTGTGACCCCTTGAAGTGCTTCTGAGTCACGGTAAAGTTGTTTCCTTACTTGCTGGATTTTAAAATAATCTTTGTCTCTTCCTGAAGACTTTACTAGGGCTCTGATTTCTACTTATCTAGCTGAAATGTCCACTTCACTGCCCTCTTGTCAGGTAGAACATTCAGAGATGCTCTCCTAGCCTGAGCCCTATGGGCTCATGAGAGCTGGTAGGATCCCAGGGGTGCTTGGATGCCTTGTGTTGATATCAATAGCAGCTCTCAGCATGCAAACCAATGTGTGATATAAAGGTAAGCAAACATATGCTCTCAGACCAAAGCTGGAAGCTTCCCACAGAGAATAGGATAGGATTTTTTACAGTTTAAGCTGTCTCCTTTTGGAGCTACAAGCTGTGCAGGTGAGTCCCTTTGTTGCAGTGAGAGCTCTCCCTTATTTTTCCTGGACAGCACAGAGGGTGGAACTGAGGGAAAACATTATTACATGTGCTTGGGGTCAGAGAGAAACATTGTACTGACATGAACACAAACCCCAGTCCTGTTTTTAACCCCTACGGTGTGAAATGCATAATCCAGGGTTATCTTTCACTCAAGTGTAAGCAATCACTAAACTAAGTTTCCAGCTGTGAATACAGCTTACCCTGTAACTGCAGCACTTGGAGGCTGACAGATGTGTTACCAGCTGACACCTGGAAAGCCAGATTGATTGGCACAAATAGAAATTCAGAGATTTATTTGAGGGTTCTATAGGATCTTCAGAGCATCTCTTCCATTCAGGCTGTCAGTTCTGCCTTATAAGCACATCAGAAAGGTGGCTGTACAGGTTCTGCTTAGATGCAGCACGGCAGAATTACAGTTTGTTCTAATTTTTTTACAGATATAGTAGAATAATGTCTAAGGTTTATTTCAGTTCATTGCATAAGGTTTTCTGTAAGCTACAGATCTGGAAACTGCTTGGTTAGTTCAGGGTGATATGCTGGCATATCTGGCCCCTCCTCTGAGGCTGTGCAAGGTATTAAAGCAGAGAGGCTCAGAATCTAAATGGTATTTTAGCATGATATATTTCATTCTGTTTTCACTGTAATGTCTTTTTAATGACAGTACAGAAATCTCTGCAAGGTGTACTTTCCACCTGTATCTCCATACTCAGGTCTCATACATTTGTACTCAGGAGGTACATCCACTTTGTTCTTCCTGACTTGGATCAAGCAGATTTTATTTGAGCACATCTCTGGCTGTGTTATGCCTTATACCTGAATAATTAGGAACTGAATTCCCAATTAGCTTGCCTTTTGCAACTGAAATCCTGTTGATTTCAACAGTATAGCTTTGTTTGAAATACACAGTGAAACTGCTCTCCCAGTGCATCCCAGGGGAACCTTGTAATCTTATTAGGTGCACCTGCTGCCATTTCATTTTAACCTCTGAGTTTTTCCCTGAAGCATAATGAATTCAATATTCCTCTGCCACAGAAAACCTTCCCAAATGTGCTTTGCCATCACTTGGAGGAGGAGCATACCTGCCTCTGAGGCACTGCCAGCAGCACCTCCATCCTTCACTGCCCAACCTGGAGCAGCTGGGAATCACCTCCACCTTCTGCAGGTGCTAGCAGACCCTCCTAGGTCCCATGGATGCTCGCATGACCGTTCCTGGTGTGTGTCCCAGCCCCAGAGAGGTGCTGCAGGTGCTTACGGGGAGCTGTGCGCTCCTCTCAGTCTGCAGAAACTTGACTCTAAATCTCTTCAGGTGGCTGTTAAATCAGTAATACAGCAGGATATAAAGTGGTTTTGAAGCTTCTGGGATATTGGGCCTCCTCACTGCTGGCTTCACAGCTGTTACTTCTAATCAGCTGGGCAGACACCATAGAAATGTCAATTTTAATAAACACTCTTTCATTTCAAGCTGGGTTTAGGTTTTACTGGTGGAGAGGAGGGGCCGCTGACCTTGCAGTCTCCCATGTCAGAGCTGCTCACAGAATACATGTTGCTTCCTTCTTTGCTGCCCTCCTGTGTCCTGAAAATGGAGTTTTGGGGGTGGGGCAGGAGGGAATGACATTAAGCACCTGACAAGGGACCAGCCTGAGCCCATGGACCTGGCATCCCAACCCAGCATCCCATCCTGGACAGTGCATGGAAGCCAATGCCTCGGGAGCAATGTGAGGCCATGAGAGGGCAGTGGAGCTTCCCCAAGAGACTCTCTGAGCTTTCAGTGGTCTTCATCTCAGGGACTTCAAGAACCACCCACCATGTCTCTGTGTTTAATTAGAGGTGTATAATTAGCAGTGGCTCCGTTTGGATCTCACGCTGCTTTGAGCCCAGACTGTGCCAAACTCAGTAAGTACTGTAGAGCAGCCACTTAAAAATCTGGGAATTAAAAAATGGCAGAGTCAGCATCTTGGCTTGAATCCTGCTGGGAGCTTGACATGGTGGGCTGAGACCTGGGTCTTGCCTTCAGGGCTCAGGTTCCTCTTTGCACCTCCCAGTCTGTGCCAGGCCATGATCTCTCCAAGAAGACTTGCCCTCAGTACCACTCTCTTGCCATAAGGCTTATCCAAGGTTTGGGGAGTGTAGCTTCGTGCAGGTACCATTTTTTATCAAAGCTGTTTGGGTTAAGGGAAGAAAAAGAAGAGGAAGAATACTGATTTGTTCATTTTTCAGCCACTGCTGTGGAATTACAGGCATGGGAATGAATCCATTCCCAGGAAGCCACTGGCAGAATTTGTTAAAGGGTATGAGATGAAGTATTCTCAGCAAGTGGAAGTAAATCATGGTGGGAAAGAGACAGGGAGAGGGGGAAGGCCCCCATGAGCCCCATTGCAGATGCTGCCTTCTCAGCCCAGCAGCATTCCAGGGCAGACGCTGATGTGGTTTGGCTCGCAGGACTCCCACCACCATGTTCAGACCCAGGAAAAGCATTCCCCTCTCACAGTGCTGTCAGAAGCTGTGACAGCACAAGAGGCTCTGCATGCCCATGTTCCACTTGTGCATATGCACCTCAGCATGGGGGGAAAGCAGGCAGGGTTTCGTGCTGATCCTGGGGAATCTGGCTTCCTTTAAATTCAGGATCTCTGCTCAAACTCATTTTTTCCCCCAGCAATCCCTCTTTGTCAGGACCTCAGTATTTTCTGGAAACATGTAATATGCCTGGCCATTTCTGTCTGTTGAGGAAAATGAACGTGTGGGTTGTAATATGTATTAATTCCCTGGAGGAACATTGAACTGTTTCCTCTGCCCAGGTGGAAAAGGATAAACACAGCCACTGACATGCTGTTTAGTCTGAAAATAGCCCACTGAATGCATAATGAAGAGCCTCCTGAGGTGTTACTCTGCATGTTAAAATGGTGTTCAGCAGCCTGTGCTGTCACACAACATAATTAGACAATAAATGTGCATCTAATCAGCCTCCCAATAGCTGACTGTCACTGTCTGGCCATTAGTATTACCTGTCTGTTCAATGGTAGCTGCATCTTCGGGAAACAAGAACTTTGTTGGTCCCAAAAATACGTCTTAGATGTGAGCGAGACAAATGAGGAACTCTATGTCTTGGCTTTGTGCTCAGTGTGCATTTCATGCTGAACAGCCCCTTGGGTTTAGCTGGTGAGGACAAAGGAAAATTAACGTTTTTCTGCCATGGGAGGATTCCTGAATGATCAGGGGAAAGAGCACCCCATGTCCTTTGTAAGCCTAATGAAGGCAGAGCAGCTGAGGGTCCTTCAGTGAATGGTGCGGCATCTTCTGGTCCCTGCCTGCACGGAAATAAAAATCGTCCTTGATCCTTTAAAACGCAAGCCAGGTTTTGAGCAAAATGGCTCAGGTTGGAGTCAATTGACAAGTGGCTTCTGCTGTTTAATTCACACCCTGGTAACAACACTTGCATGAATGATATATAGACAAGCACTTTTGTCTCTGAACGTTTGACAGCAATTAGGGCTTCACTCCAGGGCAGAACATCATACTAACGCTGGAGTGCTGGAGGAGGAGGTTAGGGTAAAGAAATTAGCCATCTGTCTGGTGGAGACTGTATCCTCCAGGAGGCAGTTGGATGTCAAGAACAGGAAAAATGTTTCCATTCTCATTGTCCCACACTTCAGTTGTACACAAAGGCATGAAAGGCGCATTCACTCCCAGTTATGCAGAGGTCTGCCACCAGCCACCCCAACAAACACTCCCTGGCAGTTGCAGCAAGTGGCAGCTGAGAGCTGCCCCGCTCTGTGCTGTTTGCAGAGCAGCCTGTCAGTTTGGGCTGTCCCATCATGGAGAGCTGGGAGGCAGGGACGTAGGCGTTCAGCAGGGGAGAGCAGAGCCTGACTGCAAATGAGGAGGCCAAGTGGTTCTCACAGCCCTTCACTTCAGGCAGGAGGAGGGGTCCAGCGCAGGCTTGGGCTCCGCAGCACGTTTCTGTGCTGTGAGCCCTGGATACAGCACTGCAGCCGTGCCAGAGAGGAGCAGGCAGGTCTCATCAGCCCTGGGTGGCTCTTTGTCAGCTCGCCCAGCGTGGCCGCGCTCCGCATCGCTTGGAGCGGCGCATCCATCACGCCGATGCTTGGATCCTTGATTTAAGGAACTCCTCATTGCCGAGGACAGTCCCTGCTAGATTAGGCTGGTTGAGGGTTTAGGGAGCATGTGTTGACATTTGGTCCTGTTAGTCACACTGAGCTACACAGCCAGAGAAAACTGCCAGGTCTCTTGCTGCCTGCTCTGAAGGACTCCCTCTATAATTTCTGCATGTTACTTTTTTCTTTCTTTTTTTTTTTCTTTTCCTTTAAAGAAACCAATCAGCTACAGCATTTTCCTGTCAACAATTGTGTTCTGATAAACACAATGCCCTTGCACAAGTCCCCTAGCTTGATGATTATAAAATTCAAATGTAGGACAATTTTTCTTGCCTAATTTTTAAATGCGTCTGTGTGTCTATAGAGAAAAGCACTTGTGAGAGAGCAAGGGGCAGCAGAACATGTATTTTCATTGTCTGTATTTGCCAGCTTCAGAGGGTAACTTGATTCCAAACTACTGTCATGGTAAAAAAAATACAACTCACCAGTAAAGCTGCTCTTGTCAGCCTTCCTAATTGTACCTAATTGAAAGCAAACCAGTGGGAGACTCCAAGTCAGAACTACAATTTAATAGGAAAATGAAAATAAATGCAGAAAAACCTCACTGGCTTAACCTGACAGAGAGACCTGACACCCTGTGGCTCAGGGTGTTGGCAGCAGTCCCATGGAATGGTGGCTGCAGCCCTCCTGCAGTGACAGCTGTGGCTCTGTTGGAGCAGGGATCCTGGAGAAAGGCCTGGTCTTCCTCTGAATGTCCAGTGGTGGTTCTGTGGCTCTTGTCCTCTGGGAATGCAGTGGATAAGGCTGCTTGTGGTGCTGCAAACCCTCAGATTATATCCAGGTAGGAATGCTTGGCTCCTCCCCCTGGGCAGAGCATCTCCCAGTGGGATGGTGTAATTTTAAGAGTCATGCAGTGAGACTTTGAGGGCCCATCAGCACAAGATATCCCCTGGAGCTATCAGGGATGAGTCATGGAAGAGATAAAGAACACTGCCCCACCTGGTTTTAACAGCTTATGGAGAGGATGATGGAATACTTTTTTGTTTGGTTTGTTGGTTTTGTGGGTTTTTTTGTTGTTCCTGGGGGGGAGGTTGGGTGGTTTTTGTTGTTGTTTCGATTTGGTCTCTGTTTGTTTTTGTGGGTTTTTTGTTTCTTTTTGGTGTTTTGTTTTTGTTTTTGGTGTTTTTTGGGGTTTTTTTTGTTTGTTTGGTTTTTTGGGGGGGGGTTTTTGGTTTGGTTTGGTTTTTTTGTGTTCCATCTTAGATTGTGACCTTAGACACTAATGTGCAAAGAAAGCCACGCACAATGGCTAAGGAAGGGCTCTCGCCCCCTGATGTGCCCCGGCTGACAACTGGCGTCTCCCTTCCTCCAGATCCCTCACACTGATACTTGTACATTTACTGAGTGGAAGACTGTAATGAAAGTTAACTCTCTGAAGCTTCCAAATCTCAAGCAAGACTTGCAGCAGTGACAGAACTAGGAACTCCTCTGTTTCCTTCCTGGACACTCTCAGGTCTGCCTTCCAGGGCTTGGCCATAGAGTTGTTCCCTTTCCCCAGTCTCACGTCTGACAGCCTCCTGCTCCTGCACTGGGCTGTAGGCTGCAAGTACTAACTGGTGGTCAGCTGGCCTGAGTTCGGACAAATCTGTTTGGCTTCCTCACGCAGCACATGGCCAGTGGCAAACCAAGTTTTCTTTATTAACAGGAGGGACAGTCCCTGTGATTAAAAATATTTTAAATCGGCGGTGCCCATGCACACCTGCCTGCCCAGCAGATGATACCTCCAGCAGATTTTTCAGGACATCCCAGCAGATGTCCCTCTCAGTTGTCCTTCCTCAGCAAATGCTTTTCTTTTTCATGGAGTCCCTCTCTGAACTTGCTCCGTTTTTGTTCTCATTCCCCCCTAATTTGTGTAGAGTCCTTCCCAAACCATTTGTTATTGGGCAGAGGCAGATGGTCAGACCTGCAGTGCTCATAGGGCACTTTTTGTCCCTCAGCAGACCCATGATCACTCATGGATGGCTTGTCAGGACTGCTTGTTTCATTCTTGGTATCCTTTAATGAAACAAAATCATTACATTTACATAGTGAACAGTACACTAACCAGGACAACTTGGAGAGCTCATAGAATGTTACTGTGGCTGTTCTAGGGAAGGAGGATCCAGAAACCAGCCTGGCACAGAGATCCAACAGGACACTTCCTGCACCTTGCATGAAAGTCATAGATTTAGTATTTCACAGATTTAGTATTTAGTATTTCAGAGCAAAGTTTGATAGGGCCATCTTCTTCTTACCCAATTGTTAGGATTTAAATACATATTCCAGGAGCAGTCAGTACCTAAAATAAGTGGAGGACTGATGTGAAATCCTCTGACCTCTTACAGTCCTTCACAGCCCTTGGCAGAAAGGAGCAGGGAAACCAAAAGATTAAATGTACAATAATGACAGTGGAATATTTAGAAAAAAATGGGAAAAGAAAGTAAAGGAGAAGGAGAGAAATTCTATTACTTGTTTCCTTTTGTAGCTTGGATTTGGTTTGGATCTGCTCTTTGGTTCATCTGCTCTTGCTGCCGCTGCCACCAGTATTTATTATTCATTATTTTAGCACAGTTAAGGAAAAATAGTTGAAATAAACTCAAGAGCATGACACTGGGTAACAAATGATTTTGAATTCTGTCCTCCAGCATAAAGTTTGAGATTCACATTTCAAAGGCTATATAGATGGAAGATCCCACTGTGGATGAATATAAAATCCAGCTGGTGGGTACGTGGATCTGTAAATAGATCCTGGTGGGATTTTTTTCCTAACCAATCTGGCTGCTGAAACTTTCAGTAGCCTGGACCTGAACACAAGCACAGTTCTGTTTCCTGACACAGGTACTTATTGAGAGGCTTACCGCTGTACCCAGTGATTAAGGATGTTGACAAACCCGAGTTATGAGTGAGATTATTACTTCAGATGAGCCCAGAACTGCAACAGGGCTTTGAGCTGTGCAGCTTCTCCTGGCACCTCCTGCCTGTACCCGCTGGCATGTGCCCCCCTCCTTGGGCTGGGACCCAGCAAGCTTGTGGCATGTTGGTGGCTCTGACAGAAACTAGCTGGGAAAGCTTCTGATGAAGCTCATCAGAAGGAGGCTTGTAGGGAAGACAACATTCCCTCTTGTGAGATGGCGAGGCAGTTTTACTCCAGAGAGCCTCTGAGGAGGCTCCTCTCCCAGCAGCCATGCGAATGAAAGACCACAGGAAAAGGCTACTTGGGAAAAAACACCCACCACGGTTTTTCCTTTGTACCCACTTTGCCTTTCCTCTTTCAGATGTGAAAGAAAGAGCTGGCAGAGGATGCCTTCCCTTCCTGCAAATGAGATTTCAACACCCAAAGAAGTTGACAGTGTCCCTCTCTATCTTGTACTCTCACACAGTGGAAAGCTTCAACTTAGCCCTGGTGGTTATGCCATAATTGTCTGAACTGATCCAGGGGGAAGCTGTGGAAAAGTGACACATGTATCCTTTTTTTTTTTTTTTTAAATGTCACTCATCCAATTGGCTTTTAACAAGAGCACTCCCCAGGCCGTCTCTAGAAGGACCTGTCTGCTAATGGGCACATATCACAAACTTCTTGATCACCTCCTCTTCCCGGGCTTTTTATTGTTTGTTAAGGGGCATTGATGTGCTGCAAGATGGTCTCGTTACAGTAATTCCAGTGTGTTGGACTAAAAAGTCCTCATGGGAGCTGGGAGATGAGCTAGCTGATCTTCTCCATCACTGCCTTCTGTGATTCCGTCGTCGTTTGTGTGTGACACTTCTCTAAACACTGCCCTTAGAGAGCACTGCTGGCAGTACAGGTCTGAAATGCTGGGATTATGCAAGGAAAGGCTTTCTAGTTCAAAGCAAATCACATAATAGAAGGTGCAGACAGCTTAACCAAAGCAGGGGTTTTGCAGTCTAAGCATGTGGTGGTACTCAGGGGACTGTGGCTCAGCTCCCATTGTCTGCCACTCAGGTTGTGGCTTGGCATGGCAGCTCTGTGAGAGCATGGTGCCTTGCTCTGCAGAGAGCTGTCACCACGCTGAAGGGCCGCCCCAGGAGAGCAGGCTGCTGAGCAGCATCATACCCTGGAACACGCTCTGGCAGCTGGACCAGAGCCTTGGTGCAGAAGGGCTCCATCCCTCCCTCAGCTCTTCCGCTCATGGGTGACCTCTGGGGTTACTCCCTGCTTGGGGGGATCTCCTGTTCGCTAAACTTTGCTTCCAGTGGACACAGCAGGGAGTGAGTGCTGGTGGTGTAGCACAGCCCGAGAGACACCAGCAGCACTGCTGAAAGCAGCCCAGAGCAGCAGCCGTGGCCAGCCCTGGCCCTCATCTTCACCTGTCCCTTGAATCTGCTGACAGCCACTGGGCCTTGCTGTGGCGTGGCAGGGGTGGCCGTGAGGAGGGGCCAGGTGTGTGCCTGGTAGCGTGCAGCACTCAGGTGACACCTGACAAAGGGGAAGCAGTTTGCTGGAGGGGGAGCACGCAGCTGGCAGCTCCCTGCAGCCATGATGGATTCGTGGCGCTCTGCTGCTCCATCTCACCCTGGCAGATATAGGAGATGCTTCTGGCACTGCCTGGGCCACAGAAAATCCCTCAGTTTTAGCCAAGAATCCTGTTGTCCTTCTCCTGCCTGCTCCTTAACCTATGTTTTTTGTGACATTGCTCAAAGGAAATGGAAAGCACATAGGATAGAGAAATTTATTTTCTTCCTTGAGTCTTGAGGAAGGCTTTTTTGTCAGTTGATTTGTCTAGGTGCATGAAGACGAGAAATACAAATCTGGGCTTTAATTTGTAGAAAATGTTTTATCTGAGAATGTAACTAAAGCACGCAGGCACTGTAGCTCCCTGGATCCTGTTGCCTTGCTGGGGCTGGGGCAGTTTGCTGGAATCGGAGGGACTGTCACTGTTGTGTAGGGGTGGAGATGCTAAGGCATCAGGCACAGTAGTGATTTGTCCAAAATCTGCACTGTGAATGTATCAGGCTGCCAAAACCCAGTCTTACAACATCTTCTCCTGTGTAGGGTTAATAAAAACATATCCTGCACACTTCCTAGAGCTGCATACACCCACCTGCCCCCTTCCCACCAGCTAATGACCTGTCTGGAAGCAAAGAAATGTATCTGTTCTTGGGAGACCAGTTAGCTGTAGGCAAGGTGGCACCCCGGGCTTTTTGCCTGAAAGAAAACAGGTTGATCCAAATAAGATTCTGAAATAAGTTCCTTTTTTCCCCCCGTATCAACCCATGCAGGATCCTAAGGCCACAGTACTTCCTTAGATTGCTATTGACAGAATGCTCTGGATCCCGAGGAGCTCTTCAAAGAGGGACAACTTGTTTACATTTAGTCCTTTTTGATCTTGCTTCATAAGCACACAGAGCTGTCCTGTCCCTGAGCAAAGAGAGGTGTGCTCTGGCCGACTGGAATTACTTGGACAGTACAGAGCATTCCCAAAGCTGAGATGGAATGCAGTCAGCTAGCTGCCACTTGAGAAAAAAATATAACATAGCGTAAGAAAGCCCTTATTAACAGAAAACAGGAGCTGGTTTTGCATCCTGCTTTTTCATTATCTCAGGAGGAAAAGATTCTGTGTTGTATTCATGAAGGGAAGGGCCCTGATCCTTCTCCAAGACCAAGGCAGTAGGTGAGGTTGTGGCCAAGGTGCCCTGTGCTTGCCCAGTGCTGGAGTGGTTGCTCAGGAGCCATGAGAGCATCGGGCAAAATGACTTTTAAAAACATCAGGGACAAGGATTTGATGGGATTCTCTGTCTGTTCACGTGCCCTGGAATTGGTACCACAACCCATGTGCAGATACTCTTTATGGAAAAGAAAGCCTATGTTAGATGTGTGTTCTCTTTTATGATTTCTCTCTCTTGAAATGGATCTGACAACTCTTAACATTTCTGAAAGCTTCAGAGGAGGAGGAAGAGATCTCTGTGTGCTTATTCAGCACTAGTCTCTAGTTCTCTCTCCTCAGACCTCTCCCCCTCCCATCTACTCATGGGCATGGGATTGGGAACAGGATGTATCAATTCAGCCTTATCCCAGCAAGAGATAGCTGCTGCTATTTCGGGCTCCAGGGTGCGCCCTGCCTGCCGTGAACCCAGCACAGTGAAGTGTTTTATTCAGCCTCCTCGCTCATTTGAAAGGGGGCTGTTGAGCGCTCTGACCACCACTGAAGCCCCACTTTTACAGCTGGCCATGAATTTCCAAGTGTGCAGTGATATCTTTAGCTCTGACTCCAGAGATTTCCTGTGGAGCTGTGAGATGCAGTCCTGCAAGTGCACTGGAGCTAAATATACTTTCCTGAGCTGATATGCAGCCAGACAAACAGGGGCAGTGTCAACATCAGCCTTTTCCAGTGCTGAAAGGGATGAATCACTCTGGAGGAGGTGCTGCCGAGTTCAATTAATTAGGCAATTAATTTGTTTTGGTATTTAACCAATCTTTGGACCTCTCTGTGTTTATCTTGTTTGTACACCTCTAGAAAATGCCGTGTGACCATTGCAGAGGAAGGTTTTCACCCTCCAGGTGGATTTTGGCTGCAAAACAGTGCTGTAGGTTTTCACTTGTATAAGGCCACAGCCTTAAGGAAAGTTGAGAAAATAAATTTTGAAGCAGTCCAAGTTTACTGAGGGATAATAACAGTAAAAACCTGGAAATGAGACAGACAACACTGGTTTGTTTCACATACAATCACCGTACTGCCGAATCGCTGCCACACAGTTTAGATCATAAGGAAATATTTTGAGGGAATCAAGCAGAGCTAATTAGTCCTTCAGGCTGTGCACCTTGATTTTGCCATTATAAATCTCCAGTCATTTTCTCCTGCAAACAGCTGTGTCCGTGCCCAGCACCTACTGAAGATGCAGCAGCTTTCCCCCTCTGCATTTGCATTTGGCTTTTGGTCTGTGTGAGTGCAGAGCTGTTTGGTTTTCCAAGGGAAGGGTGCTTCCAGGTGACAGCTATGGCTGTCACTGCACTTACAGTCACCGTGGAGAGCTACAGGACAGAGGTTCACAGTGTGCTGTGAGGACAAACAGCAGGAATACAGAGCCACTCCACGAGCTTCCTGTACCACTTCCCCCAGCAGCTTTTGAAGGCTTGTGGCTCTGCCTTGACTTGCATCTTTGCTGATTTTAGTGGCTAGCCAAAGCAGCTGGAGTTTGCTGCAGGATTGTTTGGGAGAGGAATGTTAGGGAGAGGAAGAATGAGGTTTACTTATGCTTGAGGTTTTTTTCCTGATCATTGTCGCCATGCCTTTTTCTGGCAATGGTGTGTTTATATCTCTTAAAAGAGAAATGTCTCATTGTAAGCAGTGAAAACACGCACTACTACCTCAGCTCAGAGTAACAGAATCATTTGGAAGGAAGCCAGCAAAGAAAACATGCCACTTACAGTTAAATAAAAATAATACTTCTGGTTGATGAGTATAGGGCAACAATGCACATTGCTGATGTGTTGTGCTTGTTAAAGAGATGATGGTTTTGCAGTGACAAGCTGAACGCTGAAGTCTGATGGCTCTGTTACAATTTGGAGATGTCTGGCAAAGTTAGACATGTGCCATCATGCTAAAATCCCCATCCTTTCCGTGCAGCTGGACTGCCTTACGAGGGTGCTCAGGTATTCTGGTTGCAGCACAAGGAAGTGCAAGCTCTGGGTGCCAGAGATGTCCATGACAGGTGAAAGCAGCACAGCACTGGAGAGTCCCAACACTTCTGCCAGTGGTGTGGCCCTCCTTCCTCACAGAGGAAATGCCCCAGCTCACTCCCTGAGCCTTGGCATCTCCTAGGATGTCTTGGAGAAGAGGCCTGGCAACTTTGGAAAGAGCTGGAGTCAGCCCACTGAGTCAGCACAGTAACTCAGTGGATATAAACTTGGCATTTTTCTAAAAGCAGAACCCCCACTGCATTTCATTCACAGCCAAATGGGCGAAGACTTTCTGTCTTTGTGCCTGTCTGTGGTAGCAAATCCGTAGCAGCATCTTCAGCTGCTTATTTCCCAGAGCTTGCTGGTAGATTTTGGTGAAGCCCAGAAAGATGCCAGCACCAGGATGGATGGTGATTGTGATGGACATCACAGTTGCCAGTCTGTGTGCCAGAGATATCTCAGTCTTACACGTGTTTTCATACATAATAGCTAGAAAATCAGGTGTGGGAGGATGAAATCCAGTGAAAATTCACCAAAATGTTTGCACCCAAAGGATACAGGTCAACATTTTCAGGAGCTACTGTGGAGATGTCTGAGTGCTTTGATTTTTGGACACTAAGAAGCAGATGAGAGTCTTCAGAAACTCACAAAAATTGTGACACTCCTAGTAGTGATGACTGCATCTTTTATTTGAAACATTATGAATTCAGCTTACCAGCTAGAATATAGCACAGGAATCTCACCTCACATGGTGTTAGGGGGAATATTTGGTTAACAACTTTGCTAATGGAGCAACAGTACTGCTAAAAAGTGACCCAGACCTGTTAATCCTGTCTGAAGTGAGAATCCTGATTCATTTAGGTGTTTCCTACCAGGTGCCCAGTCTATTGCAGTGTTGTAGGTAGTGTTGGAGGAAAAAAAAAAACTCAGATGCTAATGAGAGAGTTACAGCTAAAACCTAAGGGGAGGTGGAGCTAAACAAAAGAAGGATTCATTAGAGAGCAAAAGAAGCACTGGAGACTTTGAACCTAGGGGTCTCCCACACATCAACTAGGTGCACTGCCAATATGCTATACATGTGTGTTACATCAACACATAAGGTAGTGGTATGTCTACAAAAGGCTGAATGCATCTCTTTGATATTTTGTAGTGAATTATATTTAAGCAGGTGGGAAGCTGCAAACTTCCCAGTCCCTCCACATATCAGAAATAAGGTATTAAGAAGTCCAAAGCTATCTTCTGTAGTTTTTGTAGACTCACAGCTGACAGCCACACCATGTGTTGGTAAATTGGAGCCCTGCCCTGTGATTGGGAAGTACAGCCCATGGTTTCACAAAGCCGCTTGGGCTTTGCTTTGTGAAAGGTTTGAGGCATCAGCTACTTCATCCTTTGTCTGTTTTGAATACAGACAAAGGACGAAGTAGCTGGAAGGAAGGAGGCAAGCCATATCACTGGGGATTTCAGAGCCTCCCTTTTTCCATGGCTCACCAGGTGAGCAGCGGTGGGATGCTCAGAGAGGGACCTGTGTTTGGGACAGGGCACAAACAGAGCTCCCAGCCAGCCCCTGTTTCCACAAATACCAAGTGATTCAGCCTGGGGAGCTGGGGGTGTGCATAGCACTGATTGCCAAGAAAACTCTGCAGTCAGACTCAAAACAATTGGGCCTCCAAATCAGGATTTAGTCACAGGGAAAGGTGGCTGCTGTGCCAGTAACCCAGGGTGTAGCAGAAGGAAGCCCAAGCAGAGCTACTTACACCAGAAAGTTGTACTACAGGAGTCTGCCCAACAACCTGCTTTGTGCCTCACTGCAGAAAATAAAGCAGAAAATAAAGCAGTGTCCAGGACAGACCTCTCATGATCAGGATTGGGAGTTCCTGGCTTTACTGTAGCTTTTCTTATTCCTTCTGAGGAGAGCACAGCTGGGAGATGTGGATAAGATGTGGCTTTTGCTAGTGACTTCCACAACAGCCAGGCTGGACCTTAGGGTGGGACCAAGAAGGTCTCAAGGGAAACAAGAAAGGGGATGGGGCTCTTGCAGCTGCAGAAAGATCAGGGTCAGAATGCAAGTGCATTACAGACACTTATTCATCCATAGAGAAGCAATCAAAGTACTCCATTAGCACCACTTTCTGCAGAATTAGGTTTATTTAGCTTGAGGTATATCTGTTTTTCTGTACATGAGTTTTTCTTGTGCTGTTCCATTTTTTGCTATGGCACATTGGTCCCTCATTGAGCATTTGAATAGAAAAGGTATTGAAGCTGCTTTGGAAGATCTTTAATTGTAGGTTGTTCCCTTTTTCACTATACATTATGGAAAAAAGTAGTAAGGAAATGTGAATGCTCAGCTAGAGGAGGTCACTAACAACCTAGGCACCTGCCAATGTCATTAGCTCCTTTGGATTTTGCACTGTAGGGACCTAAAGGAAATGTTCCCTAAAAATAGCCATCTAACTTACAAAAATGAGTCAGCCAAACCTTCCTTCAGCTGAGCTGCAGCTGCCTGAGCATTCTGAGCAGTGGTAATAGCTGCATTATGGATGCTTTTTCCTTTTCCTGGGAGACTCAACTTTACAAGGGATAAAGAATGATGGATGGGAGATCTGCTCTGTTTTCAGTTAAATAATTTCTAATATCACCTAAGAGGGAGCAGAGAGATTCTGTCATTCCATCAGCATTTTAGATTTTCGCAGAGCCCGGCCTTGGTTTGGTGACTGGGATTTGAGTCACCAGTGCTCTGCCACTTCCTGGGGTTTTTTTTCACATACACAAACAGCTTTGCATTGGGACTCTGAGACATGGTCAAATTCACAGTGATGGCAGGTTGTATTAATGAAGGGCATCATTCTTTGCAAACAGTGGTGGTTTTAATTAATAACTCCAGCAGGACTTTTCTGAGATTTGCATTTTTCTATTCCACGTCCTTTTTAAGTTACTGAGATAATGAAATTACAAGGATGAAAAGTGGGGGCAGGGGGAACGCAACTCAAAGTCTGGAAAATAATTGCTGCATTTTTTTCTAAAGAAAGACTGTAGTCTTCATTCCCGTTAGTGATAGCTCAAACAAGGCACCAGAGTTGACTGGCAACTGCACCAATTAGCAATGCTGCTGTTGGTTTGTGAATTGCATGTGAAATGTAGAATTTGTCCAGAAGTGCTAATGCAAATTGCTCAACAAAAATGTGCCTTCTGTGTCAAGTCTTTTCACTTGTTCTGACACACTGATGTCTCCCCAGATTTCTCTGATCGGCAGATCCCTCTCTCAGCTGACAGCTACCAGAGCTCATAAAGTAATGAAAATATTTCTTATTGCCATTAGCTGTGTCTTTTCAAGGAGGACTCCAAGCCAGCACCAGCTACTTGCTATACAACATAATTCTGACTTTTATTTATAGCCTATTGGACTTCACATTTTCAGACTTAAATGCTAAAAGCCCAGTAAATGCCCAAGATTTTACCTGCACAGAAGTTCAAAGACCTGGTTATCTGCCACAACAGTAATTTGGTCACTTTGCATGTGTTCAGCATCCCCTGTTATTGTACATGGTGATAACCCTTGTACAGCACTGGAGGGGGCTGAGTTGCAATTGCCATGGGAACTGTAACTTAACATTTCCTGGCTTTTTCAGCACATGATAGCTCATCCTTATATTGTGTTCTTTAAGAGAAGAAGTAGTGAAACAAGGGCACAGTGAACTAATGGTATTTTCACACCTACAGAATATAAAATAGTGTATTTGGCTGTATGCAGATTGAAGTTGGATTTGTTACACTATTTAGTGCACCTCTGAGCTGTAGTCCCAGTTTAGGAGTCTCATTGTTCTGGGCTCTCTGCAGATGCAGGATGTAAATATGTTTCCTTCCCCACAAATACGTCTAACCTAAGAGCAAGATAAGAGATAATGCAGGGAGACAAACACACCAGGGAGTACAAGGAAACAGAAGACTTCTGGACATCACGGAGACAGAAACTTCTACAAATATAACTATACTGGGGCACAGTTCAGGGTCAGATTTGGGTGGTTTGGGTGGTTTCATTTCTCCTCCCGAGAATGACATCCAGCAGGGAGGAAAGCATGAAGGCGCTTATAGCTAAAATCTAACTTGTGGAAAAGAGTGGGTTGTGATGGGGTGACAGAAAGTCTCAGCAGTGAAAGAGAGATGATGTGTGAGGTGGCATATGCTGCAGCTGAATTTGAGAGCAAGGGAGGGTGTGGAAATCCAGAGTGAAGGGAATCCAGGAGAGGGCCACAAGGAGAGAGATAGCACAAGCAGGATGACAGGCCAAATCCATGAGCAGGACAGCAGAACTTGGGCAGTCTACAAGCAGGGGGGGATTGCAAGTGTCAGGGTGGTGAGGCAGCAGGAGCCTGGCTGTGGCACTGCACAGAGCATGGGGGCACAGGTAACAGCCAGGCCACGGACTGAGTGACAGCCAGGCCGTGGGGACTGAAGGACAGGAAGGACAGCAGGCCTAGGGAGTAAATGAGAGCCTACTTTGAGCTTGAGCTGACAGAGATCCACAAGATAATCCCAGAGGCAGGGCATGAATTTAGTTGGAACGGACGGGAAGCGGCCAGGGACAGAGAGGTAGGACAGCGAGTCTCTGGGGCAGAGAAGGTTCCTGAGTGTGCACAGGGAGAACTCACTCTGAGACACAAGGGAGAAGGAAAGGAGACAAGGAAGGAGGACACAGAGGCAAAGAACAGCAGCAGGGGGGAGGGTGAGCAGTGACAAACTAGTCTGAGTAACCCTGAGCAAGCAAAGGAAGGTGCTGGAGTCAAGTAGGAGCACTGGGAAAGGAGGACCAGGTTTCCAGAAGGAGCTGACAGGCTATGACAGAGAGCCTGGTGTAGTGCAGAGCTGCAGCCAGACAAAGAAAATTAGAAACTCTGATTCTGCTTCTGTGACAGGAGAGATGTGAAAGCCCGTTTGAGAAAGAATCTGTTGGAGATGGAGCCTAAATTCAGTCTAAATCATATAAATCAGCAGCAGCAGACTCAATAACCTTAGAGCTGATAGTGAGAAGAAATAGAGAGCTGGAGAGTCACTAGGAGTCAAAGGTTGTTTGGATTTTGTTTTACACATGAAGATAAAGCCTGTTTGTGCTGCAATGGGAAAGAGCAAGAGGAGAGAGAGATATACAAAAGGAGAAGGCAGATGGGGGCAAGAGAAATGAGAAGAGAGGGCCCAGTGATGTTGTAGAACAAGAATAAGGGCTGGGGACCACTGATGAGGCCACCTCTTCTGTGGGCAGGAGCAGGGAGCTGGGCAGGACGGGAAGTGGGGGCAGAGGGAGATCATGGCTTGCTCTAAGTCTCTTATGGGAGAGATCAGCACAATCCTGTGCCAAGTCCAGTGAAGGCAGGGCTTCAGAAGTGAGTCCAACGCTGGGGTTGTGCTGGGATAAAGTCAGTTCTTTTAAAACTTGAACTGAGTTAGGCCTTGCAAAGGAAATGAATTCAGTGGTGAGGTTTTCCTTACTTGTATAAATAGAGGGAGCCATACATTATTTGGCATATTGAGGTTAAAGACCTTAAAGACAAGCTCGGCATAGCCCAAATCAGAATGCTTAATTCAGTTTTCAGTAAGGCTAAGATGACTGTGTCAAAGTAAAGGCCAGGTGGCTAAAGGAAACACAAAAACAACATCCAAGAGGGCAGAAAAATCAAAAGAGTTACAAGTGCTGGAACCAGGTGGTCTGGGTTGCTTGGATTCAAGGGTGCTAAAAGAACTAGCTAATGAAACCCTACACCTGGTTGTGCCATCCCAACCAGCCTGCTTTATCAGCAGTTAGTTATGTGAAACCACAGCAAAGATCCTGTTGCTTTGCCAGGCACCTGGACCACTTCCCTTGGGCCTGCCAGCTACCTTATGGAAATATTTGGCTCTTGATTTGAGATGGGAGTCCCACCTCCAGAGGGGCTGCACACACAAGCACATGGCAAACAAGGCAAGGGAGTTATTCCAGCTCTTTGAAGTCACTGTCAGGCCGAGGAAGATCATGGAATTTATGCATGAATAGATACAGATGAACATTCTTCATGAGCACCAAAGCCTTTAGCCTTTATCATAATCTGCTGAAGGCCACCAGGGCTCTGAGTCACTGTGTACCCGTTTGCCATTTTTTTTGTGGATTTTTTTTCTTTTTTTTTTTTCTTTCTTTTTTTTTTTTTGCCTTGGCAGAAGCAACACCATGGGGGTGAGTAGTGCAGCTTCTTCCCAATTTCTGAGGTAAGGTGCCTTCTGCATAGGGGAAGGAGAGCATATGGCCCACAGTGTGTTTATTTCTCAGCCAGGATTCTTTCAGGCTTGGCAAATTACACACTGCTTGCTGAGGAGCAACACAAGTGCCAAGTTGGAATTTCTAAAAATGCAGGATTTAATTCATCACAGCACAGAGAAAATGATCTGAAAACCACCTTTAAGTGTGAAAAAATACCTTTTGTTTATGCTCAAACAAAACAACCAAGAGGAAGTTTAAAAAAATTTCAGCTAGAGTAAAAAAAACAACTCTCTGCAGTCATCCACAGGAGACTTGAGGCAGCTTGTGCCAGGCATGAGCTAGAGCCAGGCTCTTCAAAATACCTCAGCACCCAGGGAGCTCCACGGGGTCCAAGGTGATAATGTGGTACAGGCTCAGGCCATTAGAAGGAAAGGGGCTGCCTGATAATGTAGAATGTTAACTTCTAGAGAGCTCCATTAGAGCATCTTTTTCTTACACTTTTGCTTTTTCCAAACCCCATATTTTTCCCTGTGTGTGCTTAGAAGCTTTTCTTTCTCTTACATCATTTATTTTTATTGTGCCATTTTGCCTCTCTTCCCCCTTTTCATTGGCCCTGTGTGAGTGTTTGTTTAAACCATTTGCCTGCTTTCATCTTCCATTTTTCTTCTCTCCCTCTTTCCAGGAGCTCTCTAGCTGTGATTATCCTTACAATTCACATTAGCTTTCCTCCCTCCTGCTCCAGGATGGGCTCGAAGGAGGCATTGATTAAAGCTAAAACCTGCACCAGGAAAATTTCTGTCAGGCACCAGCTTCAGGGTCCAGTGGCTTCCATGAGCTCAGCTCTCACTTTTCGTTTTTCTCCAGGATCAGTTTCCAAAGTCCCAGGAAATCTCCTAAGACACTGAAATGGCAAGTCACAGCTCCTCTGGAGGGGTTGGTTTGTATCCTTGGAAGCCCTCAGCTCTGGGAGAAGGCAGCAGGGATGTGGCATGGAAAAGCTTTGGCATGGGCCAGGTTTTCAACTCCCTTCCCCTGCCTTTTTCTCCCTGAAGGTTCCCTCTTGCTTTCCGAGTGCTAGCCCACACTGTGGAATGCCATGGTGGCACAGCTTCTCACAGCACCCTTTGAGTGGAGTAATTACAGCCTTCACAATAGGCCTAAAATATAAGGTTGGGCACTTGAGTGTTTCTTCAAATCCTCGCCCTCTTCCCTGCCACCAGCCTTGCTGAAGGCCAGTGCTTCTTTCTTTTTTCTTTTCCTTTTTTTTAAGATATGGATGTAAGGAGGGTATTTTGGTTTGAATTTGGGCTGATCCACTTTTTTTTTTTTCCCTCTTAAAAATAATAATATCAATTAAAATTGCAATTGCAAGGAAGATAAATGAATACTTGTCAGTGCACAAACCCACCCATTATATCCTTACACTCCATACCATGGTCTTATGGTGTGCTGGTGAAACTGGGGTAAAACAAAACTGAAAGTAGGACTGATTTCCCCTGCAAAGGTTTCTTTCTTGAGAGAAGGGAGAGATCACCAGAGCTATTGTTTGTAAAAGAGAAAATGAAGCTGGTTTTATCAAGCTGGTTGAAGTTTAGTGGCATTCTGTTGAAATGCTACATTCCTGAATCCGTCATTCCTGAATGCCATCGGTTGTGCTCAGGGTTTGTGGAGTGAAACCCCTGGGCTGGAGCAGATGTGGGTGCGTGGGGAGGTGCCAGCAAAGCCCCTTCTCCTCACAGGCTTTGAGAAGAACTTCTGCTAGCCTTTAGCTCTTAAACAGTGTTACAAAAAAACAGTTGCCCCTTTTAGAGCCCTTTGTTACCTACTTCATCACCAGAAATGAAGACACTGGAAAATTCCTAGAAGAAAAAAAACCAAAACTACACCAAAGTGTGACAGATCCTGTGTGTTCTGTGGGCAGAATAAACTGTATGGAAAACACAGGGAGGAGAGATGCAGGTGAAGAGAGGTGAAAGGAAAACAAATGAGCTGCATGCAGAGATCTGGTGTCAGACATCAGAGGGATCTTGTTTGCTCAGATACTGTACGAGAGACCATGGCAACCGGGGGCCTGGGGGGGAGGAGAGGTTTGCAGCCCCTCCCTGAGGCTGGATGGCAGAGGAAATAGGTGAAGCAATCTGCTCTGCTCAGCCTGCTGCTGGAGCTGGAGCTGGGAACCAGCGGATTCCATCCCTTCCTCCTGTACACTGTTGTCTCTGAGGCAAAAAACACCCCCAGAAGTCTGAAATGAATGGATTTGTAATTTCCTTAGTCTGTCAGATGGTACCATTCTGAGAAAGGTGGCTTTGCTGTGGGCAGTCTGATTTAGAGAGAGGATTAAGATCCCTGCGAGACACAATAAGTCACAACATTACAAAGAATTCAATAGGAATATTTCTGAGGGAGTACAGGAATGTGCTTTCAGGCTGCTCTGAAAACACTGGGTAGCGATGATGTTTTACTGTGACCTAGTGTATGGAAATGGAGTCATATTTTTGATCCCAGCAATAGGCTGGAGATCCCCCTCCTAAACAGAGAGCCCCATACACACACAGGGACATGCAGGCAGTGCCTGTGTGCCCAGCAGCAGCCCAGGGCTGTGCAGAGCTGAGGGCAGGCAGGGCTGTTCAGCAGCACTGCACACCCCCTTGTGCATCACTCCCACCCCATTGCACGGCTGCTGTGGTGATCCAGGAGGGCATGCATCCTCAAATGGTGGAGATCTGCCATTTCTGATGGGTAATAGAATCAGAGGGTAAAAATGTGATTCTTCTTTCTGATTTGAATCTGTCTTCAGCTTCCAGTCCTTGTATCTGGTTTTGCCTTCTTCGCTGGATAAAAAGAGCTCTTTAAGGAATTTCTTCCCTCACGAAGGTATTTTTATCCTCCATGGTCAAAAGCATCTCTCCGTTCTTTTTGTGGTAAGCTAAATGGATTGAGCTCTTTAAGTCACTCGCTGGCAGGCATTTTCTGCCACAAATCGTTTTTTTTTGTCTACTTTTTCTGCTCTGACTCTAAAATGTAGATGTCTGATTGCATACATTTTTCGAGTGTCATTCTTCTGATGCAGTGTGCAGGATAAGCTACCTCCTGGCTTCTATTTGCTTTTATATTCAATATCCATTTGCTCACATGACACAGAAAGCACAGAAAATGATGTTTGTTTGTCTGTTTTACACATTCCCAACCCTGCTTCCCAGTCTATGTTTCTTGCAGCTTGTTGGGCAGTGCTTTGCTCCGAGACGTGGAATGCCCATCCTCTGTTGATTCCTGCCAGTAGTTGCCTGGAACAGCCCCCATTTCCCTGAGGTGCCTCTTTGGCCCCCTGGCCTTGAGCAGGAGCAGAGCTGGCTCCTCCAAATGCATCAGCCTGTGTGCACAGAGGGATGGATAATGGGCAGGCTTGGGTGTCCCCACCTGGCTCTTGGGGCTTCAGCTGGTGGTCGTTCTGCTTGTTCTGAAAGGAAATTGTGTGATTGCTTTTAGCTGCAGTTGGGGGATTGAATGACATGTGCAGGGAATAAATCACTGCATGATAAGGAAGAGGCACGTAAGATTTGAGACAAAGAGGAAAATCTCATTTCCACTCCCCTTTGTTATCATGTTACTGTGCATAACTGTACATATCACACATGTTACTCTGAGCTCCTGCAGAGTATTCCATCACTCCAGCAGAGCCCTCGAAATACACTGGGAGGACACAGGATTTATCTTCCTGTTGCTTAACTAAGGATTGGATTATCCACAGGGGGCAGCTCCTGTGGAGGCATTAAGTAAGCAGTCAGATCCCTGCACAAGGTTCATCTCACCCAGTGCCCTGCAGCTGTCCAAACCTACAAACCTACATGTCCAGGTGTGTTGTGCTGACCATTTGGTCACGTTTCAGCTCTGTGAACAGGCAGCTCTTTGGCTCCTTCAATACCTGCTTCTGTTCCCAGGGGCCGAACTCTTAATTCTGTCCCGGGCTGCCTTAAAAGGGGACAGCTGAGGCTGCAGGGGCAGGAGGGCTCCCAGGAGGCTGATGTAGGGCCAGCCTGTGTTTGAGCTTGCTCTGTGTCACAGCTGAGGGGCCTTGGCACCATTCTCCCTTTATGTTAGCAGCTCTTGGCTTCACCTGTGCCTGGGTGAGGACCCTGCAGTGGCGCTGCAGCACCGCTGTTCCCGACTGGAATGCCTGTGGCTCTGCTGGAGCCACTGTGAGCAGGAGAGAGCTGTTTGCAGCCTGAGAGCAGCACACAGTGGCTTGGAGTGGTGTTAAAAAGAGCCAGAGTGAAAAGTGAGAAACCACATTGTACCATTTTCCCAGATATCACAACCTGAGAATACAATCTGTGTTTCCCCTTCCAGGGCATCTTGTCACTCTCCTCAGGCATGACCTGCCCACAGAGCAGCCCTGGGCACATATGAGCACTGGGGGAAGGAGCTGGGCAGTGCCCTTGCTGCTGCAGATCCCTGCAGTTACAGGGTGAGCCAAGCTGTGTGCATGGGCCTCTGGGGAGACCAGAGGGCTGAGATGCAGCCACAGGCTGGGAGCTGATGGGCGTGTCTGGAGAGTGAAGCAAGAGGCAGCAGTGCCAGTTGGTGGAGAGAGGAAAATGCAGAGGAAGGAAAAGGCAGAGGGTGTAGGAAGGAGAAAGGGATACCAAGCAATGAGGAGGAGGAGGAGGCTCAGGGTGCAGTAGGAGGATGAGGGAACAGTCAGGTAGAGCAGGAGCAAAGAGGGTTGTCAGTGAAGCTTGCATTAGTTTGGTTTTTAAGCTCTGTAAATGTGAAAGTGCTGCACTTAAGCCTGAGTTGTTTGGCTTGGTGTTCATCCCTGTGATGAGACTGCACCTGGGTCTGGAGCTGCCATGGCTTGGAGGAGGCAGCCCTGTAGAGTCCAGAGTTGTTCCTCCATGCCCAGTGCCCTGCCACACTGCCAGGTGTCATCTCCACACAGAGCACAACAGCAGCAGTGCCAGCTGCAGGGCCAAAGCTCCCAGGTGCCAGGGAGCATTTTCCTACAGACATTTTCCTTCTTGCCTGGGCTGTGCTCTTATTTTCAGGACACACAGCCCAGAGCTGCTCCCAGTGATCTCAGAAGGGCCCTTTCATCATCAGGTGGGAAGAGTTTTGCCAAGACAAAAAAGGAAAGGAGAAGTAATGTTCTAGGCAGGAGGGTGGACTCGATGAAGACGGCCTGGCTTTGAGAGCAACAGGAAGTTTTCGTGATGTACCTTGAAATGACTAAACACACAACACTGGAAGTGACACCTGTGTGCTAATCTTCTGTTTCCTTCAGCTGCTGCACAGTTCACGGGGTTAATGTCAGCTGGTGGGGTTCCTTTCAAAACTTTCTTCCTTTTAACCTCCAGAATTAATTTATAAGATAATTCATCAGAGAATGGAGTGCTTTCTGTGTGGGCTGAGCTGTCCCTCAGCTATACCTGTGTGTGCAGTAGGAGCCAGGACAGGAGTTCTGTAGGAAGATTTTTTTTTTTTAAGGCAATTCAGTGAGGACTTGGGCTGCAGCCCCAAAGGCAGCTGTGCACTGAAGCTCGCAGAGGAAGCTCCAAGGGATGTCACAGCATGCCCCTCGGCTCCTGGGCTTTTCCCCCTCCTTTTTCTTCACCTTGTAGCAAAGGCTCCATTATTTGGCCTTGCTTTTGTCTATAAATGGAAGCAGTTGGCCATTATCCCAGTGTAACACAGGATAGTCCTGTGCATCAGTTATGCAACTGGTAGCTTGATGACTTCATCAGAAACCGGGGGAGGGACAGGGGTAGTAGGAAAAGGCTTTTACCATCAGCTCTGCTGGAGACAGCCAATAAGTGTGTGTGTGTCCCCCCCAAAGCAAAGAAAGCAGGAGCTCAGTGACAGGGGTGGTGGGTGAAGGGTTTGGGAGCAGCTGAGGGATCCTTAGTGATTCCTTGACCCCAGCTTGGGGGAGACCCAGCCACTGCTGCAGCCCTGGCCCCTAGGGTGCTGCAGGGACCGTGCTTGACCAGGTTGTAAAGTGCAAAGTGCAGTGGGAGATGGGACTGGGGGAGAAGTGGAAAGAGGAACAGGGAGAGAACTTTCAAGCCAATACAGATGTTAAAAGGGGAAAGAACCTAAACGTTGGAGAGCTGCCTTTCAGCAGAGCCCTTCAGGGAGTATCTGTGAAAAGCAGAGATGTGGACAAACTGTATTTGTTATTTCCACGGGAGGGTCCTTGAAAACCCGACCTTCATGCAGAAAGGCTGACCCTCATTTCCCAAGCTACACTCCAGCACTGAACTTAACCCTTTCCCTGACTGGGTGGGCGTGGGTGCTGCAAGATCCCCTTTCTGTATGCCCAGATCACACAGTGATGATGGCAGAACTCAAACGCCCAGTGAGGCAGGTGAATCCCAACCTCACCCTGGCAGGCCTTGCACAAAGGATGCTAAAGCGACACAGGTCCTTTCCATCAAGTTGGTGGTTTTGAATAAGTACCTGCCGTCTCTATTCATCGGTTAAAGAGGTTCTAGGGGCTCTTATCACCCGAGATAGGCACCGGGCACGCAGTTTTCAAACTCAGCACCGAGAGCGGCGTGGTGCCGAGCCGGGTCCCCAGGGAGCGCTGGCGGTGAGGCCGGTTTGCCCGGGCCGCCAGCCTGGGGCTGGGCGAGGGCGGCTCGGAGAGTCCCGGGAACGCTCCCGAGGGCCCGGGACAGCCTGGGGCTGCGCGGGGCGGCACCGAGTCCCGGGGATGCCCCCGGAGGCCCCGGGAAGCGGCGGGCGCCGCTCGGCTCCGCCCGGGCAGGGCCGCGGGTCAGCAGCGCCGCCTGCCGGCAGCGCCGGGACCGCTCCGTCAGCCGGGCCCTCATCCCTTCCTTCCTTCCTTCCTTCCTTCCTTCCTTCCTTCCTTCCTTCCTTCCTTCCTTCCTTCCTTCCTTCCTTCCTTCCTTCCTTCCTTCCTTCCTTCCTTCCTTCCTTCCTTCCTTCCTTCCTTCCTTCCTTCCTTCCTTCCTTCCTTCCTTCCTTCCTTCCTTCCTTCCTTCCTTCCTTCCTTCCTTCCTTCCTTCCTTCCTTCCTTCCTTCCTTCCTTCCTTCCTTCCTTCCTTCCTTCCTTCCTTCCTTCCTTCCTTCCTTCCTTCCTTCCTTCCTTCCTTCCTTCCTTCCTTCCTTCCTTCCTTCCTTCCTTCCTTCCTTCCTTCCTTCCTTCCTTCCTTCCTTCCTTCCTTCCTTCCTTCCTTCCTTCCTTCCTTCCTTCCTTCCTTCCTTCCTTCCTTCCTTCCTTCCTTCCTTCCTTCCTTCCTTCCTTCCTTCCTTCCTTCCTTCCTTCCTTCCTTCCTTCCTTCCTTCCTTCCCCTTCCTTCCTTCCTTCCCCTTCCTTCCTTCCTTCCACCAGGATACATGCAGGATTTCCCTCCCGACCATTCCTCGGTGCTTTTCCCAGCACTAAAAGGCAGCAAACTGGATTTAGAACACGAAGAGAGAGTGGGGTGTGTGCAGGGAAGGCGCTTGCCCTGATTCCTTCCAGCCATACACACTGGTGCGGTGCTGCAGGATGGAAATCTTGAATAAAGACATAATGGAGTTAAATCCTGAGGTTCTGGAGAAGAATTAGTGCTGCCAGCTCCCAGTATTTGTTGCATGCACCTAACACCTTGGGTCCTCAATCCAGGGGGCTATGGTAAATTGCTATGTTAAATGAAGAGAGGGAAACAGAAAGGAAGAGAACATAGACTTGTCTCCTTGAGAAGGGAGAAAAAGTTTAGAAAAACATTACTCTGAAGCAGGAAAAAACCTTAGCTCACAACTTCATTATTTCACTAGTAATTAATTATAAAGTGCTCCTGCTTTACTTGAGGGGCTTTGAATTCCAGGAGAAAAGGGGAACCTATTCCCTCTGGTGAGCAGTCCAAGGCTCGGTCTTTCTCCAAGCTCCAGGCTTCACACACAGCCTCTGTGCCCCCTCAGCCTGGTGAGCTGCATTCCCTGCCTGTGGAGCAGGCAGTAACAAGGCATTCCCGTCTCTCTGCACAGGAGCACCAGGTGGGATGCACTGTGCCTCTGTGCCCCCTCAGCCTGGTGAGCTGCATTCCCTGCCTGTGGAGCAGGCAGTAACAAGGCATTCCCGTCTCTCTGCACAGGAGCACCAGGTGGGATGCACTGTGCCTCTGTGCCCCCTCAGCCTGGTGAGCTGCATTCCCTGCCTGTGGAGCAGGCAGTAACAAGGCATTCCCGTCTCTCTGCACAGGAGCACCAGGTGGGCCTGTCACGGCCTGCAGGGCCCATGCCGCCGTCTGTCCCGGCGGGCTCCAGCGGCATGGCCACAGGCACCAGCTCCGGGGGACACTTCCTGGGCAGCCAGCCCCAGGCAGCCATCATGAAGCAGATGCTGATGGAGCAGAGAGCGCAGCTCCACGTGATGGAGCAGCAGAAACAGCAGTTTCTCCGGGAGCAGAGGCAGCAGCAGCAGATCCTAGCGGAGCAGGTACAGTATCCATCTGTCTCCAGTGCATCTGGGATGGGCATGAGCACTGCAGGCAGTGCAGCACCGGCCCTTCCTTCTAGATTTGGGAATTCTCTCTCTGTGGGTCCTGTCAGGGTATTTCAGCAATGGTCGTCAAAGAAGAGGCAGCAATCACTCCTACCATTAGCTTGGCAAATATTACCCGTGTTTCCAATGGTGCACTCAATAGTCACGTTGGATTTTAGGCACTGGAAAAGTTAGCTCTTAACCTGGCGTCTAATGGTGCATTTAGTCCAGCAGAAGCAGACTCAGCTGCAGGTACAGTCACAGGTCCTCTCCCCTAGCTCTAATTGTGGTTTTGCATTGGCAAAATCTGTGCCCAGCTGCACAGTGATCTGGGACAAAGAATGGACATGGGTTAAAAGAAGACTTAGCAAAGAAAAAGGTTACCATTTACCCAGACCAATTCCTTAATCCGGTTTATTGAGTGCCAGTAGGGGCAATTAGGTGAGACAAGGGAGAGACAGCAGCAAGGGGAGAACCAGAGACTGAAGTGGGAGAACAGTACAACCACCTCTGGCAGTGGCAATGTGGAAGAGCTGCACTGGAGCTATAACTTGGCTTCCTGAGCTCCTGGGCTTTGCAATATGGATGTTAAATTATGCAGTCTGAACAGTGGTGTGTGCTTAATTCAGGTTTAGTTTTAAAGCAGCCCAAGAGAAAGAAAGCCAGTGGAAAATCACACTGTTGCGTTCCTGCAAGATCATACCCAAGTTTAAAGCTGAAGCTCCCTAATGTTACTTAGATAATGCTCTGGTAGGTCAGCAGTTCCTTTAAGCTCCTCTTCTCCTCTCTTGCTAAGGAAAAACAGCTTCAGTCCATCTGCTTAAATTTGTGTTAGAACACATGCATGCCATGTAACCACAGAAATCCCCCCCTTTCTCTTGCTGCCCCTGAGAAACAGAAAAATTTACTCTCAGTGAACAGGAAGGATGCTCCTAGAAATATTTAGGATAAAGAAGCCTGAGCTGATTCAAGCGTGAACAAGTGCATGAGAGTGAGGATGCAGTAATGCATCCCATGGATTGGGCCAATTCACATGCATAAAGCCAAGAGCCAGAAAGAGCCAAGAGCCACTTGGATGCTGAAGGCAAGCCTAAAAGAGTTAAAAGGCCACCAAGCTGAGGCTTCAGGTGTGTTCACACACCTTTCAGAGATGAAAAACAGTAAAGTCATATTCCTCAGGCTCCCAGCTTTGGGGTAGTTTGTGCCTAACAAGAGTCCCTCTTTCTTTTTGATAGTGTGTAACACATAGTTATGAATGCAGGGATTAATACTTCCTTCTTTCCTATCTCTGCCATTCTCCTACCTTTGTTACACATCATTGGTTTTGGACACAATATTTGTACAGCTGCAGGTGTTGCTCCCAGACATGCCCTTTCAGCCCTTAGCTGACTGAGTACACTGTAGCATCTGAAAGCTCTGTTTTTTAATCAGCCCTTGATTCTGTTTTAAAATATTCACAAGTATTCATAGAAAACAACCACAGAGGATCAATGTGGTCTGGATCAAGGGAGCATTTTGCAGTCACCACTCCCCAAATATCATTCACTGAAGCACAACAGGAAACGTGCCTTAGTAATCCATTTCTGTTTTGGCTCAGGAGTTCTCCAAGGCTGCAGTGCTTGGGTCAGGATGCAGTAATCCTCGCAGCTGAGTGTTATAAGTGCAGACAGGGAGCAAAGTCTTGCACCAGGAGCGTAAGCCTCTGGACCTTGGCAGGACTGAGGGAAAGAAGGTGTGTTTGTGGCTACAGCTGCCCTTACACCTAGATGGGCAAAGTTAGTCCACATCCCTCCCTCTCCTTTCTGCCTGAAGACAGTTCAGCTCATGCTGTAGAGGTCAGGGTGAAATGGCTGTAAGCAAGGAGAGATGATGACGTTGGCCTCAGCGCATGTTCCTTTTTGAGCCACAGAGTCTGAGTGCCGAGCAGCCCAGGTGCTCTGAGGAGGACTCTCCAGATGACTCTGCCTGTCTCTCCAGAACACCTCACCAAATAAGCACTGCAGGTTCTGCAGTTTTGCCACCAGCCTGTCAATTAATTAATCATCTCTTTCTCTTCTGCTTTCTTTCTGTCCTTCATTTTCAGCAGATGCAGCAGCAGTCACATTTGCCTCGGCAGCATCTGCATCAACAGCGAAGCCCATATCCGGTGCAACAGGTCAACCAATTCCAAGGTAAAAATCCAATTGTTTTTCCTGTTTTGGAGTCAATGCCCTAAAGGTAGCAAATGTGTGAAAGCTTGTGCAGTTTGTGACTACTAGGTTTAAAGCAGTGTACCAAAAGAGGAATACAGGCTGTTGCACACACCACATATTTTACCAAAGACAAATGCCCAAGTTTGCATATTCAGTTAAGTTTGTATTTTCCTTTCTGCTCTCTTCAGTGAAAACTGCTTGCTTTTTCTTTTTTTTTTTCCCTTTTTTTTCCTCCTTTTTTAAATGACATTTGTTTTGCCTCTTTAACATCCAGATGTCATCAATTCATTCATAGATTTATCTTGTTGACCTCTACTCTTATGAGTTTTTTTTTTTCCTGCTAGCATTTCTGACTCTATCTTGGTTTTGCCCCTCCTTCATTCCCCACTTTATCTAATTCGATGAGCAGAGAATTTAAGAGAGGTCATCCTTATCTAGAGAAGGGACTGATAAATGTCAGGTGTGGGAAGCACAGTAAAATATGTGAAATGTAAATAAAGGTTTTTTTAATGATCTCAAAAAAAGCACAAATATTATTTTGATGTGCTCCCAGGTACTGAAGAATGTAAGTGCACTCATTTTGGCTTAGGAAAAGAAGCTGAAGTCTTCACTAACCATGATTTCTATATAGACATGAAATGAACACACACTTGTGCTGCATATTCATGATAATACCATGTAGATGCAGCAGAAAACAAGGGAGGCAGTTCTGGACATTCCACAGTGCCATTCTGGTTCCCAGGACATGATTAGGCAGCCACATCTTCTGCTGGCATATATCAGGGTGGCTTCTTCTAATCACCTCCTCATTTTTATCTTTGGCATCATAAGTTCTGTATGGAATTACTTTTCCCCCCAATAATTCATTTCCAAAATCAAGAGGTGTGTGTGCACAGCCATCCACTGAGATGCACGCATACAATCTCTCTGCATTCATGCTTCTTTGAAACACTGCCTTGGTATGTATTATTTAAAATAAAGAGAGAAGAGTTTAGGCTAATCTGACAGAGCAATGAATTCATTTTCATAAATGAACTAATTTAAATAGTTCACCTTTTTAGTCACATGAATGTAATCCAGTGCAGTAGGTTATTTGTAAATGAGACCAGAAGGTGGCCTAAAACCTTGAAATCTGTTGCATCTCTCTTTTAACTACTCCTTGTCTGATCTCCTGTCACTTATGCCACGTACAGTAGTTAACAAAAGTAGTATGTGAGCTACTTGCTGTTAGTGACTCTTTTGGAGCTTTTCAACTGCCATTCTTAATTAAAAAATAGCTAAAGATGCATTAAGATTTTAACATTATCTGTTTCTTAAGCACTTGCTCGAGTCATCATAAAAAGACTGTTTCTAATCATGAAAGGAGCTGATCTAAGTTAAGAAAAATCAAGGGAACCCCAGTGCCAATCATTAAGAAAGCAGTGTTATAGTAGAGGTGGCCTTTGAGTCATGGAAAAATGCATGTATTGTACTTGAATATCTGTATAGAGGCTTTGCCCTGGGAGGTCCTGGTTCTCCTTGATGGGCTGCAGCTGCCATGTCCTTCACTGGGCTGCAGCTGTGGCTAATGAAGATGACTGGGATAAAAGAGGGTCGGTTGGCCTGTCAGGCCGAGCCTTGATGGAGTCTTGAACTATGAAAGTACAATGTGCAGAAGAAGGAGTCTCTGCTATGAGGGTCTGCAGCCATAAGAACACACCAAGGAGGTATGGCACTTTAGAGATCTGATAACAACAGCATGGGCCTCCAGAAACTGAACAACAACACAGTGTGATAGCATGAATAAAGTAAAAGCTGCCACTACACGTGGCCTGTTCCAGTGAGATCCAGATGGTCTCACTTCATGCTACAAAATGATTCATTTCCAGCTGTGTGCTGGAGCTAAAAGCATCCACCAGAAGCTTGTGGTGCTGCAGAAAACGGAGTTGTAGCCAACCTCTGCCTTATAAAATAGAGTTACATGTGTAGAAATGGTGCTTCCTTTATCCAGCTGTTTCTCATGGAAACCAAGCCAACATCAATAACAGGGACCAGTGCTCTCCACTCCCCATGGGTGTTCAGGGATGTTGTCTGCCACTGAGGGACAACAAATAGGAGCCAGTTTATGAAGGTTCAGATTCTGTTGTACGGTTCTGAACTCTTAAGCAATGATTTTATATTTACACCTGGCATTTAATAACATTTGAGCCTGGAACAGTTGTGTTCCTCATACACTCTGAGCTTCACCTGCCGAGTGTTGTATTTAGTCAGTGACTCAAATTTGCAGAATCTGACTATTTAGTTAGTGACTCTGACTGGTGTGTTAGGTAGTGACTCAAATCCACAATGAACTCATGGCATAATCTGAGCTCCAGGTAACTGTCTTTATTTAAAGGTAGTAAATATAGAAGCATATTGGCTTCCCAGAAATCAATAGCTCTCCCCTACCCCTGAAAGTAAGACACAAGCATGGTTAAGTTATCTGTCACAGTGTGGAATTTAACAAGGCTAGGATTTTCTGGTTTCCCATCACTGGCCTAAGGTGAAGTAAAATGTGCTTATAGTATTGATTCACTAATACACTCTCCCTGCTTTAAATGTCCACAAAAACCCGATTTTTCTTCTTTCCATAGAATTAATCAGTAGCTATGCTATAGAAAATCCATTCATTAATGCCTCCTGAGCTATTAAAAGAATTGATTGGCCTTCTGAGACTGACATTTCCATTTTCAAGGCTTACTTTTGAAAGACAATGGAGATATTTAAAGGAAAGCTTCAAATGATAAACTGAAGTTCAGCTGCTTTGCTGCTAACAAAGAAGACCAGTGGAAGTTTTTCTGTTTGCTTACTAGAAGCTGAATTAGGTGAAGCTGAAGAAGATAAGTGCTGCTGAGGATGCTCCTACAGATTGTCTCTTATGCAAAAGTGTGTTAATTAAGATTTGCAGGTTTGTGGGCTTTTTCTTACCTTCCTCCCTTTTTGGTGCAGGTTCACCCCAGGATATAGTGGCTGTGAGGAACCAGGTAGCACTGCAGAGCATGAGAACATCCCGAATGATGGCCCAGAACGCGAGCATGATGGCCGTGGGTCCCTCCCAGAGCTCGAGCACGCTGCTCAGCACTGCAGGCCAGCCAGATATGGGCATGACTCCTTACAGCAATGCCTCTTCCAGCCAGCCAGGAATGTACAGCATCAGCACGGGCATCAGCCAAATGTTGCAGCACCCAAACCAAAGCGGCATGAACCTGGCACAGAGCACGGGCCAGGGAACAAGGCAGCCTGCCTCCGGACAAGCAGTGGGAATGGTTGGCAATTTTGGTCAGAACATGCTGGTAAACTCTGCTCTTCCCCAGCATCAGCAGCAGATGAAAGGACCTGTGGGCCAGGTCTTGCCAAGGCCACAAGCGCCACGACTTCAAAACCTGATGGGGACTGTCCCTCAGGGAACACCAAACTGGCAGCAGCGAGGCCTGCCAGGCATGCCTGGAAGGACTAGTGGCGAAATGGGGCCCTTCAACAACGGCACCACCTACGCCGTGCCAGCTGGGCAGCCCCGGCTGTCCAAGCAGCACTTCCCACAGGGCCTCAGTCAGACAGCTGTGGACACGGCTGGCGCGGCGAGAGCCGTCAACCCCGCGCTGGGCAGGCAGCTGCTGCAGCCACTGCCTGGGCAACAGGCAGGCGGCCAGGCCAGGCCCGTGGTGATGCCAGCAATGGGCCAAGGGGTCCCTGCCATGGCGAGCTTCAGTCAGCCCCCAACGCAGCAAATGCCAGGTGGCACCTTTGCTCAGAGCAGCCAAGGCCAGGCCTATGAGAGGAATCCCACTCAGGACATTTCTTACAACTACAGTAATGGAGGAGCAGGGGGGTCGTTCTCCAGTTTAGCAGAGGGCACAGACCTTGTGGACTCCATTATTAAAAGCGGACCAGGGGATGAGTGGATTCAAGAACTGGATGAGTTGTTTGGAAACCCCCAGTGAATGGTATTGTATAGTCTGGAGCTTTGGTTATGTTTTGTTATGTTTGAACAAGCAAAGAGGAAGTCAGATGTTCTCCCCATCCCTGGATCGTTGGTTTTTGTGTTGGTTTGGTTTGGGGTTATTTTGGGGTTTTTTTTTGTTTTTAATTGTGCAAACCAAGCCGATCTGTAGCCAACTTTGGAAGATTCAGGGGACGATGAAAACATCAACATCCCAAAACCGTCACCAAGGAATCTTTGTTGCTGGGAAGATTCGTTCTCCCCCAATTACAACAAGGCTTCATTGCACAGTGGTGAGGGATGGTCCTGGTATGTCCCACCTCTTATGAGTGTGCACATTGCAGCTTCCAGGGAAGCAGAGGGAAGAGCTGGGAGCCAAGCCCACAGATACTCAGGGGTGATGGCACAGCCCTGGTCAGAAATGGGCTTAACCCCGGGGCAAGCAGGTCGGGGGGAGCCATGGCCAGGCCGAGGGGGCTGGCTGTGGGCTGTCCTGAGGGAATGCACAGCACTCACATGGCAAACCTAAACCATCACAGGGAGGTCACAGTTTTCACTGCAGAGTGATAAACCCCACTACAAGTGCAGAAGAACATAAATTTGGCAGTGTTGTGAAGGCAGATTGATTATGTGACTGCTGCTGGAGACAGCCTAGTGGTGGGTTAACTTAATGAACTGCTTAGTCCCCTTGGGACTTGAAATAGTGCTTCCCAAGTCAGAGCACTCGGCATGGCCCAGCTGTCTGGGCTGTGGAAGGGCTGAGAGCTACCAAGAGACATTAGCAGAGCTCCTCAGCTGGTCCCTCCCTCTCCTTCCTCCCCAGGGTGTTCTCAGTTCACTCCCTTCCCCTCCTGTTCTTCAGTGTGAAGCAAGCTGAGCTGGCTGCACTTCTTTTTTTCAGGCAAGCCACAGAGGGCCAGGCAGGGCAGGATATAACAAGCGTGAGAAAACATCCAGTGAGGGTTTGGCACACAGGAAGACCTTCTCCTCCCCTCTTGAAAAGCCCAGGTTTGGCAGGTAGTATTACCCCAGGGTGTCTGGGCTCTCGATGTGATGCATTGAGTTTTAAACAGGTGTTTGGTCTAATCTCTCTGGTTTGCTGGAATAAAATTCACTGCAGTATTTCAAGAACAGGAGTCAGTGAGGGACTACTGTAAAGAACATTCATGAGTGGGTAAAATAATTGATATGGCAAACATAGGATCTGCCCCAATAAGGTTTTAGATAATAGGGGTGTATCACTATCTCCACTGTTTGGACCTGTGATGAAGTTGTGGTAGATCTCACACAACACTGAAGTCACCAGCCATTCTGAGTGTGTACAGCAGGGTTCCCAAATTGCACTTGGAGGCTGTTTTCTGGAACCTATTACCTCTTTAGTGTTTTCAGCTGAGGGCTGCTTATCAGGTTATATAGTTGTGCACATAAAAAATGTTAACATCACCCACAGTCCAGAGCTGTAGCACCCTCTGGCTTAGTGCTGGCCTCTGAGAGCCATGAGCTGTGCTCTGCAGCAGTGTACTAGTGCCAGTCCCAATTCCCCAGCTTCTGGTCACCTCCTTTTGTGCTGTTCTCCCTGGGCCCAGTGATGCCAAGTGCTGAGCCCCTGAATTCCAAGGAGGCTGAGGGCCTTGGCACTTGGCACTTTCATGTCCTGCCTTTCCCCATGGAGCACAGACAGGCATCACATTAAAGAGGGCGAGCAAGTGAGTCTGGGACCATCTCTGTGCCCCCTTGAGGCTCCCTTTTGAGCAATTTCCCTTGCTGGGCTTGCCTAGTGGGGGGAATTACCTGTTCTAAATGCTGCGATGCAGCAGGACAAGCAGCATTTTTAATGTGTTAAAGGTGAGCCATCAATCCTACCTGCCCTGACTGCTACATTTTTTAAAATAGCTTTAATCTCATCTCTTTTAGCTGGCCCCTTTATAAAATACAGCACAAGGGCCAATTCCAGCTCCTGCTGAGGATGATGAGCATGATTAGCATGCCTGCTGCTTCAGTAGGAGCCAGGTTGGGCCCTAATTCAGTGAAAGGGAGCACCAGCCCAAGTTTTTGGTTGATCCTGTGGGTCAGCATCTCTTGGGCAGGCTGGAAGGGACAGGCAGGGCCCTGAGGGGAGCAGGGGGCTGTGGCTCCGTGTGTGTCGGTGCGAGCACGGGGCACACACGTGTGTGACAGAGCTGTGACAGGGTGGAGGGCAGCCACCCTGCTGCTGGGCAGGGGACAGTGCTGGGGACAGCACAGCACCCACACCTGGGCTGAGAGCCGCCAGGACTCGGCACAGAGCGGGCAAAGGGGAGCTGAGACACACACACCCACCACACCGCAGCCAGTGCAAGCTGGTGTGCACTGGGAGATACAGGCCTGGGTCATACATGGTGGTCAAGGTGAGCCTCTGTTGTCTTTGTGAAGCTTCCTCCAAATACTCCATACTGGGATCAAGTACTAGAGAACAGATTTTGTTAGATTTGGGTTGATTGGGGTTTTTGTTTTTTTTTTTTTTTCTTTCTTACTATGGTGCTGATGTACATGTAATGTTTTAAAAAAAGTCACTTGTAAATATGTTTTTACAATTCTACAGATATCACTGGGTCTACTATCTGTAAAATATATACATATAAATATATATATATAAATATATATATATATATATACTGTTTGTTTAAAATAGAGTATTTTTATTTCATTCCTTGACTCATCCTTACTGCAGTGGTATTGCACTTCAGATGACATCCAATTACTAATTTGTACTGTATCCCAGACAGCAACTTGCTCCATTTTATTCAGATTTTTCTAGTTTTCTGGTTTTACTTTGTACATTAAGCATTGCTTATTTCCTTTTAAGACCTGTACAGAGTCTGAAAACGTAGAAAAATACCTGATGTTGCTTTTAAAGAAAAAGAAACAAAAGAAGAACAAACAAAACAAAAAAAACCAACCAAACAAATAAAAGATGGTTCTATGAGTCATATACCTGGTGTATATGGATCATGTCTTGCCCCACTCTTGCGCCTCAGTGAGCAATCTTCCATGGAGGGGAGGGGAGCTGCAGGCAGGTCTGAATCAGCAGAAATAGGGAGTGGGGAGGTGCTTCCAGGGCAGGAGACAAGATGGAGACAAGCTGGGGGAGGGAGAAGGGAAACGTGTAGCTGGACATAAAAGTTGGAGAAAACAGGAAAACTGGAGAAGGATCAAGACACAGGCTTAGGGTAATTCCCTATCACCCACCACTACAACAGCGTGAGAATTGTGTTGTCAGAAGCCTTTAGGAACGTGCATGTGTTGGACGTGCATTGGCTGTCCATACATGGGGAGAGCAAGGGAGGGAAGGTGAGGAAGAGGAGAGGAGAGAAGAGAAGAGAGAAGGTAAAACATCAAAGCACTATAACAGGTAAGCTTGGAATAATTTCAGAGTCAAAGAAAGACCTATTTGAATCAGTAGGTGGGCTTTGGACCTCCTCTAGTCTGTATTTTGACTCTGTTACATCGTTTGGAGCTTTGTCTTGGTTTTGGTTCTGGCTGCAGTGTTTCTTGCTGCCTCTGTAGGTTTGAAAGAAAGGTGTCTGCCAAGGAAGGGGGAAACCTCCCTTGGAAAGGAAAATATTACCCCCTACAAATTATTATAATTATCCCTAAAAATTATCATAACTTGGAAATTATGGGGGTTTTAGGCAAAGATATGGCAAAAGGAATAAGACTTATTTACTAGAATATACATACACACATACATATATATATATATGTACACACACACACACTCATATATAGATATGTATGTATATATATATGTATATATATACACTTTCTCAGAAGCTGATGATAAGCATTACCACCAGACAGGAACATTAAGATCACAGGGTATATTGGAGCTGATCTGATGACAGAAAAAGAGGGTGTGAATTTTCAGTGCTTTTTATTTGCCTTCTGTTGTGTTGTTTTGGGTTTTTTCAACTGGACGGGTCACATTCTCAAACTTTTTCTTTCTGCTGGGTTCAAATTTTTTTTTCAGTAGCTGAGGCTTTGAGAACAAACAAAAAAATAATCAAGCCACATCGATGGGTTGCTAGATAAGCTGGCAGTGCTATCTCAGAAAAAAGGCAGAGTAATTATTTTTAACTTGCTCTAAATCTCAAGCTAGTATAGCACAAATGCCTTCAAAATGTGTCTTGTTCCCTGGTGTAAACAAAACTATATGAATCAACATATTTCAAAGAAAATAATGTCAAGCATTAAAAAATTGTACTGCAGTTTTTGACTGCTGCACAGCAAAAGGACCTTCTCAGACTAGCCCCCTTCTAGTAACAGAAGCACTGAGGGAGGAAAAGACCTCTGAGATCCTTGAGTACAACCCTCAAGGCAGCACTGCCATGGTCACCACTAAGCCATATCCCCAAGAGCCACATCCACTTGCCTTTTGAACACTTCAGGGATGGTGATCCCACCACTTCCCTGGGCAGCCTGTTCCTTGATTCTCAGAGGTATATCAGCAGGGCATAAAATAAGTTCATTTACCTCTTAAAGAACTGTAATGATGAGAACATAAGATGCAATGTCTGATAATTTTGTTGCCTGATGTAAAGATTTGCTTTCTTATTTCATTTCAGATACTGAGTATGTGACTTTCTTACTGGAAACATTTTTTTACAGCACTTTCAGTCCAATATTGGTGTATTTGATTTCACAGATTTACTCTCATTTTTGAGGTTTTCAGTTGTGTAGGTGCCTAAATACAATTCAAATCAAGACACAACCTGGCTTTGGGATAACTTTACAGCTAGTTAGAAACAGACCAGCTTCTCCAAACAGGAGTGCAAGATTACAGCCACTCTTTGTTCCTGGAAAAGTTGAGCCCTGCCTACTTCTTGCCTGTTTGAAAGCACGGAAAGAACAAAACCAGCCTTTCTTGCCTCTGTGGATTCAGCTGCTCCTTTATCTTTAGATTTCAGTCGCTGCCTCCTTGGGAGCAAAGCCTTTTTGTTCTGTTTTTGTAAAGGGTCTGTGTCCATCACCAGCAGTGCCCCTCAGAAGCAGCTGGTGTGGGACATGGAGGCAGGAGCAGAGCTTTGTGCTGTCCCCACTCTTGATTTACTCTTGATTTGCAGGTTCTGCTGGGCGTGCGTGACGTTGGCTCTGATGGGCAGCACGAGAGACACGAGCAGTCAGCCTGCAGAAAGGAACTGCTCAGAATGGTCCAGAGGGTAAAACAAGGGGTAAAGAGAGAAAGGAATGCCTCCCCTCACCCTACTGCCTGGAACACACTACCCATAGCTTATAGCCTGGTTTTGAGGCTAGGCATGAGCTTCTCTAAAGGGACATTTTTTCATCACCTAGCTAGCAGAAGTCTTAATGCCATTAGCCTTTATGATCCCATAAGACCACTAGAACAAAACCAATATAATGTTTATTTTGACTTCCTACAGCTGATGTTAAAGTGAGATATTTCATTGCCTTTCACCAAACTGGCTAATTTTAAGGGCTAACGTAAAAAAGACTTTAAAGAAGTTATTTTACCTTGCCAAATTTTACTTTCTTGGGTGTTAATATTGTTCTTTCTGAAGATTGGAAGAGTAGATATACTGTAATAACGGAAGTTTGATGTTTGTACTTAGTAACTCTTTAATTGCTGATTTAAGCCTCTTAATTGCAGTTCTTGGTGTAGTATGGATTGACTTTCTGACCACACAGTCTCTGTGATTTTTAGGAGCTGGAGCAGAAGTGTTCAAAGTATTGTCACTTTACTGACAGATAAATGTGAAGGAAAACTCTAACAGAACCGGTCATTTGAGAAGTTAAAAACACAAGGGCTAAACAATTTAAGGCCAGATGACACTGAAGATGTATTTTTTGTTTCTGACTTTATTCAGAAGATGCAAGTTTCAAGATGGTGATAGAGATAAAATCCAGCAAAGATGGACATAAAAGGAGGCAGGAACAGAGGTTCTGAGCAGTAACATGTCATGTAATTCAGAGACACTGGTGGTGTCTGAGCCGATGTCAGTCTGTCCTGTTTGCAAAGGGCAGTATTTCACTGCCTCTTGGTGACTGTGCCAAAGAGGCTGGCTCTTCTCTCAGGAGGAGCTGCTGTCATGAGAGAGCAGATGGTTGGGGTAGTGAGACCAAAAGCATTGTAAGCATGAAACCAGACTGATCAAATAAGCACTTCTAATGGAATTACTCTGCCAGAGCTGTCCAGGTTTTGACTCTGGAAGAGCTGAAAAGAGCCTTGCAAAGGGCAATGCTCAGCCTGTGCTGGGGTGCAACTTGTTGAAGATCAGTCACAAGTGGCAGTGCAGCATCTTTTATTCTTCAACACCTCCTACAAGTCAGGCTCTGAAGAACAGAGAGGCTACTCTGGGTGGAAGGGGAAACATAGCTGAACTCTCATGTATTTCACTGGAAATGTTTATAGGGTAAATCAATGCATTACAATGTATGAGGCTGGCTCGTGTGACAAAATCAGTCCAGCGACAGCAGTAACAGTAGTGGGCTCTGCAGTTTATTAATTTATTTTGCTTTTCAGCAATACATTACAAAGAACATGGGTCTGTGTGGCACTGGATCATTCTCAGCTTTAGGTTTATCAGAACTATAAGACAAGTAAAAGAGGAAGAATATATGCTTATTCCTTCAATTGTTCCCTCTTTCTGCCCCCTAAATACCATTTGTAATCCATGTCTGGTGTCTTTTCATGTGTATTTTGTGTGGGGTTTCAGAGGAAGGACAAATAGTCCATTTTATCCAGTTCAGTTTAAGGTCTAGCTGTCTAGAGTCCCTGCTTTGTGGCAGTGTTACCACAACTGATCTCATTTGTCATCCCCATCCTCTGGGGATGATGAACTCATGCATGATGGCAGCAGCAGAGCAAATGCAGAAGGATTAAATACAGTAGTAGAGAGAGGTTTGGATTTTTCCCTGAACTGCACCTTCTGCAGCCTTGTGTCACCTCCATCAATATTGTATATGAGACAGCAAAGAATTGGCTCATGATGTTCCATCCAGTACTCTCATGCTGCTATCAGGCAGGCTGCAGAGCATGCAAGGCATAGATGTCATCTCCTTGAGAAAAATAACCCAAGTAGCTGCTGTTGTGAGTGCCATTTTTACATGGACATGTTTTTAAAATAATAAAACCTCTCCAGAGTCCTTCTATACCATGCTCCTCCATCTCTCTCTCCAGCCAGGAAAGCCCCACTCACGTTCAGCCCTTGCACACTGGAGCAGGGTTGGATCCAAGTGCTTCTGAAGCAGCCACAATTCCCAGGCTGACCACTTCATCCTGGATTGGCTTCTGTCTATCCTGTCTGTCCTCGGCTCTTTCCTTCACCCCCTCCCTTGACACAACTGCCATTTCTTCCCTTGGTCTCCACAGCCTCACCTTGCCAGCTGGAAGCTCTGCCCCCTTCCCCTTTGCTGCTCTCTCACCCCACAACATGCCCACTTTGCCCTGATGGATGCCAGCTCAGCTTCCAGAGCAGCTGGACCAGGAAGCTTTGTCTGCTCCTGAGCAGGGGAGGGGGTGCCCTGGACGGGGTCTGGTGTTGCTTGGCAACCTCTTTCTCTCTCCTCCAACACCATTTTCCCTTGCAGTGTCTGCTGATGCAGGCACAACAAATGACAGCAATATTACTGAAGCACTTGTTCCTGTCGCTGTTTACTTGTTATTTATGGTTATTGTCGTGAAAGGATTTGTAAACATTTCTTCACTTCCTTCCACGGTCAAAACAGATATCATTTTATGCTTCTGTAGCATGCCTACATAATTAATGGATGGTCACTGCATTTCAGTGTATGTGACATACAGTTTTATTGGTGGTTTTTTAAAGTGGTTCCTGGTTCTGAGTGTTTCTATTTTTCAGCCCCAAATTGAGACATACAAGGTTTTACATTCAGAAGTGAAAAAATCCAGTGTAAGCAAGTCTGCCTTAACCACCTCAAATTGTGCTTCTCCTGTCTAGGTGCACAAATGCCTAAAAAAGGCTGTTCTGAATTACTTTCTGTCCCCTTCAGGAGGACCCTGGGTCTAACACCGAGATTTCAGAACAAAAACGCTTCCATTAACAGAGATAAAGCTGCCAGGGTGTTTCCTGTTTGCCATTCCTCCTCCACACTCACCACTTCCAGCTCAGTCTTTGTGGTCTGCATTTGTGGGTGCACCACAGAAGACACACAGCTTCCCTTATCCCTTTTCTCCAAAAGAGAAGCACAGTAAGAAAGCCAGACCCCAAGTGTTTTCTGATCTTGCAGTGAAAATGCTGCTGAGGCCTTTCTTTACTTAACAAACTGTAGTCACTCAGGCCAGATCTGGAGAGCTTCACACGTGCTGCTGGCTAATTACACACTGCCAGGTTTTCTACTGGGCCTTAATTCAGCCCTAGATAGGATTTATTCCCTTTGTGACAAGGTCTGGAAGGCAAGGGAAAACTTAGTTTTCTATTGTAGGGGTGCTTTGCAGTGCCAGACTCAGATGTACATCTGCCATTGCCCTCTGCTGGGGCATGCCAGAACTACTGGTGTGGCCTTCTGCCACGGGAACTCTCGGGATTTCCTCTCCTATATCCTATGAAATTACTGCTTTGGGAGCTCAGGATGCCTGGCTGGCAAGTGAGATTTGTGGTTTTGTTCAGCAAGTGACTGTCACACAGAGTCAGTTTGTTACCACACCACTCAGACAGTATATTTAGTTATTGCTTGTGTATTTATAAATAGTTGGAATTGGATGCAGAGATGCTTTCTGACCACAGCTCTGCAGTATATTGCCTGCACGACATCCACCCACTTATCTTCATACTGAGTAGAGACAGCTGCAAATCTCAGCCTAAAAGCAGTTAGGGGGTGATCCTGAATCCATTTAAAGATTCAGTCTTCCCACAACCAGCCTTATTGAGGACAGCCTTTTTGAAATGGCTTTTTGGAATTAAGACCTTTGAAAGGCCTTGAAAGTAAGTCCTTTACAGAAATTAAGGCTCAGTTCTGAGGCACTACATACCTACAAGGAAGGGGCATCTTGCATTTCTGTGAGATTGCACCAGTAGAGAAAGGAGACTGTGGACCTGCTGTTCCTCAGAGAAAGAAAACAAGCTCCAAATCAGGCACACTTGCCTAGGCAGGTAAGTTGTTTAAGAGGGAGTTCTCTGAAATCAAACCAGAATAAAAGAGATCTGCAGTAATGACCCACTGTCAGCCATTTCTTTCCTGAATCTACACCAACCAGGAGAAAAGTACATTCTTTGTGGGTTTTTGTTCCTTTTACCCTGTGCCCTTTCTAAGCACAGACTGCTCCAGAGGCAAACAGAGATCTGAGAGAGTTTCCCAGTTCCACCTACTCAGCAGTGGCCGTGGACATGCTGGATGCTGGTTGGGTTCCATAGCTTGCAAATCAGGAGTTTTGTGAAACTCTGAAAAGAGATTTGAAGAGTGCTTTGAAATCCTTGAATGAGCATAGCCAGGCCAGGGGTAGTTTTCAGACTTATGCATCTTGAAAATCCCTCTGTGTTTTCTGGTGGAAACAGAATTGGAGCAGTATCAGTTCAACTCATAACCTGGTAAGTCTCATGTGGATGCTCCCAAGAATTAAACCATGAAACAAGGGAGTGCAATTTCCCTGTCCTCTCCTCGGTCCCTGTCTGAATCAGCCAACATATTGTGCTGACTGACTTGCCTTTCTCAACTCAGAGAGAGATGATATTGCAGAGTACAGAAAACTGCTGATAAATTATCAGATTTTAGGGTAAAAGCCATTCCAGTTGCAGAAAGGCCTTATTACTCTATCAACAAGCCAAATGTTTCTTGATATAGTTAATCTAGCCAGCTCTGAAACAGGGAATGTAGAAATAGGTGGCATTGAGTTGAGATATTTATTTTTAGGTAATGCTTTTTGTTCCCTTTCTCAGCATAAGAGCTACTTTCATCTTCTTCAGAGACAGAGTCATAAGTGTCTTCCACTGAGATCTGGGGCCTCTAAGATGAGGGTGTAGCACTTTTCCCTGCTGTACACAGCAATCATATTTCCTTCCATTCCACTCTTTCCTCTGACAGAAAAAAGCCCCTCATCTTGCAAAATCCATTAGTTATTTTCCTGAGGAGTAAGAGGATGCGTGTGGAAAACTGTGTTGTTGTTGTTGTTGTTATTATTGTGTGTTCTATCAATATGAAATAGAATGTCCCATTTCTGCCTGTGCCTAACCAGCCTTACACATTTCACAGTCCTGGATCTCAGTGGCCTGGTTCTTCTCTGTGCAATCAGCAACATGTGTAAAGTGCTCCTGTCCTTGCTCTCCTCTGCTTATTGGTGCTTTCACGTGGAGTCCTTGCCCATGGCACTTGAGACATGACAACACTTTATTTGTCAATGTCTCTTTTAGAAAGGACCAAGATAAAAAGAACCAAAAGTGTGCCAATGGCAAATTTACATGCTGCTCTCCAAATAGGCGACAGACCCCCTAAAGATTTGTAACCCATTGTTCCCCTAGAGAAGGACCAAGGCTCACCTTTTGGTTGATTTTCTCTGACAGGTACTGTTCCTTTAGGAAGCCTTGCTCAGGTAATCTAAAAGAAAAACGACTGGAGAAAATAAATAGAGCAATAAATAAATAAATTGGTGGGGGAATGCCTATCTGACAAAATCTGGAAATGCAGATAGGGAAGTAGCATTTCCTATTAACTATCTTAACTTGCAAGTGCATCAACATATAAATTGTGCTTAGTTGCCCTGGTGCATAGAGCATGGGTGCATTACTATCCATGGGCATGACTGAATAAGCAGTGTTATAAAACACTTGTAACCTGAAATAAGCACAGTGTGACCATGGACAGAGAATATCAAAATGTACTTCGGGTTTTACAGTTTCAGCATTACATTGCTAAATCATGAATAATGCTGAATGTACAATGTTCAAAAGGAAACAAAAGCATTTTAGATAATTTTGGAAATGTGTCCATTTTAAATTTCTTATGGTCATTGTTGTGATGTTACTTCTTAATTAAAATTTAATTTTTTTGGCATTTGCTAGTGTTGGCAGTTAGGTTTCTTCAACAGAACAGGAGACAGAGAAGAAAAGGAGGGTGGGAAAACTGAAGAAGGACAGGAGTTAGAGATAAAAGAAAGTGGTCAGGATTAGACTTCAAGTGAAAACTTAGGGGTAGAGTGAAAAAGGAAAAGACTGAGAGCAAAAAAGACAAACCAAGGAAAAGGAGAACACAGGGAGAAAAAGAAACAAGAAGAGTGAGGGTGAAAGTTATAAAGAAATAAGGTGCAAAGTATAGACAAAAGAGAGAAAAATAAATACAGTCAGACAGAAATAGTGAAATGGACAAACAGAAAAAAAGAAGCAGATGGACACAGAGTTACAGAAGCAGAGACACAGTTTTAGAAAGAGTGAGAAACAGAAACAAAGGGTTAGAGACAGATGGAAATTCAGTTAGAAATAGAAAAGTGAAGTGAGGAGCAAAAGGAAGAAAGCACCATGGCTGGCCAGGGCTTCTCCTGGACGCTGCAGGTGTACCTGCTGATGCTTCTGGTCCATCCACTCGACCCTTCCAGCCGTCCTGAGCAGGACCTGGGCACCTCGGGTCTGCTTCCCGAGGAGCTGGAGCTGCAGGACACGGACCCTGAGGCTGCCCCGTGGGTGGACTTGGCGCTGGTGTCCTGGACGTGCTTCCTGCTGGAGCTGCTGATCACGGGCATTGTCCTGGGATGCTGCCTTGGCAGAAGGCTCTGGAGACGCTGGAGAGAGGTGAGGGAGGGCGGCAGGACGGGGCAGACCCCGAGGCTGCTGGGCCTCCTGGGCAGCCGCTTGGCCAAGGCCCCGCGGCGGAGGGGAGCGGAGCCTCCGGGCAGGAGCGGGGCCCAAGGCTGAGCCCGGGGACGGCACCGGGCACGGGCGGCCGCAGCTCTGCTCGCTGCAGCCTCTGCCCGGGCAGCCCGGCCGGGCCCAGCCTCTCTGGCAGAGGCCTCGGCCCCGCTCCGCCCCTCCCATCGGGACCCCCGCGCTTTGCCTTGCAGGAGAAGCTCCGGAGCCGCTCGGCCCGGGCAGGGCCCCGCCGCTGCTGCTGCCGCCGCCGGGGCCGCGGCTGTCCCGGGAAGCTGCTCCAGCTGCTGAGGCAAAACCGCGCCCTGCTGCGGCTCTGCCTGCGGCACCGGCCTCGGCAGAGACCCAGAGCCAGGAGAGCAGCACTGGGGGATGGGTGAGAGGGGAGCAGACTCCGGCCTCGCTCAGCACCGGGGCCCGGTGAGAGAGGAGCAGACTCCGGCCTCGCTCAGCACCGGGGCCCGGTGAGAGAGGAGCAGACTCCGGCCTCGCTCAGCATCGGGGCCCGGTGAGAGAGGAGCAGACTCCGGCCTCGCTCGGCACCAGGGCCCGGTGACAGAGTAAGGAGATCCCGGCCTCCCCCAGCACCAGGGCCCGGTGAGAGAGTAAGGAGATCCCGGCCTCCCCCAGCACCAGGGCCCGGTGAGAGAGTAAGGAGATCCCGGCCTCCCTCAGCGCTGACCTCCAGCCCCAGCGCGGTGCGGAGCCTTGCGGGGATGTGTGACCAGCGCCCAGCCCGGGCACTGCGACATCCCCATCTCAGGAGTTCGAGACACCCCGTCCTCAGTCATAGCATTCCCCGACACCTTTTCCACAAGAAGTTGACATTTCCCTCGGCGTTCCCTTTCTCAAAGTATTTTAGGCAGAAGTTTCTTACCCCGCAGTCTTCTAGTCACCCTGTATTGTAGATTTTGCGAGTAGTCAAGTTAAGTTCAAGTAGTCAAGAGTAAAGTTCACGTTTTCTACACAGTGCTGTGTCCTTTCCTTGCCATTCCATCCTAGAGGGGACCCGGCGAGTGCTGGGTTTGCACGGGAGCTCCAGCCTGCCTGGAAAGGAGAGCCCGAGTGCCCCAGCAGGGGCTGCACGAGTATGGAGGGCAGCTGCAGAGAAGATGGTGGGCAATGTTCTGTCTCCACCTTCCAAGGAAGGACAAAATGTAGGACTGAACTCCAGAGGTAGGAACCAGTTCTTTGTTATTTCATTGTCTGAAACTTTTTCCTTGGAGCATGTTTGGGGAATGATGGGACATAGTCCTTTTTACCTTTCTGGTTTTGTCTCTTTCTATGGTGCATCATATCCATCCCTTCCATAGCTGAACCAGTGGGTCTGGACTTTCTGACAGGAATTCAACAGAAAGCTTTTTCAATCTTTTGTCCCCCTAGAAGCAGCCCAAGTTTTTGGGACAATCCGTCTCAAAACATTTCTGTAAAATTTCCTTTTGGTTCTTGATGCTGCTCAGGCCCATCAGACTGACACAAAACCCCCTCAGTCATGTCCCCAGCCCCGGTGGAACGGCTGAGCTCTCTGAACTCCAGCCTTGCACTGTCCCACCGTAATTACATTGCAATTGTAGATAGAATTGTGGCAGGTTCTGGGCCACTGGCTCTGAATCCTCCTGAATCCTCAGGGCTGACCATGGCATTTGTCTGTACTTTCCTGTCCCTGGGGCAGATCACTCCATGCTTGCCAAGGGACGGAACGCTCGCTCTGCACAGCTCCTTGGAGCTGAGGGTGCCTGCCCACACTGAGAGATGGGTGAGTGAGCGACGCCGTAATGTTCATGTGGGTTCGGCTGATCTCGCGTTGGCTCGGTTTATCTAGTTCGGTCGGGCTTATCTAGTTCGGTTGGGCTTATCTAGTTCGGTTCGGCTTATCTAGTTCGGTTGGGCTGAACGCGGTTCCGTCGCGTTCCGTTCAGTTCACGGATCAGCTCGGATGGATTCGGCAAATCGCGGCCAGAGTCGGCCGTTCGGGTAGGATCGGCTGTTGTCGGCCAGACTCGGGTGTTGTCGGCTCCACTCGGCCACGCTCGGCTGTTGCCGGCTCCACTCGGCCACGCTCGGCTGTTGTCGGCTCCACTCGGCCACACTCGGCTCTTCGGCCCTGCCTGACTCTGCTCCGCGCTGCAATGGCGGCCGCTGGCAGGGCCCCGCTCCCCGGCCTGAGCCCCGGGAGGGGACAGAGCGCCGGGACAGCCGCCTCAGCCCGGGTCACCCTGTCCCTGCCCGCCCCCGCGTCCCCCGGAGCGCGCCCTGCAGCGCAGAACGCGGCCTTTGGGCCAGGAGCGGGGACAATGCCCTCGGCTCGGCAGCAGCGCCGGGAGGCAGCGGGCGGTGCCCTCAGGTGAGCGGCCGGAGGGGAGGGAGCTGGGCCGGGGGCACCGGGGCCGGGGGCACCCACAGGGGGCCGGGGCTGCTTTGGGCGCTGCTGCGTGGGACCCGCTGCGGGTGGCACGGCTCTGTCCCGGGCCTTGCGGCTCTCTGGGATCGTGTGCCGTGGAATAAAGCTGGGGCTCGTCCCAGCTGCGGGAACAGCGTTTTATTGGGTGAGAAACAGAGTTCACTCTTTAGAATTTTTACACGTTTGTTAAGGGATAAAAGGCAGCGCTGGGGTGCTTGGCTGTTTGCCAGGAGCACCCGGTTCCCTTAAACCGTGTTCTCTAGATTCTGTTCCATTGCAGTGGTGTGTGCATATTCATTAGAGTTTATACATATTCAAAGAGTCCTTTCAGTTTAGATGTTCTTTTGCTTGGTTTGAACCTTCGTGCCATCTTGTGGATTAAACCAATATACTTTATTTCTTCCTGTGGTGCCATCCTGTTTTATTTTCACTCCCTCGTTATTTGATAACGAGGGTCAGTAAATTTTTCCTTTGTTTTTCAGTGCTCTGGTTTGTGTTTCTGTTATCTTGTGTTTCAGATAAGATTGTCCCCAGCTGTGGGAAATCACCTCATTATCTGACACCATTTTCTGAGTTCCTTACATGTAACAGCATTTGAACATTTCACAGTCTCTATGATGCTGCAGTCTAAACTAGTGTCTGTTACAGTGCTGTTTATGAAAGCTGTGCAGTGCATACACGAACTGACAGATTATCCTTGGTCCAGAGCAGTAGTTACAGACTGTCCCCTCTCGGGAGTTTTGTGGTCAATAACACCGTGCCAGAGCTCAGACATGAATGGCAAGGGCAATACCTGCATTTGTTATGTTTCATTCTGGGCTGGGCTGAGCTCTGTTTGCCGGGAAGCAGCGGGATGGGTGTCCCTGTGCCCACCCCCCTGGGTCCCAGAGAGAAGCTGCTCCTGTGGCTGCAGCTGAGGGGCACTGGGAAACCTGAACGGTCCTGATGGAAACCGATGCCAAACCGGGTTTGGTTGGGTTTGGGACTTGCCATTTTCCCCTGATCCGTGGGTTTTGCCTTAGGAAACAGGAACTGGGCACCAGGACATTTTGTTAGCCTAGAAGGGACGAGTTTGTTTGTATTTATTTCCTGAGGCACCTGGATCGATTTGGGTCTCAGTTGGCACCCGAGAGCCTCCTCTGTGTCCTGGGCGGGGTGGTGGCTACCCAAGGGGTAAAAGCTGGAGCAGGAGGGTGGGTGGAGAGGAGAGCAGTGGCTCTGTGGGGATTTGCATCTGGAAAGGGCCCTCAGTTTCCTGGCGGGAGTCCTGGAACCAGAGCTGAGAGTCGCTGAGCAGTGAGGATCGTGCAGCTGCAGTGCCGAGAGTGCCGAGGCTGCAGTGGGCGTTGTCTGCTCGCTCTCCTGATGTCCCATCTCTCATGCTGGGCTGGCACCCAGGCACCTGCAGGGCTGCACACCCTCAGGGCAGGGGTGGTTTGTAAATGTTTTAAATGCTGCAGCAGCTCCCTCAGGCTGGATGAGTGTGAGGATATCCAGCTCTGCCTTAGGGCTTGGAGCACGGCAAGGGTGCAGGGCTCACGGTCAGTCTTGTTGAAACACTTGTAATAGCAAAATATTTTAAAGCAGAGACTGTGAGGCAATAACAAAGGCGAGTCTGTGGCAAGGATAGGTCCGGGCTGTCTTTATTAAAGATCCACACTGCTGGATGTTGTGTCAGAGCCCTCTGGGGACAGAAGGTGTCCCCAAAGCTTCATGAAGCCCTTGTTTCCTGCTGGCAGGGCAGGGTGTGAGCCCAGCCTCGGGGGCTGTGTGGCTCCTCCTGCCTGGAGCAGGGACAGCCCGCGGGGCTGAGCCCCAGAGGTTCAGTTGCTGGAGCAGGTGGGGATCTCTTTGTGCCTGGGAATTGTCGCTGCTGCGTTCCTGGCCCAGCTGCAGGGTTCCCTCAGAGCCCGTGCCCTGCAGCAGCACTGGGAGCTCCTGGGCTGGGCAGGGAGCAGCTCTGGCCTGGGGCTCTCAGGCCCATCAGTGCCCATGGAAACCCAGCGTTTGTTCTGCTGCCATCAGCCTCTCTGCTGTGCCAGCCTCGCTGCCAGGGCACAGAGCTGTGGGAAGGCTCCATCCCATCTGTGCCAAGCGCTGCCAGCGCTTCCAGCAGCGCTGCTGGGGCACCAAGGGCTGCCTTTGGAGCCTGGCTGGCACAGAGGGTGACACACTCTGCCCTGCAGCGCCCAGCTGCATCCCACAGCTGCACAGTTCAGCCAGCAGGGAGCAGAGTCAGCTCTGGGCCCAAACCAGGTTTTGTCCCCCAGAGAGCCACTGAGCTTCCTGAGGCAGCACACAGATGTGCCCTGGCCTTTGGGGCTGATGGTGAGGGCTGCCAGGGGATTGTGATAAGGCTGAGCTGGAGCTTTCTTAGAAAAGCCATCAGCTGTAAGGAGAATCTCTGGCAAACAGGTGGCTGGGGCACTGGCTGGGAGCAGGTCCTGGCCTTTTCTCTTCTTTGCTTTAACCTGTTCTTAAGAGGAGCCCAAAACTGCAAAATGGAAAGGAAGGGGGCTGTGGGGGTGAAAGTTGCTTTGCATTTTTTGAAGTGTTGCTGTGGATTTTGGTGTGTCAAGTGGCACTACCAAAACAGCATTGGAATAACCAAACTTCAGGACTCTGCGCTTAATTCCTTGAATGTGTTTTTGTGGTTGCAGGAAATGCCAAATCCCAAAGCAATTCCATGTCTGTAACTTCAAGTGCAACATCTTTAAAAGCAAGTGCTCGGTGTGGGCTTTCCATGTGGGTGCAAATGGCCCAAGGCCTTTCTTGTGTCCCAAAAGCAAAAAACCTTTCCCTGGGAGGTTTTGGAGGGGATTCTCTTTGGGATTTCTTGTGGTGCAGCATCCCGGGTGTCCCTTCCTTTGTGCAAAGTCCAGTGGGAAAGGATGGAATGGCTGCCACGTGGGCTCTGGGATAAAAATGGTTCTGTTCAAATGAGGCAGAGAATGCAAGATGAAAAATGAGCATCCTTTTATTGTCTGAAATAGTCAGGAATAAAAGTGCTGGCAAAGGACACGTTTGTGTTTGAATTGGTGTCACCTCTCATGGGTAAAACCCCATAGTGAGCCAGCAGAGCAGAGCTATGAGAGCTGGGACCCTTGGACTTCCACAGTGGACTTAATTTTCTTTTCTCCTCTCTTTCAGGGCAGGAAAAATCATCCAACTCCTCCCATCTTTGCCCGGAGCTTTGGTGTTGGAGCAGCCAAAGGCAAGAGGCTTCAGCAGCAGGGCTCTGCGCTGGAGGGCTCTGGTCCTGCCCACGCTGTGGGGTGAGTCAGAGGGACACAGGGCTCCCCTTTTCCTCTCTGCTGGCATGAGCTGCCATGGCAATGCCATTGCTGCCAGCCCAGCCCCAGCTGTGCCTGCTGGAGAAGGGCAGAGGTGCAGAGGCAGTGCCAGAGTTCCCTGGGGATGCTGGAGCTGTGGTGCTGGCTGTGCCCTAGGGCAGCTTGGGCACTGTCTGTGCAGCCCAGGGCTGCTCTGGGCCTTCCTTCGGGAGCTCTCAGTGCATGCCCAGCTCTGCCAGGGCTGGCAGCCGCTGCAGGGCTGGGTGACAGCCTCTGCTGGGGCTGGGGGCAGGCACGGCCCTGGCACAGGGGCAGGGGCAGGGCTGGCAGCATTTGGGAGCCATGGGAGCAGAGTGAGGGGGGGTGCTGGGCACAGGGGTCAGCCTGTGCTGGTGTCAGCACGGCCCTGCAGGGCCCTGGCATCTGGGAGCAGCTCCAGCTCTCCTGGGGCCCAGGGATGGGCTCTGAGGGACTGGCTTTGCCTGTGCCTTTCCAGGGCACAGGAACAAGGGCAATGTGGTGCCAGAGCTGGGGCCCAGCAGGCTGTATTTCCCTCTGGGAAAGCAGAACAGACTCTGGGCTGAGCTGAGCTTCCTGCAAGGGCTCAGAATCCAGGGAAAAGGGAGTTCAGGAATTGCATCTGCTGCTGGGAACATTGCCTTAGGCTTGCTCAGTTTGTGTCTGTGAGCAGTGGGCTCTGGGCTGGAGAGGGGCTGTTGGCAGCAAAAGATGGAGTCAATGCTCTGCAGGGATGTGCAGGGAAGGACTGAGTGGGAGGGAAGGGCAGTGTTTAGAAATGAGATCAGCATTTCTCCCAGAATTGGGGTGCAGCAGTGATGGGGGTGGTTGGCTTTGCTCTGGGCCTTGTTATTCCTTGTGCAATTTGCAAATTCTGCTGCATGAGTTACTGTCCAGTATCTTTCTAACAAAAACTGACAGAAATTGAGGTTTAGGAGTAGAACTGAGGTCCATTCACTGCACAATCTTGCCAAGGCTGGAGGACTGGGATGATGGCTGCTCTCAGCAAAGGTCACTTCTCAATGCTGTGTCAGATTTGCCTCAGTGCTGGGCAGGAAAGGTGAGGGTTTGGATCAGGAATTGTGCAAACAAGGCCTGGGTGTGGTTGATTTGTTTGGTTTTTCAGTGAGCCAGGGCTGGCACAGGGAATGGTGCAGGTGCTGCTCTGGCACCAGAGCTGCTGCCCTTTGGAGCCATGTTAAAGGTGTGACCATAGAACACTTTGGGGGCTGTTTTCAGCACTCTGGGTTTCAGAGCTGCTGTCCCCAGCCCGTTGCCAGCCCTGGGACATCTGCTCTGGTTCCAGGCTGTCCTTGCTGGAGCAGCCTGGTCCCTGCCGTGCCCAAGCCCTGAGACACAGAGGGAGCCCTGTGCCCAGGGGCCTTGGGCACCTTGTCAGGAACGTGGCAGCAGCCCCGGGAGCAGGCTGGAGGTGAGAACTGGGTGTTGGGAACTGAGGAGTGCTCATCTGGGCTGGGGGGAAGGGGCAGGAGTTTCCATGCCCCTGGAGCTTTCCTGCTGGCATGGGGCAGCACAGGGAGCAGAATTCATTGTGCCCCTCCCATGGGCAGTGCTGGCCTGGGTGTCTGTGCTGTGCCACCAGAGCGTGGCACTTTGCTGCTGTCACTGCCACTGCCAGCCCAGCTGGGGGCTGTGCCCTCCTGCCAGCCCCAGCCAGGAGCTCCAGGGGTGCCTCTGTGCCCTGCTGGGAGCGTTTGCTGGGAATGTGCCCCATCCCTGGGAGCGTCCCTTTGTCCCTGGGCTGCCAGCCAGAGCTTTGGGCTGCTCAGGCTGGGATTGCCAAAGGCACCGAGAGGGAGCAGCACAGGGAGGGGGCTCAGAGAGGGGCTGGCAGAGCCCAGCTGGCAGGCTGGGCTGGCTGCTGCAGGTGGGGCTGTGTGCCCTGCAGGCAGGGAATGTCCCCTTCCCTCAGCAGCCCTGCAGATCCCAAGGGCTCCCAGAGCAGGATTTTATTCCTTACCTCCCTTTGTGGAGATTGATTCTCCACATTGCCATGAGCAATTCTTGGATTTCTCTAGGAGCAAACCTCCCAGCAGAGCCAGATTGCAGTGGAGGCCAGAGCTGTGTTTGGAGCAGGGAGTGCTGAGAGCTGCGTCTGCCTGTGCTGCCCCAGCCTGAGCACAGGCACAGGGAACAGCCTGGGCAAAGGGATTGGGGCAGTGGCTGATGCCCAGGGAGAAGAGCACAAACCCACAGCCATTCAGCCTGACAGTCCCCTCCACCCAGAGCTCAGCACACATCCTCACAGGGAAGCCCAGCAGCTGAAGGGAAAAAAAACCCACAGAAGAAAAAGGTGAGTTATTTTGCTGTAAAGTTATTTCAAGTTGTTATTAAAGCCCAACCAACATTTGCTCTTGCTTTTGGTTGGGTGAATAACGAGCAGTGGGCACAGGTGATGCCATTCATGTGGCTGAAAACCTGGTGTGATCTAGAGGGGATCCAAGAACTGTTTGTGTGGGGCAATGGAATGTGAGGGGATGTCAGGGGCAGTGAGGTGGCATTTTGGAGGGAATTGCTGAGGTCATTGAAGGGAGACCAGCAGACAATTTCCCTGGGAAATCCCAGGCCCCTCGGGCCCACAGCCAGGACTCTCCAGGGCTGAGGGGGCAGCACTGGAGACTCCCTGTGTCCTCCTTCCTTGGCAGCAGCCAGCAGGGAAGGGAGAAGAGGATCCCTGTGGGATGAGACTGCAGAGAGCGAGCAGAGGAGCAGCCTCGGGCTGGAGAAAGGCCAAGGGACCAACACGGTGGCACCAGGGCACCTGTGAGGAACAGAATGGACACTTGGAGGCCACATGGAGGTGAGGAGTGCATGGTTTGGGCAAAATGTCAGTGAATCTCCAGAGAGATAAGGAGGGGATATTTAGGAGGGAAAAGCTGAGGTGATGAGTTCACCCAGCCTGGCACAAGGTGTGTTTGCACAGGCTGGGGCCAGAGGTGGAGGTCAACCCAAAGCCAGCCCTGCTCAGCCTCTAAATCCCAGGATAAGTTGTACAGGCTGCCCACTGAGGGATTAAAAATACATAAAAATGAAACCAAGAGCATTAATGAGATTCCTGGGAATCCCATTAACTTGTTGTCAGAGTTCCTGACACAGTTTGGAGCTTTGATTACAAGAGTGCATTTCTTTATTTGGATTATTCACTGTGTGGGATATGGGGTTTGTTTGGATTTTAAAGCCCTCATGGTGGCCCTGACACTGCTCAGGAGCTGGTAGAAAAGCAGAGTCAGAGCTCCTGGCAGGCACAGGGTGTTTTCCCCCATAGTGGATTGTGGAGCAATTGTCTGGGACCTGGATTGTCCCTCTGGGTGATGCCACTTGCTGTGGTTTGTATCATTCCATCCATTTAATTCCCAAAACCTCCCAGCCCAGGGGTTTGAGCTGACAGGGCAGGACAAAGATTGTTCTCTGTGTGGTGCCCAGATTTGGGGTTCCCTGTCAGCTGTGCCAGTTCTGATGAGTTATACCCATAGCCCCAAATTCCCTGCTCCATTCCCGCTGCAGTAACCTCCCAGTGCCCCATGGAGTGTGGGCATTCCCATGCAGAGCTGCTGCCTTGGACAGCAGCTGTGTCAGGAGCCAGCAGAGCTTCCAAGGAAGCTCAGCAGCACAGGGACAAGGCCAGGGTTCTATTCCATAGAAGTGGCTGTTGAGAACCCTCAGCCCAATGGTGTCCCTGGGCTCACTGGCCAGAGCTGCCTGGAATGGAGCCCATTTCACCCCCCTGAGCTCCAGGATGGAGAACATCCAGTGGATGGTTTAGAGCAGGGGAAGGCAGTGGCCAGATGTGCTCCCAGCCTGAGCTGAGGCAGCCCCTGTGCCCAGGGGGGGACATCTCTCCCTGCAGAAGCTCAGCTCCTTTCAGAGCCTCAGCAGGGGCCTCTACAAATTCTTTTCTCTCAGGAAAGGGATGCACAGCTTTGTCTTCAGCACACCTCCAGTGGCACCTACCTGGGAAAGCTTTCCATCACTTCTGCACTTCCAGCTGGATCCCTGGAAAACTCCAAACTCCATCCCACTGATTTTCAGGTACCTCTGAGGGCTGCTGCCTGGGATGGAACATCTGTGGGGGAAGATGGCCTTGGCTTTGATGCTGCTGATGGCCGATGGCCTCAGGCTGGGGAGGAGGGAAGGGATTTGGGGTGGCTGGGCCACAGCTGGCAGCTGTGTGGGAGCTCTGAGCCAGGAGTTGCTGCATGAGCCCCTCTGCAAAGGGCCCGTGCCTCCATTCCCAGCAATGCCAGCTGCTCCTTGGGGTCCTGCTGGGCTGCTGGTGTGGCTTTGTCCGGGCTGAAGCATTTCCAGGGGCCTGCTCAGAGCAGCCCCTGGCCCAGGAGCCACGGTGCAGGCACAGCTCCTCCCCTGCAGATGCCAAAGACACGAGGTGCTGCTGCCTTTCAGGAGCTCCTGGCCTCCTCCTGCCCTGCGCTCCCAGCCAGCTGGGACACAGCCAGGGAACACCAAGGAGCATGGCTGGCAGCCAGCAGGAGACACCGAGGCCCCTGGGCCAGAAAAACAGCCCTGGCCCCAGCAGCCAGCATCGTTTGGAGCTGGCAGCACTCACCTGCAGGCAACGCCCCCCGGCACTCTCCAGAAGAGCTTTGGCCACGGAGCAAGGTAACCCTCAGGGCTTGTCTTGTTCGCTTCTTCCTGGGGAAACAAAGGGACATTGTGGGAGCACATTCACAGCTGCTGGGGAAATCCTGGCAAGGGCAGAACAATCAGGGCTATGGGGAAGAGTTTGGTGCTGCCATGTTGAGTGCCAGCCAGTTCTGCCCCACAGCCATTGCAGGGGCTGCTGTGTAAAGCAGCAGTAGCAGAAGGGAAGGAGCTGCATTTGTAGAGGAGTTCTCTTAGTGGCAGCAGTCATTCCCATCCCACACAGGGCCTTTGGAACAGCCCTGGGATTGGCCCAGGTGTTTGGAGCAGAGTGCTGAGAAGACCAGAATTCTGGGTTTGATGCACAGCTGGGCCGGTCCCTTCTCAGCATTTGACTTGATGATTCTCACGGCTCTGGAAATAAAGAACAAAGAGTTGCCACTGGTTTTTTAACCCGTGGGGTTTTTCCTAGCGTTTCCCTGGGGCTCCAGTCCCACCCCAGGCACAACGGGAGCGGGAGCAGCAACGCCTCGGCCCCAGCGGCCGTCCCAGAGCGGCTGCTCCTGGCTGGGAAGCTGCAGCCCCCAGCAGGGGCTGCGGGCACGGAGCAGGGGCTGCGGGCGCTGTGGCTCGTAGGGGAGCGCGGCGCTCGTGGCGTTACCGGGCCGGGGGCTGCGGGGCGGCGCCGTGTCCGCCAGGGGGCGCCCCGCGGGGCGGGCGGCGGCGCTGAGCGAGCGGCGATGCCCATGGGGTCCCGGGGCCGGTACGGGCGGTCTCGGTGTCCTTCCCGCTGCCAGCCGCGATCCAGAGGCTGCTCCGGGGAAGCGTCGTTCTCCTGGCGAGCACGGCAGCGGCACAGCACCGGCTCCCTGCCGCCACAGCCGGAGCGTGCCTGGAGCCCCGGCGGGACCCAGCCCCGCGCTGGCCGCAACCAGAGCGGCAGCGCCTGTCCCGGAGCGGCTTTTCCCCAGCGCAGTGGTGGTGGTCCCGATCCTAGTCCCAATCCCACCTCGATCCTCCAGTCCCGGCACCCATACCCTGCTCGCTGAGGAAGAAACGGCTCAGCCCAGCTCCCACACGAAATACCGACAGTACCAGGACGCGAATACCCAGGCCTAGATCCCGATCCCGGTCCCAGCCGAGTGCCTTGGATCCCGCGCAGCCCCAGTAGCAGCCCCCGATCCGGATCTCCGCACAGCGCTCCGACCGACGCTCCCGCTGCCTCCCGAGATGAGCATCCCCCGCAGAAAACGGGACAGACGCCGATCCGCCGGGATTTATGGGCGGGGGGGGAGGCGGGGCCCCGGGGGCGGGGCCGGCACAGGTGCGAGGGGCGGGGCCTGCACAGGTGTGAGGGACCCCAGTGCGGCTGCGCGGGGCGGGGCCTTGGGGGATTTAAGGCGCGGGGAGGGCACGGCGGAGCCATTTGCTCCTGGGCGTTGGGTGAGGGAGGTTGCTGCCGGCCGGGGCCCTATATCTCTTTTTCTCTGCGTTTCTTTTCTCCTGCGTTTCTGTTGCGTTGTATTTCTGGGTGTTTCTCTTTCCTACCCTCCCTTCCTCCCCTCCCCCACCCCCTACACCCTCCCCCCCCCAAACCCCCCCCCTCCCTCTCCCCCCTAGCCCTCCCCTCCCTCCCCCCCCGCGGCCGCCCTTCTCTTACTCTCTACCCTACCTACCCTACCCTACTTTTCCATTCTCTGTCTTCCCTCCCCAGCCGGACTCTCCCTTGACCCCGCTCCCAGCTCCCCCTTCCCCCCCACCGGTCCCTCCCCACCCGCCCTCAATCCTGCTCCTTTCTCTACCGTGCCTTCCCCCCAGCCCCGTCCTCTGCTGTCCTGCACACCCCGATCTCTCCCCACCTTCTCCTCCGTTGCCCTGTTCTCGTTTTCCATTCCCCGCTCTCCTCCTTTCCTCGCAGCCGCGGGGCTCGGGGTGCCGGGCAATAATAAAGCCCTGAGGGCCGGAGCCCGGCGCCCCCGGCCTCGCTGGGGTCCCCACACGGGGCCGGAGCCGCTCTGCGGGTCCCCCCATTGCAGTCGAACACACCGCCCGACACCGCCGGGGCTCCGGCTTTCCCAACATCACACTGGGGGGGTCCTGGGGCGGGGGGCCCGAGTTACAGGGGCCCCCTCATTAGGAGGGGGTCCCAGGGGGGAGGGGGGTTTAGGAGGGGCCCCCTCATTAGGAGGGGGTCCCAGGGGGGAGGGGGGGGGTGGGGGCGGGCCCCCTCCGGAGGAGGGGGTCCAGGGGAGGGGGCGGGGCCTGGGGGGTAATCCCCCTTCCAGGCTCCGCCCCCTTCCCCGGACCCCCTCCTCCGGACGGGGTCCCGCCCCGGCCCCCTCCAGGGACCCCCTCCTCCGGACCGGGGCCCGGGGGGGAGGGTGGGGCGGGCGGGGACAGGACGGCAGGGGACGGTCGTTTGTCTGGCAGGCTTTTTTTTTTTTTTTTTACGTGTATTCACGCTGCAGAGTGACGTGCCCCCCTCTGCTTCCCCCCCACCCCACCCGCCCTCCCCCCCTCCCGGGCCCCGGTCCGGAGGAGGGGGTCCCTGGAGGGGGCCGGGGCGGGACCCCGTCCGGAGGAGGGGGTCCGGGGAAGGGGGCGGAGCCTGGAGGGGGGATTACGCCCCCCAGGCCCCGCCCCCTCCCCTGGACCCCCTCCTCCGGAGGGGGCCCTCCCCGACCCCCCCCAGGGACCCCCTCCTCCGGAGGGGGCCCCTCCTATCCCCCCCTCCCCCCTGGGACCCCCTCCTAATGAGGGGGTCCCTCCTAACCCCCCTCCCCCCCTGGGACCCCCTCCTAATGAGGGGGCCCTTCCTATGCCCCCCTCCCCCCTGGGACCCCCTCCTAATGAGGGGGCCCCTGTAACTCGGGCCCCCCGCCCCAGGACCCCCCCAGTGTGATGTTGGGAAAGCCGGAGCCCCGGCGGTGTCGGGCGGTGTGTTCGACTGCAATGGGGGGACCCGCAGAGCGGCTCCGGCCCCGTGTGGGGACCCCAGCGAGGCCGGGGGCGCCGGGCTCCGGCCCTCAGGGCTTTATTATTGCCCGGCACCCCGAGCCCCGCGGCTGCGAGAAAAGGAGGAGAGGGGAGGACGGGGAGACAGGAGAGATGGGGGTGGTGAGGACGGGGAGGGAGAGGGGTCGGAGTGACGAGGGAAGCGGGACAGGAAGGGAAAGGCCGAGGGGGGACAAGAGGGACGGTGGAAAGAGGAGGAATAGAAGGGAGTAGCGGGGAAGGGACACGACAGGAACGAGTGGGGGGAGTCGGGTTTGGGAGGAGAGGAAAGGAGCGTCTCAGGGCGAGAGGGAAGGGGGAGAAAGAAAGGGAATACGCGGGGAAGGAAGGAGGGGTAGAGAGAGGGACAGAAGGGGAGGCCGAAGCCTCCGCGCCTTACCGGCGGAGCCCGCACACGGAGCTCCCGTCCGCACCGTGCTCTGAGTGAGCAAATGGCGGCCGAGGCGATTTCGGGGGTTTAAAACACCTCGGCCCCGCCCCGCGCAGCCGCTCTGGGGCCCCGCACACCTGAGCCGCGCCCGCCGTGCACACCTGAGCCGGCCCCGCCCGTGGTCCCGCCCTTTGTGCCGCCTGGCCCCGCCCCCGTTCTCTCAGGCCTCGTCCCTTGTGCCGCCCGGCCCCGCCCCTGTCCCCGCCCCCTATTTTCAGGCTCCGCCCCCCGCATCGCTGTCCCCCGCCAGGCGGGGGCGCCGCGCTCGCACCGCGCTCCGTGTCCGCCAGAGGGCGCCCTGCGTGGTGCCGGCCCCACACGGCGGCTCCGCACCGGGGAACGGCCGCGATCCCGCACCCGGTAGCGCCCCGTGCCTGCCGCCATCCCGGGCCCCAAACCGGTCCCGGGCCCGATGCCGCTTCCATCCGCCCGACGGGGGAGAGGCGGCACCGCCCGGCACACCCCAGCGGCGCTCTGCCCCCCGCCCACGGTGGCGGTGGCACCGTCGCATCGCCCCGTGCCCGCGCTCCGTGGCCCCGCCCCTCGCACCTGTGCCGGCCCCGCCCCCCTGTCCCCCCCGGTCCCGGGGCCATCGCTCGGGAGCCTCGCTCGGCGCTGTGCGAGCCCCGCCCGACGGCTGCTCCCGCCGGGGACCGCTCGGAGCCCGGGGCGCTGCGGCGGGGCCGTGACCGCGGCCTGGGCTGCGGGGGCCGAGCGCTGCCTGGCTCTGCCGGGGGTCCCGGCCGGTGCCGCCTCTCCCCCGTCGCCATCGCGACTTGGATCGCTATGGGGCGGGAGGGGCCTGGCTCTCCTGAGCCCGCAGAGCCCCGTCCCGGTGTCACCTTCCGTGTCCCGGCGCCGCGGGCGGGAGTGGCGGGCAGGGAGCGGCAACCGCCGGCCCCGCCTTCCCGTCCCGCTCCGTCGGGCCCGGGCTCGCCGAGCCCCGGCCGGGACCCGCCCAGGCCCGGGGACACCGCGGCTCCCGCTCCGCCTCCTGCCCCCGGCACCTCCCCGCCCGCCCGGCAACGGCCCCGGGGCCTCCGGCACCCGAGACCGCGGCGGGGGCTGGGCCCGAGCCCCCGAACGCCGGCCCCACGGGCCCCGCAACGCCGCGCTCCCGGCTCCTCACCCCCCGCCCATCGGCACCGGGGAGAGGCCCCACGAGTGTCCCGGCTCCGGGAAGAGCCTCGGCCGCAGCTCGGCCTCCGCTGCCGAGCGCCACGAGGGAGCGCCCGAGCGCTTCTCTCAGCCCCGAAGCCGCCCCCGTCAGGCCGGGGCCGGGCCCGGGCCCCAAAATGCAGGACTCGGCCTCTGTGCTCGGGGCCTGGGCGAGCCTCGTTCTGCACCCCCGAAACACAGGGCTCAAGTCCCGGCTTCACAGCCCTCGGCCTGCCCAGCTGGGACTGGGTCCAAGTGCCAGCAGCGGAGGACTTTGTCCCTGAGCCCTCCTCACCTTCACCACCACAAAAAAACCCACAAAACAACAACAAAAAACAACAACAAAAAAAAACCCACAAACAAACAACCCACAGGACTTTAGACTTCGATTCTGAGACCAGAAAAATGCCCAATTTATTAGTCTCAGTTCACAGGGTCGTGAATTGACTGCGGCCATCCCCACAGATGGTGACAGGGAATGGACCTCTCACACATTTGATTCTCCTGGGAGAACTGCCTCAGGCTAGCAAAAAACCCACCCGTGGCATTAGAAGGTAGGAAGCCTGCCCTGAAAGGATGCCATAAAACGCAGCCTGTCTGCAATACCGCGTTATCCCAGCACTGTGATATCCCATTATCCCCAGCCGGGTTTGTTGCGCCGCCTCCGGCTCACGGAGCGATGCCGCTCGTGGCTCCGGGCGCTGCCGCGGCGCGGGGAGCAGCCCCGGATCCGCTCGGCCCGGGGGAACCGAAGGGGTGCCCGGTGCCCGGGCCGGAGCGGGCAGCAGCGGGTGACGATCCGGGCGCTCCTGCCCGGCTCCTGAGCTCAGGCTGAGGCAGCTCCCAGCTGCCGCCGCCGGGAAGGAGCAGCTCCCCAAGGATGGCCGCGCTCCCGGGCCATGGCAGCTGCCCCGCCTCTCTCAGGGACAGCGGCAGCTTTGGCAGAGGAAGCGGAGCCCCAGCGGCCGGGGCTCGGCAGCAGCCGGCACCGAGCCCCTTGCACTGAGCGGGAGCAGAGGGACGGGCCCGAGCCCGGGACTCGCACCCCGCCCGGGGACTCGGGGACGCGGGCTCTCTGCTCGGGCTCCGCCAGGAGGAGGAGGCGGATGGGAGTGCCCGGGAGGAGCCGGCACTGCCGGCCGACAGGGCTGCTCCTGAGGGGAGAACTCGCTCTGTGCTCCTTGGGCGGGGATCAAGGCATGGCCAGAAGCTTTCATATTCATTTTACAGACTCTCGCACACCGACCGCTACCAACGTGCACTGTGCAAAGCAGCCACAATGGCTGCAGGCTCCAAAACAAAGATAAACAACGCTGTTCTCCTTTCCTTCTTTACGCAATCACACCTAGCTAAGATTCATAACACCTGATGCCATTTTCTGTTTAAAACTCTGGCCAATACCATGCCACTGACTAGGTCTCAAAAGCAGAAAGATGACAGCCATCAATTAAAGCTGATGCCAGATCTTTGCCTATTTAGCTTTCCATGACAGAAATGCCTGGATGGATCCACGTGCTCCTCTGCTCCTATCAGCTGAGCTTTTGTCTCACTCTAATCTCATTAGGATGCCCTAAATCCAACCTGTTCTGCTTCTCAGAGCAAAGCCTGCTGCCATCTCTGCTCGTGACCTTTGCATGGCACACATTGTTAGCACACTGATAATGGCAAAACAAATTGCCTCTCCTTCTTTCTGCAGTGAACAGTTCAGCTTCTGGGGAGCTGCAGCTGTGACACTCATGAGCAGCTCTCAACGTGATCTCAGCGTGGAGCTGCTCTTTTCCAAGTCTGCCCCTGTAGAAAATCCACGTTGTTGGAAAATGTCACCAAAGCGGGAATTGCTGCTGAAGCTCTCTTAGCGCACAAGGGCAGAGCCATTCCTGGGGCTACAAGTGCCTCATTCCCACTTTTCACTGCTCTTGGATCAACCTATGTGTTCATTTCCATCTTCCTGAGAAGCCTTGATCTTTTGTAGTGGAATCAAAGCGAAGCAGAGCTGAGCAAAACCCCACCTGTTGCTATGATCCTTCCCACTGCTTTTATTGATGTTGTTCCAGCTGGATTTATTTCATTATGAAAAGGCAAATTCAAGAGTCTTTTTATCTCCACGGTTTACGTTGTCTTTTGCTGGCTTGGACTTTTGCTTTCTGCCCTTTGCCGGTCTGGGCACGTTCACCTTTCAGGATTCCCATCCTCTGCCCTGCCCGGGCTGCCTCTGGCTCAGCTCCCTTGGCAGCCGCTGCTTCCACCTGAGCTCTCGGCCTTTAGCTCGCGTCCCTTTCCATGGGCCACGCCTCCCAGCTGCTCCAGCCCGGGCATTCCCGCCTGGGAACAAGCAGGGATTCCCTGCCCTGGCCCAGGGAAGCCTCCGGCCCTGCAGGCATTGCCGAGGCTCAGGGGCCGCTCCAAACCTTTGGTGTCCCAGAGCTCCCGGATCAGTGCCAGGGCAGAGCTGGGAGCCTGTCCTAAGGAGCGGGACTGACGCACGCGGTGCCTGCAAAGTCCCCCATGGATATTGGATCCAGCTGGCAGGAGCAGGTGCGGCCAAGGCAGCCCATTCCATTTCCTGCCCACCGAGAGATCTCCAGCACTTCAGCCTGCTAAGGCTGGCACACAAATCCCTGCCCTGGGGCACGGCAGCGACTGCAGCGCACCCAGGAGAAGGCAAACGCAACGACCGGGGCTCAGTTCTGAGGCCTGGGATCGAGATTCATTCTCAGCCATTTCAAACGAGGATTGCACCCCACTGCTCAGTTCTTTCTGCAGCTGGGACTCCAGGAGGAGGAGAAAGGAGGCAGTTTACTGGAGCCCCTTTCCTGCCAAACACTGAGGGTCATTCAGGTGCTGAGAGAAAGCACAGCCAGGGAGAGCTGCCCCTGCTCTGCTGGGATTGCACCCTGCACTCACGAGGGACAGGTGGCTCTGTGAAATCGGTCTCAGCATTTTTGTGCCTCATAGCTCCCACTGAAATGATTTTGAGCAGAACTGAGGCTGCTGAGCGTCACTGAGCAGCACAGGAGACATCCAGCAATGCCCATGAGCTGGCAGAGATGATTGCTGGCGCTGGCCTGAGCCCTGGGCTGAGAGTTCCAGTGGCAGCAGCAGTGACAGCCACCCCGGCATTGCCCAGAAACAGGAGAAACCGCCCCTGCCCTGCCTTTGGGGAGAATGTCTGCTGTGCATCTCCCAGTTACAGCCCCAGCGCTCCCTGGGCTCCTGCAGACATTAATTCCTTCTGCCTTCCTCACAAGGCATCTCCACTCGTTCCATCGTCTGCCTGCTGGGCAATGCTCCCCTCCTTATTGCACAGGGGAGAGCGAGGAACTCTGCAATTGCCTGCACTGAGCTCCTCTCCCATCATCTCCCACTCCTTTCATGGCCTCACCAGCCAGGAGAAACATTCAAGGGGGAAAAAGTGTGCTGTGCTCTAGGCAAGGCCAGAAAGGGGCCTGAAGAGACAGATTTTGGATTAACTCTGGCTGGAGAAAACCAAAGGCAATCAGGATTGCCTCAAAATGAAAACAAGAAAGGAGGGGATTGTTAAAGCCATTTATAGAGTCACATTAAGGTCTGTTCCTCAAGGTTTTGGCTTTTGGCACTTCCGTAAGCAGCACGACAGACTGTGGGCAACTGTGACAGACTGCACAGAGGAGGGGGGTTTTTATAAAGAATATAAATAATATAAAAATAGAGATATTATTTTTATATTGTATATTTCTTATATTTATTTATAATAAATATTTATAGATATCAGTATATATATATATTTGTATATTTGTATTTCTATTTTTATATTATTTATATTATTTATAAAAAACCCCAGCCTATAACCAAATCAAATCCAAAAAACCCCAATTTATTTTAACTATATTTAAATATTTTTATATTTACAATCTATATTTATATATCTTTAGATATATATATAAAATAGACTATCATTTATATATATTATGGTGTGTTACAATAATATACCATATATTATAGTTTTCTATATTTATCTATTTGTTTTCTATATTTATGTTTACCACTATCATTTTATATTTATTTTTATATTTATATTTATTTCTACTTTAATTAATCTATATATTAGACCATATCAATTCATTGACCCAACGCATCAGAACCACAAAAATCCTGCGCCTTCGTCAGCACCGGTGCGCAGCCCACGCTCATCCATCGCAGCATATCCAAACAAAACCTATTTCTAGGACTAACAGAACAAAGACCCCACGACATTTAACCCTAAGAAAAACTCAAATCAACCGAACTGTCAAGAAATTTGAAATCCCACTATAACTAGCCCAAAAGCTCCGTACATTCTCATCATAAACTTCCTCCTAAACCAATGGCTCAAAACCCCAAAAAACTCAGATACACATGGAAAATGACAGAACTGCTAGTAAAAACAAACACCCATGAAAAATTAAATCCAGCCAACTCACTAAACTCAAAACCCTACAACTGACCCTAAACATTACTAAAAAAAGCCCCCAAAGCTCTACCTTTATGCTAACTCACAAATAATAACCAATAATCTAGAAAGGTTATCTTAAAAATTCTAAAAAAACTCATTAAAAGCATGAAAATAAAAAAATCGAAACCATTAAAATACTAAAAAATATCACTAGCCAAATTGAAAGACATATTGCCTATAAAAACCCACCGTACAAATGCCCCTGTCCCCCAAAAGAAAACCAGAAACAAAACAGCAAAGCAGAAAGAAATCGGAACTTAGGAACGCTAAAACCAGAACGTTCAAGAAGTTCCACCATATCCCTGATCATACACCAACTACAAACAACATGAAACAATACAAACAATTTTTAAAAACCGCCTTAAAACCACTACATTAAAAACCCTTTCAACAATTCAAAACTGCATTGAACAAAAGCCATCTAATAAATTAACACCCAAAACTCCAGCAGCCCGGCTGGCCCTACCAAATCTCTCTGTTGACAGATGCAGTAAACAAAGCCAAGCTCCGAGCCCTCCCGCCGCACACCGGCGCTGCCCGGGCAGCGGGTGCTTCGCGAGTCCCTGCGCACGGGCAGCCGCTCCTCCCGCCGCCCGGCCTTGCCCGGGACACAGCACCGGCCCCGTGCCCACGGCAGTGCCCGCTGCGGAGCCCCTGGCAGGGCCCTCCCCTGCCCGCCCGAGGCTCTCCCGAGGCTCGGAGCCGCACCGAAAAACCCCAAGGCTGCCGCAAGGATCGACTGCCCGCCCAAAAACGTCTCGGACCGGCACTTGGGCAGGTGCTGTTTAGCCGAAGTCATAATGTTATGAATAAGAAGCTTGACTAGTATCAGGAAGCCAAGCTGTGTCCAATTAATACATGCATTTAGCACAGTCACAGAATCAGGTAAATAAACCAAGCTTTTCAGTTCACCTTTAGAGAGGAAGGAGGGCGAGCAGGTGCACAATCTCAGCGGATCAAAGTCTAATGGTGCACTGGTACCTCTCCCTTGGTAACAGCATTATCCTGCAGCCATTGTACCTTGCTCCACACATGGGCCTTTCCATTCAGGCACACACACCTGTTGCCTTTTTAGGTCTTCAGCAATCCATAAGAAAACAAAAAAATAGTCACTGCTTAGAATACATCTCCTACAACAATAGTTTATAAAGGGAACAGGTACCTCGTTTACCAAGGTTCCTGGAACCACTTACAGCAACACAGTTCTAAATAAACCACCCATGTTTTATAGACAAATGGTTCCTCCTTCTCATACCTGATGAGCAGGTGTTTAGTGGCTTTTGCTTTGCCATGTTCTCTACCTGCTCACAAATCTACCTTTCATTCTACAGCTGTGACAAAGAAAACACGCTTTCCTGTTCTGTGCTGCAAACATGCAAAGGACAGCTCCAGAAATCAGACTGGGCTTGGGTGGCTCTCAAAAGCAGAAAGCTCTTTGCTATCTGAACTGTTATCTACTTCTTAATGTATTACTAGCATATATAATTCATTACCTTGCCTACCCTGAAGTAATCTAGACAATTTGTTTTCTAAAAATATGCTTGTATTATTAATACAGTATCTCTTCCTTCCCTTTCTCCATTTGCTTACTTAACAATTTACCTCATTTTGTACCAAACCCCCAAATCATTTTGTGTGCAGAATGAATGGTGTGGTGCAAAGCAATCCCAAATCCAACAATAGATGTGTCCAGACACAGGTGTGCTGGAGTCCTAAATCAATGCTGCCTTTATATGCCACTCTTTATACTAACAACAGTAGAACTATGTCCACTTTGGAAATTTTAGACCTCACAAATTGAATATTGCTGCTCTGGCAAGGTTAGCATGACCTTCCTGTGTTTGAATTATGATATGGATGGGTTTATATCTCTGTTTACTAATTACTTTGAATTATAAATGTTATTATTCATTAAAAATGCAGGAGACTGCTAGTAACCTGTGTCAGTATATACATGAACTAAAAATCTCAGTGTGGCTCCATGAATTGCTGTGAAGCCTTGAGCAAGACCTCATTATTCCTGTCCTATTCCATTTCTTAGGAACTTCCCCCAACCTTCTGTTTCTGTGCCATGGAAATATTTTACTGAGAAATCTTCTTTAAGCGACACTTTGGAAATGCATTTATAATTGGCAAATAAGATGCAGTGCAATCACAACACAATCCTCTTCTACTGCCTCCCCATCAGCATTCCCCTCTCCCACTTAATAAACTAAAAGCTCAGGGCACACATTTTGATGGGGGGTCAGCGTAGATTTTGGCACATTTGCAGTAAAATAGAGATTAAGAACTAAAAAGAACAAATGAGCATTAAACACCCCCCAAGTAATGAATAAAATATCTTTATTGGTTGGTGTTCTATCTGTAATAAAGCTAAAACAAACATGTAAATGATGTGGTCAAGCAGGAGGGCTGCTGAAGATAAGATTAACAGAAATCTAACACACATTTCATTTTAGCTTATAAAAAAGATGAGACCGTGATGTATTTCCAGAAACTAATAACAAAGTGACACAGTGTGGGGGGAAGGTCCCTGGAGGCTGCCACTGACTGCATTTGATGCTGTCTATTAAGGCAGCAGATACAGTTCCTCAGCCATGCTGAGCTGTGGTGATCATTTACTTGATGCTCACTCCATGGACCAGGTCATTAGCTTTCAATGAGGTCGTGCATTAAGTGTTCCTCAAAAAAACAAATCAGAAACCTCATGAGTGAAACTGTCATGAACTTCCACAGCACTTGGACCTACTGGCAAACAGGGTCCCTTATCTGCTTCATGCTTCCACAGTGTCTCCCTCCCAGGGCTCCTTTCATACCTCATTTCACACGCTCAAGAACTGTGTATAACTGGAGTAAGTTGTGTTGGGGCTCTGGGGCTGCCAATTGTTTCAGAGCAGTTTCACCTCCCATCAGCAGCCCTCCTGCATCTCTGCAAATGGATTATCTTTACAAAGACTCTAGAGAAGGACACCTTGCTGAATAACCTGTAATTCTTAACACCAAGCAAGTGATTCAGTGGGCTGGCTCTCCTTAGCTGCAAGAGAGAGCTCCTAAGCTGGTCCTTGTGCTTGGCAAGTGAACGTCTCTTCCTGCTCAGATGATTGCTCCACGTTTTTATACTGTTTTCACACATCCATGTGTAAGCAAGGGTAGATAAAGAAACATTAAAATAAGTATTTGACATTATCCAGGCTTCTGGCTGAGCCAAGCAGTAGATTATTTTCCATGTCCTCCATCTGCAAAGGTACAGGAGCAAAGAATAACCACCAGTAATAACAGGTAATGGCTGCTGCCATGGAAAGTTTTCTGACCAGAGAGAGATCCAGCTGCTGGATATTTGCCCTGCTGGTCACCCAAGAAATGGGATTTAAAAAAGTAAACAGGTTATGATCTTTACTTCAACCAAAATCTCTGCGAAGGTAAGACCTGAAGGCAAATACTGAATACAAGAGGAAGGTGGATTTTTTTTTAAGCTACTGCATGGTATTTTTTACTGTCTTAATATAATTTATGAACTGACTGCACATGATCATACAGAAGCATCTTGCATGATTCAAGTGCTAACATTTGTACAAAATCAAAGATGCTTGCTGTCTTGCAATTTACAAAAAGCTGTGAAAAAAACAGTCAAAAAAGCATGCTATAATATTTTTAAATCATTAATTGGTTACAGATTTTACTTTAAAATACAGATTTCAAGTGAAGAAACATCAAATAAGCAAAAATAAGTGTAAGACTAAAGCTTGCATCTTTTAAACTCACATTTCAGAAGGGCTTAATTTAAACCAAGACCTTAAAATCTGTCAAGCTTACCTCAACAAATCTAATTATGTCACAGAGAAGTGTTGTGCAATGTTCTGTCAACACCAGATATTCTCCACATCAGTCCTGGAGACTGGAAGCAAAAAGAACTGATAAAACAGTAATCCTGTACTGTGTGTATGTATTGTTACAGTAAATCACAATAGAAAGTGGAACAAATTCCAAAAATTATAGTAAAAGTTACTTTGGTTCTTAACATTCCACACAAAACGTAATTTCTGTTTAAGCATAAATATAATGAAAAATATTCATATTGGTATGAAGCTATTTAATCTCTTAAAAGATCCCATGGAAAGTAAAACCCTTGAATCAGCAGCACAGTTTAATTTTGGTATTAAAAAATCAAGAAAAGTCTCATCAGCTGGAAATTTCCCTGTGTTATTTGTTCACACCCACACTTTAGGGATGCACCTGCTGGACTTGCTAAAATGTCAGTAGCTCACACTTTAATGAACTCCTCAGTGAAATCCTCGTGTCAGGACCTGGCCACCCCGACATTTCTTCACATGGCTGCAGTTCTTCTGCCTTCCAACACCCAAGGGATGCCCTTCAGCTGCTGGTGTAGCCAGGGCTCCTCTGGCAAGGTGGGGTCAGCCCAGCTCAGTTTGAACATCACAGCAGCTGCCCAGCTGTCCCCAGATGGCAGGGACAGCACAATCTTTTCCTCCCTGAGTGTTTGCTCAGAATTGTTCCTCTACAAACTAGGTGGGAAAAACTATAGTTTACACCCAGGTCCTGCCATACAGACAAATTCCTTTCCTCTGGTTTCTGTTACCAGTTCTTAGGCACTGGATCTTTAATTTTTTAATTACATGTTTCCTGGGGTTTGGCTACCTTGGAACAACTTATACAGAGGTAATGTGATAAAATCATAATGTCATCTTGTCACCAAGAATACTTTTAAACAGACATAAATACTTTCCAGCTTATTTTCACACAATGCCCCAATGCTTTGAAAGTCAGATTGCATTACAACTAAGCAGTTGCATTGCCTCTGAACATGCAACAGGCACCAGCTCTCCTCACAGTTTTGAAGTGTAGGGATAAGACATGCAAACAATTGAAGTTCACATGTCAGTGGCTTCCCCACATGAAACCTTGCACCCCTGTGAGTGCAGAACCCAGAGAGAGGATGCCAAACAAGCTGGTCTGTGCTCTGAAATCCTCTGTGGGACATAGGCCATCAGACCCGCTGTGTGGCTTTTGATTTAGTGTAAAAGTAAGTTCAATTTCCACACATCAAAAAATGTATCAGAATGCAATCAAGCAAGTCTGCCAGCTTCCTTACAACACTCCAAATTTTGCATACAATTCAGTGTTCAACCCATGTTTACTGAAACAATAAATTGTAATACAATGGCAGTAGTGACTGAAACTAAATGGAACACTCAGGCTGAACCTTCATTCAGCAAAGGCAAGGCAAGATCCACGGTAACACACTCCTTGAAGTCCTCTAGCCCAACTGTTGCAAGATGTGGAATATGTAAAAATTTTCTTAAGAAAGAATATCCTTTGGTGTTTTGATCTTTATCTACTTTCAAGACTAACCAGCAAGAGGGGAGATTTAAGTCATGAAACAGAGAGCATCCAACAAGCTCTAGGTGATGTCCACGTGTTCTACCAAAAATTATTCGTGGGTGGAATTGTCTTGTTACGGTTTAGGGCTGGACAGGCTTCAATGTTCTCCGAGCCAGGAGAGGTTAACAAAGCTTGGGAAGGAGGAGGCACCGCTGTGGACAAAGTGGGTGCCCCATAGTGCCCACAAGAAATGCAGAATTTAGGGGCCACAGGGACATCTGGCAGAGCTCCCAAGGTAAGGAAGAAACAAATGAAGGTAACTCAGTAATTGTGCTGAAATCGGCTCCCACTGGGTAACAGGGAATTGCGGCAGGGGCAGATCCCGACCGACTCTCAGAGCACCGGCCACACAGGAGAGAGACGGAGCCCGGGGTTAATGAGCACAGAGGTGAGAGGACCATTAACCAGCAGAAGACAGAATACCCATTAGTATTACAAGAACTGTGTAACTTGCAGCCAACGAACAGCAATCCCTTTGTTTGCTAAAATGTATAAGTAGGAAAAAGTTCTGATAGTGGGAGCGCTTGATCTGTGGATTATCTGTGGATGAAGCACCCAGGGTTGTGCAACTCTGAAACGGGCACTCGATGTCTCTCTCACTGTCGGCTCGCTGCGCGCCGGGCGCCCAGCCCGGATCTGCGGGCAGCGGTGACAGCGCTGCCCGGCGCGGCGGGCAGGAGGCGGGCGGGCAGCGGGCGAGGGAGCAGCCGCGCCCGGAGCCGCTGAGGGCCGCGGCGAAAGGGAAGCCTCTTCCCAAGGGAAGCCTCTTCCCAGGCGCCACTTCCGCCGCCCGCCGTGCCCGCGATCGCTTCCAGGTCGGGATCCGGCTTCCGGCGGGACGCGGGCCGCGGCCGGGCCCCGCTCGCTGCCCGCCGCGCTCTGAGGGGCCGCGGCGGCCCGGCCGCGAGGGGGCAGCGCGCGGGGGCCGCGGCCGGGGCCGGGCCGCGCTCGGGCCCCGCCGGCCCCGCGGAAGATGTGGGCGCACGTCTGGGGGTTCCTGTACAGCAGCTACTTTCGGTTCTGGCTCAAGTGGGTCCTGCGGCTGCTGACGGGCAAGTGCGAGCTGCAGCGCCTCCTGGGCGGCGCGGAGGCGGGCGCGCGAAGGACGCTGAGCGTAGGTAATGGAGGGGCCGGGGCCGGGGCCGCGGGAGCGCCTCGGAAGCGGCGGGTGCGGCAGCAGTGACGGCATCGTTTAGCCTGGGAAAGACCTCCGTGATCATCGGTTCCGGCCATTAACCCGGCAGTGCCGAACGAACCCGGCGTTAAACCGTGTCTCCCAGTGCCGCATGCACCCGTGCTTTAAATCTCTCCGGGAATGGTGGTGACTGAACCACTGCCCCGGGCAGCCTGTTCAGTGCTTGACAACCCTGTCGGTGCTGGCATTTGCCCTCATATCCAACCTGAACCTCCCCTGGCACCACCCGAGGACGTTCCCTGTCCTCCTGTCAGCCGGGAGAAGGGATCGGCCCCCTCCTGCCCACAGGCTCCTTGGCAGGGGCTGTGGGGAGCGATCCAGCCCCCTGAGCCGCCTGCTTGCGCACCGGTGCCTGGCGTGCAGCCCCAGAACTGTATTGTCACCCCTTCCTGCCAGCCCAGCCGGCCTGTGAGAACTCTAAATCAGTGCCAGCACCGGCTTCCTTGTCTCCTTGCTGAGGGAATTCCAGTGCCATCAAAAAGCGAATCAGAAATCATACTTCACTAGAGTCCTCCCATCACTTTGGGTATATGTTTTTACCTTCCTTTACTAAAAAAATTGACATTGTATAGACATAAATGGATTTTCTTGGAGGTGAGGAAGAGTGATTTAACCTACAGTTGTGCTTGATGCAGAATTTTGATCAAAAATAGCAATTGAAGAAACTGCTGAACATTTTTGTGGTTGTACAGTAAACTGCGGAAGTGACCGTGCTTCCTTACTCTTCAGTAATAAACACAAAACAGGAAGATATCAATTGACATATTTCTCTCCTGACACCTCTTCAAATTTGTCTTTGTTTTGTACATGTAATTGATGCTTTAAAAAATCCAAATCTACTTTCAGCATTGTACTGAAGAGTTAGAAAAAAAAATCTGTGTAAATTAAGACATTCTGTTACCTGATAAACTGTTCATTTTAAGATTGATTAATTTTTTATAACATGTATAAAAGGGATGCAGAATTTATAATGGTTACATACTGCAAGAACACTTACTGACAATTATTTAAAACAGTTCAATTTAACAGTGTCATCTACTTTTTTCCATATTGCAGAACATTCACTGGAATCATCAAAAAATAAGGTAAGAGATAGCAGAGATGAAAGTGTAATAAAACCTTTTTTCAGAGACAGATCCCAGAAAAATAACACATGCATTCACTTTTTGAGAGGGGCAAACTGAAGATGAGTAAAGGACAGAGAGAAGAGAACTTGGAATTTTGTGTTCTGTGTGCTGGGTTTATTTAAGGTTTCTCAACAATAATCCCATGGCCCTTCCAACATTTGTTTCAGTGAAATCTCAGCTTTCTTAGCTACCTGTCTTCTAATTCAGAAACATTTTCTTGGCTGCACTTGTTTCAGTTGGATTAAGAAAACATAATTCAGCAGTGAAAGCAAGCAAGAACCTAGAGCAAGCAACTCTCCAGCTTTGTATTTATTCTTTGTGCAACTGCCTATGTAACATTGTTGTTTACAGCCTGACAAAGTACAAATCACACTCTCATGTAATTATTGCAGATCTTTTAGATGCAGTTTGAGGCAGTGCATTGTAAGCAATTGCCTTGAACTGACCCTTCTCCTCTTGGAGCAAATAATACACACAACAGATACAGAGAGGCTGAGCAGTAATAATAAAGTAGTAATTTATTAGACTTGATTATTATAATGAAGTCTTCATCCTCATGAAGTCCTCTGCTGTGCTAACTGCCCAGGTTTTAAGAAATGCCGTGCACGTTGAAGAAGCTGAGGTGGAGAAGTGTGTCAGAGATGTAATGAAAGAAAAGAAGATTGGACAGAAGGACACAAGGTGTGTTTGGAGACCTTTCTCTGTTCTCACTTGTTTCCATGTTCTTCAGCTGCTTAACCTGGTGCCATGTTTATATTCAACACAAGTATTCAGAATGAAATCTGCAAGTGAAGTGTGATTATGTTCTCATCAGTTCTAGAAAACAAATTGCCAAGTTTAATTCACATGGGTTTGGCATTACTGTCTGTCTGCTTTGCAAGTCCCTTCTGTTACTCCGTGTTTCTAACTAGGATGATCACTGCATTAGTTGAGTACAAGAACTGTATAATTCCTTAGATATATTTGAGAGAATATAGTGGTGCCTGATTAATGTTTGCATTCATCTGCATAAGTAATTAGTGAGTGACAGGGAATGATCAAAATTTCTTCTTTTTTTTGTTTTTTTGCATGTAAGACAAAAAGTTTGGGGGGGTGAAGGTACAGTGGTCAGGATGATCTATGGAGTTGATTTTAGCTCTTTTCTTTTGCCTTTTTTTTTTGCTTTTTTTTTCTTCCCCATAATTGAAGGCAATAGTGTCTGACTGCAGCACTGGAATAAGCTAGAGATGTTTAAAGTATGTAAGTGCACTTAACTACAGTATGCTGTAGCTTGTAAAGATGCACATAAAGGCTGTAGTTTGTAAAGGTACACACAAAGCACTTCCTAATTCTGGTGTTTACATAAGAAAGGTCTTATTTTGTAATTCAAGCTAGAATTTATGGCTGAGTAGGCCTATTTAAATCTCCTCTATGGTGTTTTGTCATTGTTTCAGGTTTAAGACAAACTTGCAAATATCCTTGCTACAGATATCAGGTTATAAAAAATTGTATTTGGATGTGGAGAACCTAAGGAAGGTCCCATATGATTCAGAGAATGAAGAACACGAGGAACAGTTAATTGAGGTGAAATCATTTTTAAAATACATGTCCTGTTTGTTTGGTTTTTTCCCCCCTCTAAGTCCAACACCTTGAAAGAACTTATTGGTAGCATTCTTACCAGCTGGCCTGTTTAAAGCTCTTTTCTACTCACAAACTGCAAAGCAGAACTGCAAACTGCAGAAATGACACATTGAAATAAAACCTCAGAGAAAAAAACCAGAGTTACATGCAGTGGAGTTATTTTGTGTGAAATCAGACATAACAATATATATGTAGAAAAATGAGTTTGTGATGCATCACTGAAGAATCACTACTAAAAAGATTTATAACCTTATGCACACATCTAACTTTGTAAACCACTAATTACTAAATAAAAAAGACACTAATTTTTTCTTATTACTGCATCCCAGTCAATATCAAGGAATGTAGTTTGGTGCTGGAAGATAAAACTTCATAATTATCTCAGCTTGCTATGGAAGCCCCAGCACTGACATGTTAAATGAGTATTCATTGAGAATTTATATTTCAGTTTATAGCTGTCCTATTACAAAATAATGCATGAGGTCATTTCTGTAGTGAAACAAGCCTTGTTTCTTTGGTATTCACACAGCATCTTTGTCTGTGAAGGGAAAATACCCCACTTAATCTTAAATGCAATAACTTCCATGACTGCTGAAGCGAGCCATTGTAGCAGAGCCCAGATTGCAGCAAGGGAACAAAGCAGCTTGCAGACTGTGCCCTGCCCAGTGCCTGGAGAATGGTTTCAGGCTGCAGCAGCACAGCAAGGGCTCTGCATTCTGTCCCTGGGAACACTTGGGCAGCCTGACATGGCAGTGTGTTTGTGCAGCTCTGGAACTTGCTGATGCCCCACGAGAACCTGAGGGCCAGAATCAGCAAACAGTGGTGCGACATCGGCTTCCAGGGCGAGGATCCTAAAACAGACTTCAGAGGAATGGGGCTGCTGGGCTTGGTCAATCTGCTGTAAGTCAAAGAAGGATTTCTTTCTCTTGGTAACTCATTTTCAGCGTCTGTCTTTTCTCTCGTTAATGCTATTTCCAGTAAAAACTGAGCAGAGGCAAATAGAAAGCATCATGTTCAACATCTCTAGGGGCTGCACACTGTAAACATGTGATGGGCTTGGGTAAGGTAAGAAACGAGGGAAGGGACAGAAATCTGCCCAAGACACCTTGTTTTGTTGTTGCCTTATGATAGAGTCGGTAGGTTGTACCTAACTTGTCAAAAGCTTTAAAAATTCCTGCTGTAATGAACAATAGACAAGTTTACAAATCTTTGCTAAGCTGTAATGAAAAATAGACAAGTTTACAAATCTTTGCTAAGCTAACTTTGTGCTGACTAGGTTGAACTTCATATTTGATGTTCAGATCACAATGATTTTTTTTTTACAGTATTAGTTCATGCTGAATATAGTTTATTTTGCTGCCTTTTCCGTGGTTTTCATTTTGTGCCATTTTCCAATTCAAAGCTGATTTTCACCTTTAGTTTAAAGGTACAGATTTTAATGTTGACAGGAGCACAGTATTTTTTTTTCAAAGAATTTAAAATGATATTTTACACCTCCAGGTATTTCAGTAAGCATTACACCAATGAAGCTCGTCAGATCCTTTCTCGGTCAAACCACCCAAAGCTGGGGTAAGTCACTCCAGAATTTTTTCTGGCTGCTTCTATGTACGAACTTAAGTGAAGACTGTTAAACATGTGTCCAGAAGGTAAAGAGGAAAATACATGTGGGCTTTTTCCATTAAAGAATGAAAAAAAGGGTCCAAATAGAAAGGTGTGAGAAACCAAACACAGAAAGCAATTTCTAGCTGGGAACTAAGTGCAGCTTTTTTTTTCCCCCAGAACAGATTTGTTGGGGCAAAAATGTTGCAAAATACCATCTTTATTTAGCATAGTAAATGCCTTTAACGTTGTAGTTAGTTTTATTTATAGTGGACTTCGATTAGATTTAGAAATTCATACTTGTTTTTCACCTTCTTACTGATCCTGTGTTGGGATAGTTTAGATTACCTCTTAAGGTCCTTTTTTTCCCTCTAGGCTTCTGCTGTGTAATAAGTGTTTACAAACAGGTGGCTTGTTTGTTTAAATTTGTTTTCAAAAACTTGGCATATTTAAGCATTTAGCTGTTTTTACAGAGAAATATGCTCTCAAACCAGTCAGATATAATAATCTCATCTGTCTAGCTCCTTGTTAACTTGATGACCTACCAAAAAACAGGAGCCCTCATGACTTTGGTTGTAAATAACATTACCCTGTGCAACTCTGTCATGAACAGCTTATGTGAGACTTTTTGCTCAATTACCTAAGTATATAATTGGTAGAAATGAATTAATTTTTACTTTTTCTTCCTCTACCAACACTTGTTGTTTAAGAATTTCTATTATAATACTTTTTATACCATGCAACAGAAAACCAGATTCTTTCAGCTTGAGCAGCAGGTTGAAATAGACATTCCATTTACACTGCAGCAATTTTTCACATCCAATTTTTAATACTCCAGCAGATCTGAGGATTTCAAATGAATAAGTTGAAGTCCGTTGATTAGCTTTGCCATCTCTATCTTGCAGTGACTTTTACAAGTATTACAGGAGAATTGTGGACTGTCAGAGCTATGCTAGAGCAGAGTGTGCCAGGGAACCTTTTAAGTCTCCCAGTCCATAACGCAAACCCATGATTTGTGTTGCAGATACTCCTATGCCATAGTTGGGATCAATCTGACAGAGATGGCATACAGCTTGCTCAAGAATGGTGCTCTGAAGGGTCATCTCTACAACATGGTCTCTGGGCTGCCACAGATGGAGCACTTCCATCAGTTTTACTGTAAGTACTTGTAGCTGCTCTGGCACTCAGGGCTGGCCACAACACGGAGTTTGGGCTCCTTGGAGTGCACTTACACTCCTTGCTCATTAGCCAGAGCAAGCTGTTTGTCCTCTGTGCTGGAAATGCACCTGTTGCCTAAGCATTGTGCTGCAGCAATGTACATTTAAGGATAATTTCTGTGGCTTTCTATATTTTAGATATTCCAGTCTGAAAACTCAAGTGTTTGCAGATTTATTATTTATTTATTATTAAAGCATCCAAAAGCTTGCTGTAGATCAGGATGGGACAGTCCTTGTTTTCAGGGGTTGAAGAGAGTCTAAAGGAGCACGCTAGGACTGGCTGTGTTTTATTTCCTTCACAGGTTATCTAGTTTATGAGTTTGACAAGTTCTGGTTTGAAGAGGAACCAGAAAGCATTATGCACTTCAACCAGTACAGAGAGAAATTCCATGAAAAAATTAAGGGACTTCTACTGGATTACAATGTGGTACTGACCTTACAAGATACAAAGAAACCTTAAATCCTCTGCAGTATATGAGGTTCTGTATTAAAAATTGAGTGATGCATTTGGATGGAAATTTTCTGTGTTTCACCAAAAACTGTCTAACAACAGAACTTTTTTTTTTTACATTAAGAAAAAGAAAATTAGCAAAATTCAGTTAGGGAAGCTTGGACAATCAACCTCTGTTTACAGGTATTTTTATGCTATTCTCCAAAGGGCAGCTTTTTGAAAAGGAAACAAAACCCAACCAACAAACCAACACAAAAAAACAAACCACAAATCTCAAGAACCTCTGGATTGCTTAATTTTACATTTTCTTTTATACTTCTTGGTGCAGAAACTTGAAGCAGATATTTATGCTGCATCCTGTTTTCTATGAATGGGTTTGACTGTTAATGGTCTTTTAAAAGACAGTTTAAGTTGTGCTTTTCAAATTTGAATTTAAATTCCAACCTTCTCACGTAATGGTTGAGGTTCAGCTTTTAGTTGAAATTATTGTGGTTTTAGATTTTTTGTGTTCTTGTTCCTTTATATGTCATTGATCATTCCACTCAACAATGTTAAATTGCTTTGTAATTAAGAGGTCCTCAAAGGAGATGTATTATTTGTTTATAATTTTGGAAAAGAGGCTTCATCCATCAGCATATTGTACTTACTTGTATTCCAGTACTTAGTAGAAATTACTTCTGGAAAAGGAAATTTATCTATGGATTTGTATCAGCCAATTCCTATGCTTGAGAGAAGTTTAGTTTCCAAACAAACAAAGAGAACCACGTGTCATCAGCATGAGGATAAGATCCTCAGGCTAAAGCTACTCTTTTAAAAGTATTCCTATTGCAAAAACTTTTGATTCTTTCTAATCTGACTTCAAATGATGACAATGATTGACTCAGAACCTGTTGTCAGCCCTTTCTTTTAGCAGCTAAGGGGGCATTCTTAGTGGGAGGTACAGCAGGTTTACTTTAGCCCTTTGCTAATTAAAAAAAAAAAAACCCTTTATTGCAGCTGCAATCCTTATTTTGTAAAAATAACTTCATATCTGAGTACAAGTCTAAAAAAGATGTATTTTCCATGGAAGGGATGCAACTTTGATGTGCTCCTTAATCTTGCCATCCTCAGACAATCTAATAGATAGAACTTCATGTCTGTATTGTGACTAATTATTGCTCAGAGCAACTTGAAATGGATTTGGTATGACCATCACTTTGTTTTCTAAGACCTTCTATTAAATAAGTGCCTTCTGCTGTTTTCAATCAGCTTTTTATTTTGAGTCTTCTAACTAGATCACAGCCTTAGAAACTTGAGTAACTTGAGAAAGATTTTTTCACCTTATACCTAAATGGTTCACAATGCACAAAATTTGTATGTTATACAAGCTTTCATGTATTTTTTTTCATCATCTCAGGTAAACTAGTTAATTTCTAGTCAATGACTACTCTAGAAGAGACTCCTGAAGAATATAAGCATTGAACACAATGAAAGGAAGCACGAGGAAAAAAAAAAAACAAAAAAGAAAAGGCAACCTCCTGTTTGTAATGAGTGTTATTACACTAGATAAGTATGAAATATAATATGTAATACTGCATTTCTTGGAGATCATCAAATCCCACCTGGACATAGCCCTAAGCAGCCTCCTTTGAGGGGCCCTGCTTTAGGCAAGGGGTTGGACTTGGTGATCCCCAGAGGTGCCCTCCCACCCCAGTAATCCTGTGAGTCTGTGCTGTGTAAGTAGTGACTCGTTGCACTGCATCCACCCTTGTGCTCCCAGTCCCTTAAATGCAGGCAGCTCTTGCTTGTGGGGAAGCTCCTGACCAGGGTACACAGGACACGTGTATGGGGGACCACAGTTCTCTTGTCTTTTTGTGGTACCTGAGGTACAGACCAGAGTCAGACAAGCTGGGTGTGCTCAGGGTGGGGAAGGGTTCAGTCTCACCTCTGCTGGGTTGATGCTGCTCTACCAATAGAAAAAAACCCCAAAACCAACAACACCAGCACTGTGAAGACATACACAGGGAGAGTATTTATGGTTTGCCCTGGTTTGTAAACTGAACAGCTGAACTGACCAGATTAGATCCAAACTGACAGTGGGAGCCCCAGTTATTTGTTGATGTTCTATTTCTAGAGGTTCCATACTGCTGTTATCAGATTTCTAAAGTCCCATACCTCCATGGTGTGTTCTCATGGCTGCAGATCTCACAGCACAGACACCTGCTTCTGCATGCTGCTCTCTGCCAGTTCAAAACCCGTGCAAGGCTCTCCCTGACTGGCCAACCCACCCCCTTTTATCCCAGTTATCTTCATTAGCCACAGCTGCAGCCCAATTAAGGACCTCTGGGGCCAAGCCTATACACAGATATTCAGGTACAATACATGCATTTTGCTAGGACTCAAAGGCCATCTCTGCTATAGTTACTTGCTGCTCCCCTGGATGTGGATCTTGGAGTATTCGCCAATGAAGAGCTGAGCTCCTGTGGAGAGCATTCTGGGATTCAGGTCCTGGGATGCAGCTCTGTTTCTCTGAGCTTTGCAGACCCTGGACATGCCAAAAATCCAAGGAAAGAAGTGGAAAGTGGCCCAGGTGGTTACTTTCTAGCCCCATCTTCTGTTGAGTTCATGTGCATTAGTAACTTTCTCTACTGCTTGTAGATCTCCTTTGCAAGCAAAACACCACTGACTTTTTGAATTCCAGAAGTGATCCCAATTGTTTGGCAGCAGCAGCCAAGGAGATGCTATTTGTTATCATCTTCTGCCTGCCAGCTAGTTACAAAATCGTTTGAGCCATCTCTAAAGGCTCCCCTGAGCTACATCTGCAAGCTTTTTTTTTCTGTTTTCTCCTACAGTTGCAAAATTCATCTACACCCTTGTCTTACCAGCACTGTAACTTTCACTGGGCTCCTGTTCTCTGGGAGACTGACATTTAATTATTGCTGAGGCTTCTAAAGCCCAACCATAGAGTCTCAGGGTTCCTATCACACACCTGAGATGTAGTAGTAGTTCAAGCTTTTAATAAAATGCATCTTTGCTAGTTTTTTTTTTTTGTTAAATCAATGGGTGATCTGGGAAGTAAACTGTGGCAGTAAACCCAACCATCATCAGGTGAGTGAGACATAAGGGAATGCATTAGTTTGCATGTAGTAATTAAGGTGAATGTTTAGCTTAGGCTCCAGTGCACCTTCCCAGGAAACAGTTAGAATTTATTTGCATGTGGTTTTGTATGATCAGCTAGCCCAGTAATTCTGTCTAGGAGTCACTCACTGTATGTAGACTAGTACTGGCTGTCCCTGTTTGCACCCCTGGTAGGTTATTAACTGTGTTATGGTGGTAGCTAGAAAATGTATTGAAATTGGTCAAATTGTGTTTAGAGAAGGCAAGGACAAGGCTTTACTAGTCAGTGGTATTTTATGCTAACTCTGTTGTAACGTGACAATCCTAAGGTTATGGAAGACTGGAAATGGAGGTAGGCCACTTTTCTGCAAGTTGGTATAATCTTGAACATCACAATTTGTTGCTCACAGGTTATTCTAAGAGTCTTAAAAACTCGGTAAATTATTTTTTATTAACCATCATGTTTTAAATACATCTTATTAGAACTTGCAAGTGCTGTTAGTTTTCTAACTTGCTGCCTCTTTAAAACATTCACTATGTGAAAGCTTTTATGCAATAGTAGTAAAAAAAAATTAAAACTGGAGAAAAGGTGGTTTTCTAAATTTGTTGTTGTTCCTGTAGCAAATGTTTTAACAAACTACCTTCACTTTTGTTGTTCAGTGTATGCTTGAAACATGGTGCCACTCTATGAACAAATTAATCTGGAGATAAGCAGAAGTTTACTCCAAGCAAATGTAAAACTGAGTCTTTCACTAAGTAAACATACTGTTCCAGAGGTAAGGAACTTGATTGGAAAGCCATGTGAAGACAGTGTTACATAGGAAGAAAGAAAGAATCTTTTTAAACTGGCTGTGCTTCAGTCAGCTGATACAGCCGTGTAAAGAATAGGGCATTTTGTCCTAAAGGGCAATAGTACAAGGGGCCAATTTAAACGCCCCAGGTAAATAGTTTCAGACTTTCAGTCTTTGAAAAACAAAACAAAAATGCAACATCAAACGAAACAATCTTTGCAAAATGCAACAAAAATTAAACACACACGTAGCTCCATTGGTTTTCCAGATTTTCTGTCCTAGTTTAAATAAAATTTCACAGGAGAAATAACAGCCTTTTTTTAGGCATTATGCTGAAAAAGTTTGTGTTTAGTTAGGTGGGAGCTGAGCAATCAGCATCCTTGACAAGACTGCTAGTGATGTGTGGTGAGGGCATAGCCTGTGGTTTCCCCCTGTCGTTCTAGTTTGTGTTGCTGTAGTACCATGGTGACCCATCTTTGGACTGATGTTTCTTGTGCCATTCTAGATACTGTCTTTAGGGAACGGAGAACAACCCAGCCCAAGACAACCTGGGGGCATTTTCTTCTTTTGACACTGTGCTTAGACAGCTGCATACTAATAGGAATTCCTGTTTACCACAATACAAAAGCAATAATGTATACTGTGATGTCTGTGTAATAGAGATGTTTACAATGGTAGCAAATAAAGAACGGGTTAGTCCAAAATATTGTCAGCAGTCGTGTCTTTGGCCTGCTAGAAAATGGAACAATTTTCAGTTTCATGCACCTGCACTGGGAGATGAGTGAAAGCTTTATCCTAGTTTGTTCTTGCCCCCATCCTCCCAACTTGCCTCCAGCTTGCTAAGAGGTTCTTGGTTCTCAATCCTGTTTCGCAGATGGCTGCTCTACTCTGCTGCAAGTGGTAGAGGGTCATTACTGCTTCGTTCCAGTTGCTTTTAAAATCTTCACTTGAAAAGAAGCCCTGTCTCAAGCTTAAAAAAAAAATAAATTTAAAACAAATCCACACACAAAGAAAGCCCCTACCAAACACAACCCCCCCCAAAACCCCAAACAAAGACTTTATTTGAAGGACCTGGAAGTTAACTCTCAGAGGCAACTCAAAATCTGAGCATTTTTGCTCAGGAGGAACACAATTTAAAAGCTGGAGAACAGCTCTGGAGATAGAAACCCTCAACTGTTGCTGGTTGGTTGTTTTTTTTTTCAGACTCCGTATCTTCTGGCATGCCTTCATACAAGCTATGTTAAATAATTTGCTCGGGTTTTTTTAGTTTATTTGTATCTCTCAGGCAGCCTTTATTTCTCCTCCTGAATTCTGAAGAGCAAATGCTTCTATTAATGTCCTGAAGTTCCATTCCATGAGAGCTACAGGATCTCATCTGTAGTGGTTTTTTATTTCTGCAGAAGCACCGAACAGGCCTTGCCACTACAGCAACATCCCAAGCTCCCAATGTCAGATTGATCAGTTATGCAAATGTGTTCTTTTAGAAAACAGGACAAGCAGGCAGCTATTCAGGAAATGTAAACTGAGATAGTGAGTACCACAGGAAAGAGAAGAACCAAATATTAATTGTCTTCTGAAGTGACATACTTCTGAGCTATCTGCCACCATTTATGAGGAACATCTTGCACTGCTGCTAAGACATGACTAAGCTGTATTTCACAGCTTGTATTCCCAGCTCTAAGCCACTCTTGCACAGCAATGCTGCTGCTATCGGCACATGTTGCCATGTTCTATTATTAACCATTTTCCAGTGTAATGTTCACTGCCATATTTTTGTTATTATTTTATGTCAGGCCAGTTTCTGGCTTTGTCATTAAATAAATCAACAGTAGAGATACTAACATTTGTCTGTGTAATAAAGCACAACCACCTCATTTTCCCTCTAGCATGACTTTAATAGTTAAAAATCAAATCTGTGCAGAGTGTACTTTATTTGTTCACATTACCTATTCGTGGTTAAAAACCACTTTATCTGACAGTTTAAAAGCATTCTTTTAAAACAAAATAATTGAACATAGCTTGTGCTAAAAAAATCTGCAAGTTACGTGGATGCAGTATTTTACAGGAGTATAAAAATCAACAGTATTCTACAGAAAATATTCTCAAAACAGCAAATGAAGATTAGGCATGTAGGCATGATCCTGAAACAAACAAATATGAATTAAAAAACAGCTAACAAAATCTAAAAAAAAATCCCAAATACCTGTATAAAAAAGCAAGGATTCAAAGTGCAGGTGCTCCAGTTTTCATTTCAACACATTTTTCAGTAAGTCAATACAGGATACTATTCATTTCATATAAAGTGACAGTGTTCTCAGTAAGATTTAAACATTCAGTTACATTATCTTGCAGATTTCGTTTCATTACTGCTGCTTTACACTGTAGTAAATAAAGACTTATGCAATACAGGCTTTTATGTTCTTAATCTAACAAGGATATGATAGGTTGGTGGTAAAGGTTAGTTTTAAGAACTAAGCTATATGTGCTGTAGATCCAGCCTTAGAAGCAGATATATATATATATACTTTTTTTTTTTCCTAAGCTTTTAAAAACAGACTTCAAATTTTGAAAAGAGACTCTACCAATCTGTTCTGGGACCTGCATACACTGTCTTTGGAGAACACCAGCAAAGCTTCCCAGTGCACTGGTGAGGAATACAGCCCTGGGCAGGCTCATGCTGGAGATCTTCCTTTGGTGGCCCCAGCTGGGAAAGGGCTTTCTCTCTGCTGAACCCAGGGAAAGGCAAATGGCCAGAAACCATCACATTTATCCACATTTGCCTGATTTGGCAGCTAGGTTGGGATGGACTTCTCACTTTCACCTGAGCATACCAGTCTCAGGCACAGGAAGTTAGGAGCCAGGCAGGTGTCACTGAAGTGGTCTTTCATATATTCAGAAAAGTAAAATCAAAGCATTCCTCTTTGGAAAAAACAAAAAAAAAAAACTAAATAAAATTATGATTCAAGAATGTTGCCTGGAACTTATTTTCACCTGAGGTCCTTTTCAGGTTGACAGCGTCCCTTTAAATTTTAGGTTATTCCCATTTTGTTGGGTTTTTTTTCCCCCATCTCTATATATGCCTATTTTAAAAATGCTCATAAATATTGGCATTAAGTTTACATTTAGAAATTAAGAACTAATCTTTACCATTATACACAGACAGCAATATTAATAATACACACACTTCACTGACAAGCATTTTTTTTTCTGTATTTTGAATAAAATTTCCATGTGTAACATTTCCCACAGAAAGAGTGATTATACTTGAAGATAATTATGTCTGCACCCCAACATTTTCACATTAGTGAAAACAACTACGTTTTGAAAATACCAGGGCCTCCGCCAGGTACCAATAAATAGAGAATAAAAAGAAAAAATGAAATAAAAAACCCGACTGCCTTTTATCCCGACATAGTAGAGATTTCATAGTCACTGGCCGAGGTTATTGGCTTACCCCTCATCCTGATGTTTTTAGCATTAGTGATCCTGGCCATCATGGACACAGGCTTGTCAAAGTACCTGACCAGCGCTGGCTCAGTCAAGAGGGAGGCCAGAAACTGTTCGAAGGTGATGGCCCAGTCCCTGTCGATGCTGGTGCTCCTGCGGAGGGCAGGGCTGTGGTGGCTGCGCACCAGCACCGTGTCCTCCCCGATGTCCTCGCAGTGCAGCTTCTCCTCCTCGTGCGAGCCCGCGCTCAGCACCGAGTACGAGGACATGGAACTGTCGTCCTTGGTGTCGTCGTCGGAAATGAGCATGGAAGAGCAGGCCCCGTTGTCCCTGGGAGAAGAGTCTTCCAGCTTAATGTCTTCCATCTGCATGCCCAGGGCGCTGTCGGTGCCAGCGGCCTCCTCCTCGCCGGCCACCAGGCTGCCCCGGAAGGCCTTGTGCTGATCCAGGGGATACTGCTGGTGCTCCTTCTTCTGGAACAGCTCGCCCTGAACGGCTTTGCTGCAGTTGCTGCTGTCTGTGTCGCTGGGGGGCTGCATGCTGAAGAGCTTGCCAACCTCCCCGATCTCCAGGAGCAAGCTGGTCACGGCAGCTGTAGCGTGGTACAGGTCCTGCTCGTTGGGGTCTTCACTGAACATGTTGTACATGGTCTTGCACAGCTCAATGAACTGCCCCTAAACGCAGGGGGAAGGAGCATTAACAAGAGCAGGAAAAAAATCCTGCTGACATCTTCCAAACCAGTTTTAAAACACTGGGAGTGAGGCAGGACACAAGAGTTTATGTGACTCAAGTGAAATTTTACATAATGCAGGCGCAGTCTAGGAAGATATTCTATGACTGGGCAGTCACATATGTTGCATATCTAAAAGGTATTTAGAATAAATTATTGGATGTTTTGTCCAACATACCACAAATACACTTCTCTGCAGCCACAGGAGGGCAACAGAGGGTGAGCAGTGAGACATTTTGCATTGATTTTGGTGGATTTTCTTGTAGGAACTAAGCTAAGTATAACTAAGGGTTTGCTAAAACTGATGAGAAGTAATGAAAAATGAAGTCCTGCAGCACTTAGCTGACAGGAGTAACTTAGTTGGATACAAGTATTTGAAATTCAAAACTGATAAATTAGATGGGAAGATTTGCTCAGGGCTACCTTAAGTAAGAATCACTGTTGTACAGGAAATAAACCTTCCCTACATGCTCTGGAGGAAAGAGCTATCCCAATGGGTCTCCTCCTCCTCAGCAGCTGTGGATCTGAGGGGAATGAGACTGGCAGTACAAATTACAGAACATAAAATACTACTTTCAGGTTATGCTTATTAGACATTAAGAGCTGGCTGGTGATATTCAGCATCACATCCTTTGTCTAAAGATCAAAATAATATGTTTTACCATTCCTATATGTGTGTATCTCATTTTTGGGATGTTTTGGGAGCTGAATGCCACTTAAAAGTATTTTGTAAACAATAAACTTCTGCAATCAGCTGATGGCTACTCTGGTAAAAAAGCATCTGTTCAAAATAAAACCTCTGTTCAGTGTTAATACATTGAATATTTATAGATACGTGAAGAAAGTTTAAATTTAATGAAAAGTGGCAGCGGAAGTACCTGATTCAGCTTGGGTAAGTCCTTTGTGTTTTTTGCTTTGGATTTATTCTCTTGGCTCCACATTCTCAGGTAATTTCGATTCTCTTGTGAGCTCTTCTTGCCTATTGCCAACAAATTAGCCAGAGGTGGAGGAAAAAGTCCATGAAGAAACCTCAAATTATTACCTTTATTCCCCATTTTCAAAAGGAGCATCTTTACATGAAATGAAAATATGTAACTCACAAGGAGAGACCAAGCATACCTTTGTCTGTTTTCAGACTCACTGTAACAAACCCATCATCTACTCCATGTTTGCTCCTGCTGTCTAGGCCAACAACTAGGAAGTGGAGGGGCAGGGGGAGAGAGAGATCAGTGTGGGTTTAGATACACACATTGTTTTCACGTGTACAGTGCAAAATAACAAAATGTTTACAAATATTTACAAGCTCTGCAAAAAAAAAGCAGAGTAAAAATCACAGGTATAAATTATGGCTTTGTTTACCCTTAAACCTGCCCATAAATTCTATTTAATTTATACTATCACTACTTAGGCTGGGACAACCTTAGGTTTTGTCCACATAGTACAATGATTAACCCATGCTAACACAACACACCTCCTAGCATGATACATGTTTGGTGATTATACTGGTGCATCCTCTTTTGCCTCTCAGGACTTGAAATTGCCATTTCTAGACTATTAACTCTTACCTGTATTTTCAAACAACTTTCCTCCCACTTATAACCTGAAGGATGGGTTATCTTTTTCTTGAATCAAAAAGAAACTTCACATCAAGTATAACAAGAAAGTCAATAAAGCAGAAGGGATGAGACCCTGGCTCTCGTTAGGGCACATGAGATTTCCAACTGCTGAACTACATTTTGATTTATCTTTTGCTCTCGGTGTTTTAGAACGTTTTAAGTTCTGATCCAAATACATCTTGAAAGCCAATCTATCTATTCTCGTTCTTCACAAAATTACTTCTACTACAACACATGGAGTTATTCTACAAGAACTTCTGCAATGCACAATTCAGGGGGCTCTGAGTGTACACATACCTGCACCTCTCAAGATGGCAACACATATACAAAGGCTCCATAATACTTTTCACAGAGAATACTTTGCTAACAAAGTTTAATCCCATTAAAAAGTAGCTCCCTAAAAAGACATGCTGATTGAAATGCATCACCTCATCTTCTCATGCCCGAGACAAAAGATGCCTACCATGTGTACAGTCTGGTGTGATGTCCTCAAAAAAGTACTGAGTAGCTTCAAAAGCAGAGTCTGGCTCTTCTTGCTCAGGGGATGGATCTAAGCAACATAGCAAGATTCTTTCATTAAAAATTTCACTCTTTAATCAAAAACTGAAAGATATTTCCATTAATACATTTCGAATGTAGATTTCTAGAAGTACGAGGGTGTGATGTGCTAGGAATCATCTCTTTTCAGCTCATAGGAGATGAACAACTGCACCTGAATTGTCTCCTTCCCAACATCCAATACTGTAGCACAAGGAGCTGTTTGCTTCTAGAGGCTGGCTTTCCCATCTTCCCATGCCAACTTCCATTACTTACTGCAGGGTTTGCCCTCTTTCCTACCTTGAAACAACCTGTCATCATTTGGAATGAGCTTGCCAGTCCCCAGATATGAGAAACTGCATTCTTAAAACCAGGTATTTTTGGTAATAGTTCAATGTCTTTTTTAATTTTAAGTATTTTTAGAAAGTATTTGAAGTATTTTTTCCCATTTAAATTACTGAATCACTCAGGCCTACCTCCAAGCAAAACCAGCTGGGAGCAATCAGCCATGTTCAAAGTAGACAAATGGGAATGTCCTCTCAAAGTTTTTAGATATGTTTACCACAGCATGTAGATGTGCACATTTATATGTTTATGGAGGGAGCAATTGAGGGCTGTGAGGATGCTTTCAGACTTTCCAAATCTGTCTGGTTAGAGTAGAAGCTCCCTTATTTTAGTGCTGCATAAACAGATACAGTAATTCCCACAAATTAATTTTTAATTGGGAAAGCCAGTCATAAACAACTCTGCTCCAAATTCCTGTTCTCAGCAAAACAAGAGCTATTTTAATATGATTTACTTACCAGGCAAAACATGCATTTTATACAGTAGCTTCAGCTTCTCTGTAAGATCTCCATGGCATGCTGCACCTGAACAACATTAGATGCAGTGTGTTACTAGTCAGCATTCCGTGCCATTTTATTTGTTATTGCCACAATAACAGCTGCTACATTCACTCTGGGAAGTACTGTACCCCTTTCAAGCTCCAGATCATAAGGCAGTCACTCGACTTCATACAGTAAAAACAGTAAGAGAACACAGACCAATCTACCCTGAATTTCATACTTGAATCTTGGGTCCTTTTTTAAATGCCTATTTCGTAAAACTCTGTCTATGGTTATGGCATTATCACTCAGAAAGGCCTCTAGCTGGAACTTAACAAGACCTTTTTTGTGTTGAATTCAAACTTTCTGATCTGAGGATCTAATAACAACATCACATGTCTCAGAGCAGTAAGATATTTACCAAAAAAAAGAAAAGAGAGAAATTCAAATAAACAGCATTGATCATAGCTTAGCCATGGGCTAAATTGATGTTCAGGCAATGCTTTCTAGTGATTTTTCCACATCAACCCCTTACTTGTTTCTGGTCTACACTAGAATTAGCCGTATGAAATCCAAGAGGTCTATTGAAGCCCCTCCTTCCAATTAATTAAATGGACAGTAGTTAATTTTCAAGTAACTAAATAACAGATAATCAGACTTTTTCATACATCTTACTTGTTGTGACATGCCATCCATAAATAAATGAACTAACTTCTACTAATTAGATTGTGCAGAGATTTATTTGACCTTATAGGTGACTGTGTCAATGTACCCCTGCTATGCAAACTACAGAGTGTGGTGTGGCAAGTACCAACAATCACAGTCTCTTGTAAAGCTTAACACTCCAATAAATACAGATGTTAGGCCAAAACAAAGTTGAGCACAACTACATTAGCCATTTTGCTTTCAACATGGTCCTTTTTAAGCACAGAACCTCATGATGTTCCCATCTGGTGTATCACACCATGCAGATAATGCATTCTCTTCTGGTAAAGGCAACGTGACATAACCAAAGGACAGAACGGGCTGCACTTCTGCCTCCTCCATCAACAGGGAACTGCAAAATAGGATTCAGGGCACAGGGTGACACGTGTAGGCTTGTTGCTCTCTCTGTCCCCAGATTTGAAGAGAACTGAAAATCTCCATAGCTACAGTTGGAGAAAAATCTGTATGTGCTTCCTGATGCACACTCTTCCTTCCTCCTACATGCATCCCTTTTCCTTTTTGCTCAAAATTAGGAAGAGTATTGCCAGCAGGGTCAAGGGAGGTGATCCTGCCTCTGAAAGGCACGGAGGAGTGGTGAGGTTACCACTCTGCTTTTTGAATATCCTCCTGCATTCTGTGGTTGAAAAAACCCTGCTAGCAAAAAAGAAAAAAAAAATATACACTCAAGTACTCCTTGCAGGACACAGCTTTCAGGGTGCTGACTTGGACAGGAGGCTGTGCCAAGTACTGCAGTCAGCAGCAGCCACTGGGGAATGGGGAGCTGTGTGCTCTGAGAAGGGAGTACTGCAAAAACATGATGGGAGGCAGGAGGCCACTTGGAATCCATGCAGAGATTGCTGTAGCTTACTTGGATGTGCAGTCAACAGCTGTCATGCTGTAATCCAGTGTGTTACAGAAGTGCAGGGGAGCTTTGTCAAGAGTGAATAACTTAAAGAGCTCCTAACCAAGGCTGAAAACCTCTTCTGAGCAGCACAACTCATTGGGCAAACCACTCCTATATTTGGACTATATTATTTTAACAGGGCACGCAGTAAACATAAACAATGCACAAAGTTATTCCATCTTTGCTCAGCTGAGGCCCTAGAGGCACCTGAAGTAGGAGGTTCTTGAGCTATGTTTTGTAGGGACTATGAAAAAGAAATGGAATGATTACAAGTCCTGGGGCATGGTGAAATATGCTCAAACAGGTCCCATTGTTCTTTTGTTGACTGTGTTGTCCTTCTTACCACTCATGTGCTTCTCAACTGAAAAAGGTGTCAGCAGGGTTGATTTACTTTTTAGGGGGAAAAAAACAGAAGGTTTTTGAATTACACCACAGTGGGCTTAGTTTCTGAAAATATAGGAGATTTCAGAATGAGCATATTTGATTGTTTTGCCCATTGAAGATTTTAGTTCAGTCATGTTGGCTTATAGCCACATCTGTGCATTTTACATACATTTCTGTTCACAGTGCTCAATACTGGCCCTTGCTCTTATTACTCATTATTGGTTCCAAAATTTGCTGTCTCCATCAATAGCTGGTTGACTGTTCCTGACAGCATCCTGTGAACTGGAAGAGTAGTTAATTTCTGGGTCCTCAAAAGGCCCCAGTGTGCTACATGGAACAGTGCCTCAAATACAAATCACTGCATCACAGGAAACACTGGGATTTTTGGGGTAGTGTGAAAGGGAGGTGTGCAGCCAGTTTTATTGTCAGAGCTGTTTTGCACTTACAAGAGAACAAGTGCTACTACTTCTGTGCAGAGGTTTTAATGCAAGGCTGCATTTGGAGCCCTAATGCTTAAATTAACAAAGAGTTGCTGAAAGCCAGACAAGGAAACCTTTTCACTCTCAAAAAGAATCAAAATATAGAGCTGGCAGAAATTCCACATTGCCCTGAAATGACACATGGTAGGTGGTGAGATGTTGGTCACCTACAGCAAACAACTCCTGCTATATTTAAAAAAGGAGGGGCCAGCTCCTGCCTCATCTTGGCTTCCTCACGCTAACCCTGGGGCTTGCAATGTCGGTTTTCATGCCCTGAAATCTTGCTTCTTCAAGACTAAAAACATTCAGCCTCCCTCTCTGACCTGCACCTCCATTTTCTCCTTTTCAGGGGACTTCCAAACTGCTCTCTGCAGTTTCGGTTACTGATTTCAGAAGCAAGAGAGGCAGTACCTCACACTCTAACTAATGCCTAGGGGAAATACACCTACGTTAAGCACCTGTGTTGCAGTTAGATTTTGTGTTGAGAGTTAGCAGTCGGTGGAATCCTCAGATCCTAATGGATCTGTTCATGTATTGTCCTTTTCCCAGTGTGATACACCACTGCCTAAGGCAGCTTCACCTACTAAGGTCTGAAGGGACCACTGGCACAGGCACGATAAAAATGAGCTGAACAGAAACAAACTGGTCTGTCACGTTAGTCTGAAAGCGCCGCGGATCCTCCTTACTCAGTCCAGAGACGAATTCACGGAAGTTGATGAGCAGATCTCCATTTTCATCCAGAAGCCTGAACAAGCGGGCAGCCAGCGTGTCTGAGTGAGTGCCACAGGCCCAGGGGAAGAGGAGGGCAAACATGCCCTTGAACTGCTCGAAGTCAATGCGGTACTGCTCCAGGTAAGGCAGGCTGGGGTCGTGCCGCTCCGTGGCATTGCTGTTCCCTCCCCAGTAGCAGCTCGTCAGGTGCTCTGCCTGAACACAAGGTAAACACCACGACACGGTCAGCACCTCTAGACACAACGCATCCCTCTCCATGATAAAAACAATGCCAAACAACTCTTCCACATGCATTCTTAAAACAATGCGAGATAACAGATGCATTTCAGTTTATCCAGCCCTTCTGCTTTTGGAAGGGGTTTCTCCTCTAAACAGCATAAAAAAACATCCCTCTATTAAAAAAAAAAAAAGAAAAAAAGAAGATAAAGCAAAACTTTTTCTGCCTTCAGGTAGATGAAACATGAAATACCAGAACTGTGACTTCCCAGGCTTGTTGCGCTTGGTCACCCTCATCATGCGGCTAAGTCAGAAGGCTCATGAAATCTTTATTTAATCTCTACTCATATTAGAATAGCTGTTTATTTGAAATATTTTTTTGTAGATTCTCAAAAACAGTGAATAATGTACTGTTCTTTCAGTCTTAACTGAAGTCAGTGGAGGTTCTGGGGCTGATTTTGCCAGAATCTAATTCAAAACAATTCAGAAGCTTAGAGAAAAAGATGCCAGCACTGCACAGTCATTAACCAGGGAAGACTGTCGGACTTGGTCTCACTGATTTCATGGAAGACTGAAAGAAGGCACTGCAGGATTTGGACAATTTGGACTTCTTGTTACAGATGGGAAATTACAGGATATAAATTCTTGATGATATTAAAAAAAAATCTCTAGTTAAAACAGAGGAAGAAAGTAATTTAAGACGTGCATGAAGGTGAAGCTAACACATTTAAATGCTCACCTTTAAATCTGTGGATCTAATGGCACTGCTGTACAACCAACTTAGAAAAACACATCACTTTGTGGCATTAAATTCCCATTTAATGCATTAAAGCATTAACAATGGCAAAAATCAGCTACTGCTATACAAAAGTATGAACTATCTGAGATAACAGAATAATTGTGATAAATTCCAAAACTTGGGTCAGCTAGAGAGACACATATGTTTAGTTTCTAATGACTGATCAAAAGCCTCTATCCAATTTTTCATTTTATTTTTTTACCAGTATATGTTTTTTTCCATGGACAAATCAATTAGTGAACTAAACCTTTCTCAATGTTTTAAAAACTGCTTGAGTTTAGGATTTCTTTGTATATCAGTAATACAGCAGCTAATTCAAATTTGTATCAAGATACCAAATAATAACTGACAGACTTGACTTGGTGCTTAGAAAAGACAGAGTCCCACAGCAAAAATGAACATTTACACTTCCTAGAGGCACATGATCTTATCTTCACTCAGCTTTACCTTGAAAAGCGCATAGAGTTCCTCCAGTTCATCGATAGTAAAAGAAGTCTCTGTCACAATAGTCCGTACCTTTTGAAACACAACATTAACAGTTACAGATTTGAAATTCATGTTGCACTGAAAAGCCAAGTTAAGTTCAGAAACTGACTCAACTTATTACGTGCAGAGAACATTATTTCAGTACTGACCACATTGCGCTTTGTCGTATCTTCGAGGGTTTGGATGACTTTCAGTCTTTGTTTGAATCTCATTTGTTCAATTAAATCTGCCCGGATACTTCCAAATTTCTTGAAAGAGAAAAAGTAGTACATGATTGTCTGTGTATTAATATTCAGAATATTCAGCTTGCCTTTAATTTATTAGAAAAATTAATTTAATTATATGATGCACCACAAATGAAAATGCTGTTAATGCATTTTTCAAACACATTACAAAATTACAAAGACTTTACGAGTATATCGCTAGATTTTATTTTTCCCAATAACTTATTTTAATTTGAGAGGTCTTTATTTAATTTCAGACCTTCTCATTTCAAACTGTAATCTCAGTACGTAGAAACTTCTTGCTTGGCAAATCTCTGTGAATAGATTGTTTCATAAGTCCTCCTGCAGAGTTATATTTCAGCTTGTCCTGGAATGTCTCATAATCACAACAGAAAGAGAATATTAAACTATCTGGGGATCTCTAATGGCTGAGACAGTACAGCAGTCCTTACCCTCTGAGTATCTGAAACAAAGTTGCAAGAATGCAATTTCCACTAGGAAAATATGCTCTTTAATACCCAAGTCTTATTTTCAGAAGTTTTTTCCATAATGCACATAACAGTGTCAGGGAGCTCCTGCACATACTACAAAAGCATCATAGGGGGAAAACCTATTAGGAATAATATTCCATGTTTTCATATGCAGAGGAATGCCTAATCCCTAAGATTCATTTTTGTAGAAGTATTATAAGTAGAAGTTTCTTGCCATCCAAAATCCACACACCTAGGAATGCACAGATGATCAGCAGGAACAACAATGCCAAACATCAACTACACCACATCTAAAGCATAAAGGGGTGGCAGGACACACTTTCATACAAGATGGATTTATATTTCCAGTGCAAGTGCATCTACATAAGCAGGTCATAATATGCTGGCATATCCTTGTAAAATGAAATTAATGCTAAAGCTGCATTTCTCTATAAAGGTGTTCATCTTTATCACGTACCTAGGGAGTAAAAAAATGCTTTATGTACTTGTGAGCATGTTGCAGATAAAGAAGTCTTCTGACAAAAACAGAATGTAGATAAAGATGTAGAATGTAGATATTCATGAATATCAGGCATCAAAGAGGTATTTCAGGTATTGACAAAACCTTAGAAGGACAGATCTTCTGAGGCCACACCTATTCCAGTAATCAGTTTATTTACTGGACTAGAAGGCCAAATAAGATGGTCTGTCCACATCCATAAAACTAAAACTCACGTAGCCTTCAAAAGAGGAAGGTTGCAGATGATTACCTTCTGGGAATGGTCCTTTGTCCATGCTAAATTTCAAATTGTATAAGGAGTTGTTGTTGGAAAGATGTCACCTGTTCAAGGTCAAAACTGAATCAAACCTTCCCACAGCACAGACCTTCCAGGGTCAGTTCTTTAGTTAGTATGGCCAGATACCACTCTACACACAGCTGAAATGTCGAAGACCAATTTTTTTCCTAACTAGCTAACACCCAAATTAAATGAGTTAAACATGTAACTCTGATTATGAGTCTACACTCCACAGACAGCTAGTGAGTTGTGCACAGGCTTTTAAAACTGCAGTTATTATGCATTATTTCAGCCACTTCTACTATAATTGTTATGAAACCAGGATCTATGGCTTCTGAATTACATGCAAATTGAATGAAAGGATAAGAGATTTCTTACTGAAAACTATTTTCAGTAAATTAAGAAATTACTGGCACTATAAAATGCACTTGTTATGTATATTCTCTTCTTTAAAGACAATTTCTGCTTTGAAAGTAGAAAGTCTGCTCAATATCATCACAGAGAGGGGGGCTAATCACTTATTACCAAGCAATTCTTCTGCATCCTTTCAACTTTCACTGGAGACCTCTCATAGATGCATCTGACACGATTACCTAAGAGCTGGACAGTGTCAGAGCATGATGTTCATAAAACAATTCATGTATTGTGACTTGGCCAGAGCCATCAAGCTCTCAGACTCATCACATTTCCATGACAAATATCACACAGGACCATCTGGAAGAGACAAGGTTTTCCCCCCTCCTTGGGGATGGTGTGTGTATGCTTGAGGGAAGGCAAAGGTCTCAAAAAACCCCACGTTTTCTTCAGCTGTAGGTCTTCCTATTATTTTTAAATGATAAATGTCTACAATATTAAGAATAGATGGTCACACCAGCAAGGACTCTTAGCAATTTAATTTCTAAAAATTACCAAAAATATGCTCATTTAGTTTATATTATAGAAATCAACTCCATGTCAATGGAAGGGAATAATGGAAATTAAAGAGAAAAAATCGTTACAGTTTTTCCTTGATTTTTATAAAATGTCAGTGTAACCAGACATATATTAACTGATGGCTTTTTTTTTTTTTTAATTTAAGGACAATTAAACCAGTCTGCAGATTTTAGCTGGTTTTGCAGGCTTTGTCCTGCCCTTTAATAGATATTAGTTATTAGCAGCTCCTTTCACTTGGATTTTCTTTCAGCTTTGGTGATAGTAGAGAATATAGTGGCCCATGGTCACAAACAGCACTTTTAAGTAAATGAAAGGCAAAAGAAACAAAGTTTCACTGATAAAAGAAAGGTCTTCTGAAATCATACAGATTTCACTATTGTTTCAGTTTGGAAAAGCACAAAAAAGCTTAAATGAGAATTAACTCCTTTCAAATTAAAAGTTGAGCCTTTCGTTCGTAAATCACTTTTTGGTTGTGGGCTGCTCTCCTTTGAGGCCTCGCACTTCTCTGAAAACAGCTCCAATTAAAAGTCTTGGTTAAAAGAAGAAGAAAGTCTAACTCCTCTTCCTTGCTCAATTTCAGGCTTCTCAGATGAGTCTGCATTTCTTTTATGTTCTTTCTGTTTCAAGCAAAGCCAAACTGGAGTATCAAATTCCTCTGTGAAGCAGAAGTTGTGTTAGTTGCTAAGTTCCTGTTAAGAAGTCTTATCCTACCTCATAGGAAGACCTGATTAGCCTGAAGATATCCACCTCAGGATAAGGCTCTACATCATCACTGAGCAGGGAGTGAAGATGAGGAATGGGAGGAAGAGTACTGTCCTTATTAGTTACACTGTCCAAGTATCTGGTGGGGAAAAAAAAGAAAAAAAAAAAAGAGAAATGAGAAATTCAAGATAAATTTGTATGCCCTCCCTCCTGAGGGTTAACAGCATACAGGTTACATATTGATTATTACATGTAGAAGTGATAAAGCCATTCTCTAGGAAGAGAATGGCTTTAAGGTTATACTACTGAAATTTATTATGAAAAAATTCCAAAGTTCCAGAAGCATATGGAAAACTAAACACCACTACCAAGCCCAAGAAAATCAGAGGTTACACTCAGCAGCACTAGCTCTGATGAAATGACTCAAGCCACTGAAATCTATTTTTTCAAGATCCTACCTAATTCTTCTGAGTCCAAGTTAGTCTATTCCCAAAACAACTTTCCTTAACACCAAGGCTTTTTCTTAATACTTAAGAGGTAGCAGGCTGAAGTAACAAAACCCATGTAATCCACTAAAATAATGAATCAAGTTGAATTTCTATAACTAGGTTTGGGAAGTTTATTTGAATGTCTTGAAAGAAGAATTTGTATCTTGTTGGTCAGTTAGCATTATTTTAAAATAATATAAGGAGTACCTTACATGGATGAAAGGAGACTACAAGTAGGTAAAATATTTACATTTATGATACTGGTTTAAATTTAGTATTTCAACATAGAATACAAATCAGAAAAGCAGGCCAAAAAACCCAAACAAAACCACAAACACGAAGATACTTAATTTTCTGTAATAAATACCTTCCCAAGACTGTCATGGCTTCTCCATCATCTTTACAGTTAAGCAACTTGTCTACATTAGCTTCGAGGACAGCGAGTGCTAACTGAAATATCACCTTATTCCTTCACAGAAGAAACAATCCACAACTACCACTGCACTTTCAAATGGCATTACACTGAGGAAAAGAGTGAGGAACCAGGACAGGGAGATGGTGGAGATGACACCCAGATCCTGCATGCAGTCATAAAGCTGTGGAATGTAGTCACGAGCCAACTCTTCAAAGACACCCTGATCCACCAATGCTCCTGTTGAAGATAAATAAGGGTGAATTAATTCAGGAACAACTGATACATGGCCATTGAGGGGAGGAAAAAGACTCCTATATATTTAAAAAAAATATATTTATAAAAATATATTTATAAAAATATATTTAAAAAATATATTTATAAATATAAAATAAATATATTTATATATAAATATATAAATATAAAATATATTTTAAAAATATATTTATAAAAATATATTTAAAAAAATATATTTATAAAAAATCTAAGAATATTTTCCACAGTGCTTATGCACATTTTCTCACTTTCAAATGAGTAACAGACTCCATTACATTACTATACATATAAATTCAACTGTAATAAGTTTTTTTCTGTTTTAATGGTACACTTCATAATAAGTAAGAACAGAGTAATTTGGTCTAGCACTAGCAGAAGTTAAATAGTGGCTTTATATTACCATTCCTAATTGGAGCAAGACCTCAGCATCACCTGTTCAATGAGGCCAGGGTGACTATGAGGGCTCAGATTAACTTCAAGAGAACCCTGTATTATACATTCCCATGCCACAACATCAGTGTTTCAAACAGGCCAGGAAGAAGAATTTCTAAGGCTGAGTATCTCAAGTATTTGTGAGATATGGTAAAAACAGATTCCATGATAAATTGAAGTCACTGTCTTAGACATACACAAGGAAGCTCATCTGACAACAACAGCTTTCTGATACTTGTGCCCTTTCACATCAGAGGTACAGCCACCAAGACTTCTACTGCAAACTGCTGAAGCTCCTGTTTCCACCTTACCTTAATCAGCTACTTGCATCATTTCAAACTCAAATTTTAGCCTCCCATCTTTTCTTAACAATCTACTTTACTTAACCCCAATTTAGAATGTCACCTGATCCTAAGTAGGTGAAAACTATTAACAAAAACATTACCTCTTTAGGAAATTGCCTTTATTCTCCTGAGCAAGCTGGCTCCTCACTAGCATGCACAGGTGCAACTACCCATCTATTTGTTTCAGTACAAATAACACCAGGCAATTTGGTTAGGTTTTATACTGTCATTTCAAAAATGCCCCCAAAGCATACCAACAACTCTTGTGTTGTAGTAGTCAGGCAGCATACGCTCACACAGAGCCACCAGCAGCCAGAAAGCTTCCTCCTCTTTTGCATAAAGGAGGAGCACTGAAGTGACAATATTCATAGCCTAAAAGAAAGGGAAATGCAATTATTTAATATCTAGCACTGTACCTGGGCAGAAAAGTGGTTAGGAAATGAGCTACATCTCTCCCTGCAGATCCCAAACTGTTCAAGTACTTGCCTGTAAAAACAGGAGTGTTTCCCCAGTGCTCTTCAGAAAGCTTCAAATCACAGAAAATTGTAAGGCTTTTCTTTCATTTTGTTGTTGTTTCACTGGGGCTTTTTGGTGGGTTTTTTTGGGTTGTTTGTTTTGTGTTGCAGATTTTTTTTTTTTAAGAAGGCTGACCCAGGTCTGCAAGCATCTGTTACACTGCTACTGATATTCTGCCATAGGTGCTCTTGGGGAATCTGGGTCTGGTGCAGACAAAACACCTCCCACAGCACTAGTGAGGTGCCTGAACTCTCACTGTAGCTGAACCAAATCTCAAGGTTATTAATTACTGGGACAGTTTTAGGGACCACAACTGAAATGTCTTTCTACTGCTTCTCTGTTAAATAATCTTTAAAAATGTTGTAGCTATTACTTAGTACCTCATGTGCTATTAAAGAATTTATGATGGTATCTTGTTACAACTGCTTGCACTTACTCAAGTTGCATCTGGAAGTCTTAAAAGTTAGATATTAATAAGGCTTCTTAATACTAATAAATCTAAGTTTCTTCTTTGCAAAAGTATGTAGGAATGCAAAAAAAGGCCCCAGTGATAAACCAAAATTATATAGTATGAAAGAATTATTTAGGACCAGAAACTAAAGTGACTTGAATAATGGGCATAAGAACCTCAAAACCATGCACTGGGGTCAGCATTAACTCCACAGATATATGGTTAGGACTCCCAGTGATATCTCCTAGGATACTTTATTTTTTGCAAAGTTTGGGGGTTTTTTGCTTGGTTTTTCAGCTGTTTTCTGGTTTTCTTTCTTTTCATTGTTTTGAACGATGACATGGCATCATTGAAAGAGGAAAGGAGGTTCTGGAGGGTTATAACTAATACATTCAATAACATTTCATTACAAGATGGACAGATAAAAATAGATAAAAATTTAAGGCTGAACACAATGTGTTTTGGTTTTGAGGGGATTTTTTGTTAATATGAAAATAACCTTTCTTCAGTTTACATTGTAATTTTCTGTAGACAGCTCTGTTATCGTCTGCGCAGTTTCTAGAGTTATGAGCAGAAATTATGCTTACAGAAAGTCTCTCAATGTGTGCTGCTAATACTGCTGTTAGAGCAGGTCCTTGTGTGACATCCCTCTGGCCTCAGCATTCCTGCAGCACTGAGCTGTGAGCTCACAGCACCATACACACCTCAGTGTGCTTCACACAGCCAAACCCTCACGTGCATGACTGAAGGAACAGGACTGCAAGAAAGATCTGGAATTCCAGAAACTGAAGGAGTGCAGGGTATTTCAATTACCTGACAATAGCCTATGTTTGGATTTCTGAAAGCATAAGCTGTCAAGACTCTCCTTAGAGCAGCAATACCCATCTCATTCTGGAATGCAGGGTGTTCTGGAAGGGAGCGGTGCAGATCCCTCTCTATCTCTTCTGTAGCAAGATTGTATTTTCCCATAGATTTCTCCACTAGGTCCTCATAATAGCCAGGATGAGTGGTCATTTCATTAATGGCTCCTAGGAGTAGGAGAACAGTATTAAAACCAGGGAAAATGGAAGGTTTAGCAGGTACAGTACTTGAACATGATAATCTGCTCCCCTTCCATTCCGAGTGTCACCAAGAACTTTGAAAGCAAATATGAAAATACTATTTCTTTAAAGGTGATTAAAAAATTTAGAAGTATGTGCTTTGGTGATTATCAGCCCTTCCTGTCTTCTCTACAGGCATTTTTATAAGGAGGTTAAAATCCCTCTCAGCCAGAACAAAACAGGAGGTGTGAAGAACAAACCAACTGTGCAGTCACATGGTATCATGAGCTCCCTCTGCAGCTGCCTGTGGGTTTGGTTATCCTAAATAACTCAAAACTTGTCTCTGAGAAAGCTACTTGCCCTGGGAACAGAGTAGATTAATGTCTGGTTGCAGAGGGTATGACATGTCAGCCAGAAGCAAGAGACCAAAACCCAGGAGTTCTATTCCTACTTCTGAAAATGACGCTGTATCTTGGGCAGGGCACTCAGCCTTAGGGATACCACTACATGCTCACAGAGCTGCTATGAGATTTCCCTACTGACTTTACAACTTCTCTGGAAACAAAATCAAGTGTCAGTAGCACAAAGTAATCCACACAGAAAATATGAGTTATAGATGCACAGTGAGCATTAGTCCAAACTAGCTGTTAATAGGACACAAAACAGAGCTCTGCAGTGCTGTGTCTATCTTCCAAAAACATTCCTCTAGTGCCCAGCAGCAAAGAGAAAATGCACATGAATGCCTGAAGTAGGATGGATTTCCATATAACTAGTAATAAAATTCTTCAACTTCAAAAAAACCCCAACTTTAAGTGGACACATATGTAGAGAATCCTTTATGGCACAGAATCCCAGACAAATATTTTCATACCATTTTTTCACATAATGGAAGAACCTAATAAAATGTTAGAGTAGCTTTTTTTTTTAATATCATCAACAACAACAAAAAAAGATTGTGGTTCCATGCAACAAGCCTAAACTTTGGAACTCCTTGCTAAAATTGCTGTGAAGGCTAAAAGCTTAACTGGATCCAGAAATTATTAAATAAATGGGAATTAGGCTTGCTGGTGGTTGCTGAACATCTAGAAGGTCTCTAAACTACTGGCTTCTGGTTACCAAGCATGTGTTCTGCTTTTCATGTATTCTTCCTTAATTATGTGAGCCTGTTTGAGAAAGGGCATTTGCTAACAGAAATCTTGTCTAAACTTGTCTGGTACCCTCTAACAATCACAGCCTAACTGAATCCAAATATTTTCACTTATTATGTGCACCTTTAATCACCTTTGAATTCCCTTCTTCCCTCGTGCTTTTGCTTATATCCCACAGACACATTCAAAGGGAAACCTACCTGAAAAGAGCAGCCAAAGTTCCCCTCTCATGCTTTCTGGAATGCCCTTTAGCACCAGGTCTCGTGTTTTCTCTGTACGATACATACAGACCCCTTGGCCATATTCAGCAAAGTGAATCTTCCAGGCCTGCTCCTTCAGGAACTCCTTGGCCTAAAAGCAAAGGAAGGCAGGCAGAAAGATGCAGCTTCTCTTTCTAACACTCTGACCCACTAAAATCTTGAGTGCTAAAAAGCCTGCAATATCCTAGCCTTCCAAGTGAGCAAGAAATAACTTGGCTGCAGTCCAGTTAGCTTCTTAATGGGCTGCCCCCTCCCATTCCTGAGTTTCTATGCCAGTAGACCCTGCTGCTAAGAGAAGCAGTTATACTTAAGAGCAGGAATACAACATCCCCTTGAATTACATCCAAGTTTGCTTTTATGAAGTCAAGTTATTTGTACTGGTAAAACAATATGTTCAAACCTTTACTTCTGTGAAAAATACTGCCCCTTCTTAACTGTCTGGCAGAATGAAACTCTTCTGGGTCAGCAACATGGGTTTTAAGGCAAACACCATTAGACAGCCTTTTCAGTCAGGTGGAGCACTCAGAAGTGTACTTTACCAGCTTAGGGTTGAACTCCTCAGGTGACCTGCGCCGATACATGGTCATTAAAGCTTGAGTTGCTGTTGGAATACCGTTATCATTGAGGTTGAATTGTCGCTCTCCCTCCGACTCAGAGCTCAGGCTTTTGTGAGGGCTGGCAGAAATTAAACTACTTGACCTCGTAAACACCTGTAGAAAGCAGTCACAAGCAGTACAGGCACAAAGATGAGCCAGTATCTGGACTTCTTACTTCACTCTACTTCGAAACGTATACATGCTAACGGTTAACAAAAACATAAGCCAGCAGAAATTAGACCAGTAGAGAGAGAAAAAGGAAATAGCTTCCAGTTTCTCAACAGCTCTCCTGAAGCACAACCAAATTCTAGAACTAGAATGGCTAGGGTAATGTTACCCCTAAGTAGCCCTGGGCAACTGAACCAGCTCCCTTGATCTGTCAACATCATAGCATACTAGATTGTGATTTGGAAGAAAAGTATTTTGAAGAAAAAGGATTTTCTGACTTCTCAAACAGCTTTGAAACTGTATCATAGTAAAATCTCATGGAGCAGTTCACACCAAATGCCTGAAATTGCAAGTCAGTCATGCATATCCAGATATGTAGTCAAATTACAAATTGTAGTAAATGCTTACACTTAATTTGTGTTTATAATGCAGTAGGTAGAACACTTAGATCCATTTACAGCAAAAGTTCCAGCACTATACATGCCTACATGCTCTGGTATACAACAACACAGTAATTATACCTCACCCTCAACAAAGCAAGTAGAAAAATTCTTTTCAGACACACATTGCAAACAGGGTAGGGCTCCACAGGACAGTACTAAGGTACGGCTTCGGACAGACTTGGAATGTGAGATACACCAACATAATACCAAAATGATACACCACAAAAGCCTCTTCTACTCTGAGATCTGAATTATTATACTTTGCTGGGTTTAACAGAACTGATGAGGTTGTTATATGATCTGAATTTCATACATAAAAGCTGGAATTCAGCAGAAGGCTTGACATTCAAAGCACCTAAAAAAGTGTATCTAATCATAACTTTTAAGAACTATTTACATTGCAGACATATCTAAGGAAGTGGTTCAGAATAGGGTCATTTGATGCTCAGGACAGAGCTGGTTTTCTCCTGTTAGGTCAAATGTTCCAAAGTTCACTAGCAGCGCACATACAAACCAGCTCAGCTCAGGCATTGTTTTCAGAAGAATCAAAAGATGGGATTTAGCAGCTAAAGTCTTGAATAAAAGGACTTCCATGCCAACCGATAATTTCTTCAAATTATTATAATTCCAGAATTACATTTCAGTTGGACAAGTAAATAGATATTAAAGGTACTATTCAATTAACCAGTTAATTAACTGTGACACTTCTCTTAGGTTAACATGAAAAAGATAGATATCCTAACTGACAAATTTTAACACTTGAGCTCAAAGGCATTAACAAAAAAGAGGTCACATTTCTGTGCCTAAAGGTTTAGCTTTACAAAAAGATAAAGGTGTTTCCTCTCCCCACACCAGTTAAAATCCTCTTCTAGTAAATTATTCATGTTCTTTCACATACCTCATCATCCGAGCTGATATAGCTTCCAGAAATATTTTTATCCAGGTATATTTTTGAAGTGGTTTGTTGCAGAAAGTCTGAGATCCTCTGTACAAGGAAGTCCCTGTCTTTCAAGTTGGCAAAGAGGAACGTCATTCTGTTTTTTGTGCTGATTGACAGTGGGCTGGGCAGCACACTGGAGCTGTCTGCCTTTTCCACTATTGTCACCTAGGAACAAACAGTTGCTACAGCTTTTTAAGATCTTTAGTTAAGCAAGCTGCTTGGTTTAAGAAACCATCTTAATACAATAAACCCATGCTCCTTCCACCCTTATATCAAATCCCAATGGACACCCCTTTGCCAGAAAACATGGTTTGCATACAAGGGCTTACAAGCCTGAAAGATAAAGGCTGTAATCCCTCAAACAACTGGTTTCAGTACATTTTCCATCAAAACTCCCCTGCACTACATTTAGCTGATTTTCCTCAGAGCGCATTTTAAAAGAATCAGTAAAACAAAATTTCATCTGTGGGATACAAACCTATCAGCTTTTTTGCAGGACTTCCAAATCCCTCTCCTGCTTCCTAACATCGTCAGCACAGGTCACAGAAACCTTGGCCTACCTTTTACTGCCAATACATGTGAATAAACCATTTTTGAGATGATGCTCCTGTACAACTGTGCTATAGCTGCATTCTGTGAAAACAGTTGCATAGTGGTACTTTAAATGCATTTTCACAGTACACAGGAACTTGCAACAAAGGGAAATTAGCCCTATGTCTTCCCTTACAAAGGAAAATATCCAACCCTGTGAGGTGGAGGCTTCTGAATGGCCTTCAGCTGTTAGAGAAACAGTCACTCATCTAACTGAACTCCAACCTGTAAACAGTACTCATACCACAATCTACTGAATACAGGGAATGAGTTCCCTGAGGTTTTGGTAAAGCACATTAACACAAAGAAATCTCAGGGATAAGTCATACATAGACCCTTGATGAATTATGTAACAGTTGTGTGTCCTAAACATTACCAACTATTACCTTATAAACATATCAGTCCATCAAGTTTGTCTAGTTCATACATTGAACAAAACACAAATCACAATTACAAATACTTTTAACTACTGCTTTTATTACTTTAGATGATTTCTTAATGAAAACTGACTTACTGCCTTCAGAATAGAAAGCAGGACATTTACTCTTGCTAGGACTTTGACTCTTGCTCCTTTAACCTTTTTAGAAACAGAAATCAATGGTAAGACATGAGTACTACAATATTAATAGCTCTAGCTAAATGGATAGGGTAACCATTTTTCATGCATTCTCTTTGAAGACTTAAAGACTGCAGTGCACTGCTCAGGGGCTAAACCACTTCTCTGTTCTCCCCACCTCCTTTTATTTTTCTGTTAACTACAAATCTACTAGTTACTTGTTAACTTAAAGGACTTCACTAATAGCATATTGAAGTTAGGTAAAAAGTGTTCCCTATGTTTCCTGTTCCACTTAAAAGCTGTTTGAGTGCAATTGGCACACAATACAGACAAGTTCTAAAGGCACAGGACAGACATTATTAAAGCAAGCCTAATTATAGCTCTGCTATAATGAGAGCTGATATCCACTTATTTCCTATTCAATAGAGACACGCACATATCTGAAGTGCTTTGTCTTGGAGAGGGCACCTGCTGAAGGCGCAGTGAGCAGTGCAATCAAGCAATGAAAAACATCTTTCCCCTTCATAATTTCTGAATCAATGCTTTGCTATTGTCTCGTCTGTCAAAACACCTCCAGGGTATTACAGAACACTGGAATTAACTTACAGTTTAACCCAAAGCTTTCATTAGATAGAAAGGTTTCCTTTAATTACTACGGTACTGATCAGATGTTCTGAGGACTGGCACTACCCCCCTGGTTTACTGCTCTCCTTGCTGGTGCTGAGACTTGAAGCTGTTCAAACAGAAGCATTTATTCCTTCACCTACTTCTGTCTCTCAAAGCTTTAGAGCTGCTCTGAATCCTGTGCTGCTGTGACTGTGGCTATCAAAAGCAGCTGCTGAATCTGCATTCAGGAAAAGAGGACCTGTTAAATGAAGACCTTGACTCCTCCTCCACCACTTTATCTGTAGGACTGCCATTCCCTTCGATTTTCAGACAAACAGTGAAACCATAATTGCATGTCTCATCCCAAACAACCGAAGTTGTTGCAACAAGCTGCTGAGAAGCCATACTTCAAAGTTTCTGAAGATGTACTCGTTTTACTCTGTATGATTTGCAGGGGAAAACAGTGCCTTGAAATATTCCGTGGTTCTTCAGTCAAGCCAAACTGTCCTTGGTTACATCAGCTTTGCTACTACTTCCAAAACTTACTTACCACAATTTTCCATTAACCCACAAATCAAGTCAACCATAAAAAACTCCCCAACATAATTGTTTTATTGCATCAAACAAACTCTTCTTACTGATGATCTGCTTTAAGTAACCAGCTTTGAAAAGGGAAGCACACCAATTTGAAAAACACAGACAAAATATTTTCCACATACAAGAATAAAAAATTGCCAGTCTGTGTGAAGAGGCAACTCAAAACTTTAGGATTTTATGAATCTTTTTACATCTGACAAAAGTAAATCTTATCTGACAGATTCTTTAACAGAATTTCCACTTATCCACTCTAGGAAGTTTCACCCTCCACTCCTCCCCATGAGGCACAATAAATGTAAAATTGGGCTGCAAATCAGAATACAAGTTATGAGAGAGGAAGAATTCACAAGGGTTATGAAAACTGATAGAAAAAATTCCATGTGAGCTTCAGTAGCAGGAACCATGAACTAAGATAGACAGTCATTAAATATTACTTAGAGCACATCAGTATGGCATGCTCACAAGAGAGAAAAAGGATGAAAAGAGGCTTTTCTCTAAAAAGAATAAAAAAAAATGTAAAAAACCCCCACCAAAATAAAAAAAAAATCAAAGCTCGGGTGAAATATCTAATAAGACACTGCTTATTTATATTGCCAAATAAATTAAAAAATACAAGTATTTACCTCTCGAAGAGGGATAATAAGGCTGCACAAGTTCTCTTCTTTACTAGTAAAGCAAATGTAGTTTGTAGAAACAAACATCTGACCCAAAATATGCATTTTGTTGAAAGGAGTCCAAAGAGTACAGTCTGTGTGTCCATCTAATTTCTCATCCTTGGGGAGTCGGAACAATGCACGGTATCTCTCACTCTTTGCTCTGGCATCAAGATCTCTAAAAGAACCCACAGAAAGATTTCCTTGGTTTAGGGAATGTATTCATATATTTTAAGATGTATTCTATGCAAATCATTGCAAGTTACCTGCAACACATAACTCAGCGAAGCAAAAAGCTGGAAATAATTTGCCTATAGTGGAGACACAGTCTTCACTTTTGGGAGGTTCTAAAACTACTTGAAAAAAAGTCTGCCATGAATGACTCAGACATTCATTCTCACTTCTCAGAGAGGAAAGTCTGAGTGAGCTTTCCATATTCAGCCGCACTTTCTGAGAATATATACGGTGAATCCATTTTTTGCTAATAGTAATAAAAAATGCTTCTTTGAGGCTTTTTTATGAACATTGTGGAATCCTTAAGGTTCGAGTTCGGTAACAATTTCAAGACTTAGTCTTGAAAATGCATTCAGTGCAAAACACTCAACAGTAAGGACAAACAAAAGCGATATAATGAGTGTCAGACGTCACTGAATAATGAGAAATATAAACAAGCACTGGCTATAATTCTGTATGGTACACTAACATGAATGACATATAAAGAAAAAATAAGAAAGAAACTAACAAGCTGAAGTGTGATATAAAAGAAGAAGAAATGTTTTCCAGATAACTTTTCATCCCTTAGAATTTTATGTCAATTTTTGTATTGCTGTTACCTAAACTGTATTCCAGACAGAATTAATAATCTAGACTCCAATTTCTCAGTTCCAGTGATAAGACCAAGTATGAATGCTAGGCATAGTTCTTAATAGCACATTAATCACCTTATTACCTTCCCATACAGACATAAAATGGGCTTACAACAGATACCAAAATGTGGCCAGTATCAGGAGATACACTAAAGAGCTGAACAAATGAGCATTTGGCTCAAGAAAGCTTATTTCTGCAACATGCTCGTACTCCTATTTCAACAAGATACCAAGTAATTATATTTAAATAATTATTCACATTTTGCCACTGTTGGAATCAATCATTCCTTCTGGAGTAGCAGTAAATGGCCACAACATGAGAAAACTTTTGGACAAAATCCTGCAAGTAAAAGGACTGAGGAGGAAGAAGTGAGTAAGAGCCAATGCTACCTACCGTTTTAGAGCAGACACTTTTTTGGGGGATTTCTTTTTCAGTTTGGGTAGTGACCTGTCTTGCTCAAATCCTTCATTGTCCAAAAGCTGTCGCATAGCTATGTTGGCAAGCTGTTCCATTAGTTTAAATGTCTCACTGATATTAAGGAATACTGAGAAGAAATGTTCACTTGACCTTGTGCTCACTTTGATCATATCAGGGAAGAGCAGCGTAGCATTCTTCTCAAGCTGGGTGATATCAACCCAACGGATAACTAACTTTGCTGAACAGGAGCAAACAAAAAAACAAAATTCAGTACAAAAATGAGCATATTCAGGAGCTTTTAGCTTCCTCTTCCTATAAAATGCATTCAACTGACTTTTTCTAGCGTCCTGAAAAGTTGGGAGTACAGCATAAACAGATCAAGTTTGTACAGACAAACCACTGAAACCTGACAAACAGGAGATAAAAGAGTTTAAATATAATTTACTTCATTTACAGAACACCACACAAGCATTACAAAGCCAGGTAAGCTAACATGACTTATCATTGTCACTGCACTAGCTCAGACTCTGCTGTCCTCTTTTCCTATGGAAGCAAAGAAACACAGTCCAAACACATCAGACAGGCTTGTCTTATTTTTATACAGCAAAAAGTTTCAAATATTACAGCCACAACACAACCTAAGCTTTTCTCCCAAGACCAACACAGGTGGTGTCCTTAAAGCAGGGGCTAAATCCCAAGACTGATCCATTGCCCATAACCAAATAGTGCTGAATTGCTCAACTCCACTGTGCCTTTAATGAACTCCCTGTGGAGCAGACTGGCTGCATCCACACTATGCAGTTCTCTATCTGGGTCTCCTCTGAAACTTTTTTGATGTTCTGGTGTTGAACAAATGTAGATGTGTCATTTAAGGTTGCAAAGTCTGCCAGAGTAGTACTTGAGGATTGTGTAAGAGCAGGAGAGAAAGTCAGAACTGGTGTGATCTTGTCCCTGTTTCCTTTTGGGCATAGCTCCTGAGGTGAGCCATGTCCCTAGACAATGCCAAGTACTGTTTTACAGAGAACTACTTTGAAAAGACCAAACAAACAAGGGAACAAGCACACAGTTCAGCAGTGTGACAAATCAGGGAATTGCTCCCTGCTTCTCTTTTCCTCAGTAGTGTCTTTGTACCCTCAGTGATCAGTATGTGAAAAGAAACAAGCTACAGGAGATTTCCTAACCCTTCTGAGATGCACAAATTACCATTCCACCGAAAACATACCTTCCCTCCCCATGAGAAAAGAGTAAAAGCAAAGGTGATTAATGCTGAGATACACCCAGCCCTGACGGGGAACCTTTCCCTTCCAGTAACTGCAGGAGTAGTAATTCACTAATTTCTCTTCCTCTGGCATCCCAAACAGCTTGTGAAATTTCACTATGGCTTCCTTGAATTTTTCAGTGTCGTCATCCTCTTTGATGCCATTGATCTTGTTGTACTCAGCAATGATGCCCTGGCAGGGAATAAAAACAGAACACATCCTGTTAGTGGCCATGGGCTATTGGATATCCTAATTCCCATTGCTATCCAGGCCACAGGGCACAATGGTTATTGCAACGCCAAGGAGGTTGTTCAGTGAGCTCTTAGTCTTCTGCTCACTCTTTGGCTTATGTAGTTGTTTACTTTATTCAAGGCTTTCTTTCTGATGACCTTACTCCCTGCTGTGCCCATGTCAAAAGCAGCCAAACACCAACCCCTTGCCAGTACCTTGTTTTAAATTAACCAACCTAACTCAAACACTCCTAACAGCCCCTATGAGGCACCTATGGCCTGCAGTATTTTCCTCTTCCTTCCTGGGGAGACACACATAGGATTTCACATCAAATTTTTCTGAAGGGAAGAAAAAAAAGGAACTGTTGTTCTTTACAGAAAATTTTATATTACTGCTATGACCCCTCTTATTGGACCTTGAGCATAAAAGAGCAAAAAGGGTCGGGGGGGAAGGGGGAGAAAGAAGAAAAAAAAAATCTTCAATTAGATTTACTAAAAGAGTGGAAAAAAATTCCCACTTTCAGGTGCAGGTGACCCTCATGAAATTGGAAGAGGCAACAGGTCAAAAGCTGTTTTTTGATATTTTTAAAGGCTACGGTTCCTTCTGTTCTATACTGAAGCTCTGTTTTATTTGCTTGTTTTCTCAATCTCTATTGTCTTTCATACAAAAGTTGTAAAATTTTTGCCTTTTTTGTGACTTTTTGCCTTCAACTTGCTCCAAATTTAGGTGAAGAGCAGAGTATAAGAGAGAAACATCATTCACATTTAGTATTCATCCCAATCTAAGGAGCAACAATTTCCTTAAGGATTATATTTCAAAACACACATATAAGGTATTTCCATGACCATCTACGGCACTCATACCTGATTCACTTGGGAAACACAAGCAACGGTGGGATTTGTAAGAGAGCTGACTTAGGATACAAAATGTTAAAAGAGGAATGAGACAGAGCCAATACTTTGAACACACACCAATAAATACAGCAATTTTTCTTACAATCTTTGAGGAAAGTATGTATTTTTAGATAATTCTTAGTACAAAAAAGTACTTTTTGCCAGTATAGTTATTATCTGACCTATAAAGAGGAAAAAGAAATTCTGAGAAAACCAACACTCCCACTTGCCACCAAGGAAACAAATCAATGAACCAGCAACCCTAACACCTATATCAAGTGCAAATGCCAATACTACAGGACTTAACTACACAGAAGGGGGGGAGGAGACATTATGAGTGCATGAATAAAATTAAAATTAAACCTTGCAATGGAAAAACAGTAGCACAGACAACTGTCAAAGTTTAAGACAGTGCAATTAATTTTAGAACTTACAATGCCTTAAGACCTGCCTATATATTTATATGTTTTTTTTAAAAATCACACTGTTCTAAGCTACATGCACTATTCCCAGTTTCCCTGATTGTTACACACATGTTGCTGCTTAGCATCTGGTAGTCCTTCAAAAAGGCAGAGCAGCCTGGGAACTACCAGCTCCAATTTATTTCAAATTCACATCACTTTTCTTTCCCCAGTCATATTTATCACTAACAACGTTTGCAGTAATTAACACACTACCTGTATTTTTCCTCTGACAAACGTATTTATGTCATTCTCATTTTCAAAGATGGAAAGAGTTTGCAACAAATTCTGTTCCAGCCATTCCCAGTGTTCAGTGATTTCCTTCCTCGAGCAACCTATATAAAAAAGAAACAAACAAACCAAAAGTCACAAAATAAATAATTCACTAGTGTCAATGTCCCTTTAATCACAAACAAAAAACTCTAAGAAAACTTGCCAATAAGTGGAGATGCAATATTTCATTAGATGCTGTACTTCTGGAAATTCCAACATTTTCTCCCAATTGTATTTAACTTAACAGCTCCAATGAAGGCAAGAGAACACAACATTCTCTGCAACCTCCAGGGGAATGTCACAATTCTGGTTCTAGTATAGATACATAAATCATGCTGCAGAGCAGCCTAGGTATGTTATCAATATTTTAGAATCACAAATGATCACCACTGCTGCTTCTCCTTAAAACTACTGGATGCAACCAGACCTTTCTAGAACTCAGGAGGTGGTCTGAATACTATTTTATCTCCTGTTGGCTACAACACTGCTGTAAAAGCAATGATTAAATGCATGAGCTATGTATACAAAACTCAACTGTCATCAGAAAAATTGCTTAGCTTGTAAGAGCCCTGACAAGCAGTGCAGACACACTATCATGATGAACTGTTTCTTAAAGCTGTCTCTTTCTGGTTTGTGGTTCCTCAATTATTTTTCATCACTTCTTCTGAAACTGCTTTGGCTGATAACTCTCGACCTGTAACAAAACATCTCTTTATTTCCCCACTGCTTTTTGTCTCCATTATCTCACTATTTACTCTCTCAGTCTCCCCTGCAGCAGATCACACAATCAGCCCCAAAACCTGCACCCCAGTTCTCAACAATTCATCATGACAGGCTAGGTCTTTCTCTTGGCTTTGTTCAGGGCTAAAATACATACTTGCTGCAATGTTTTAAATTACAGGTTATTTTATCACTATTACTGGAAAGTTTTTACCTATCATAGGATATTAAAAGTATTCATCATTTTACCAACATTGGCCTTTTAGGTAAATTAATCAATAACTCTGACTCTCAGGAAAGGGGAAGAAACCAAATTTAACAGTTAAAACACTGCACTTCAAAATACAGAGCCCTCAAGACTGGTAAGAAATAAAAATTAAAATAGCTGCAACATTGCAACTTGCATGAAAATGCATCTAGTTACCATTATCACAAAAAACCTATAACAGTTCTATAACTGAAAAACACACAAAGCCACTGTTAGAAGAATTGACTTTATAGGTGGAGAAGAATTTTAAAAAGTTGTTCACTTCCAAACAGAATTTAGATATAGCACCATTATCACCTTAAACTGAGCACAGCACACTGGGAGGGACACTGGCATGGGACACCAAAGTGCTACTACAGTATCAAAGACTGACTGTGTACAGCATTTTGCACTCCTAGACCATCAATTGTTCTTGAAAAGTAAATAAAAATTGTCCTGTATAATTCAATAAACAGAACTCTAAGCTGTGACACCTTTAACTTAACCCTGCACTGGAGAAAGGGCTGTTTCACAAGGCTTCTCTCCAGAGCCATAAGGCTTCAGATTCACCAGCCAGAATCCTCACAGGGCTAGATCAGTAGTGTTAATATCCAAGACATTTCACATCCAAATCTGTCCAAACAGTCATTTTAGAGCAGACAAACCCCCCTGGATTACTTTCATCCTCAGAATACTCTTGCACTGAGCAAGACCAAATGTCACAAACAGATCACAAAACAATTGCACTTCTTCAAGTCACTCTTACAGCTACTTACTGAAGATGGAGATTATTTCTTTACTGAAGGCAGGAGAAAAAGACAAATTTCTGTAAAAACCAGCAGTCTACCCTTAGAGAACAGCGCAGAACAAATTAGAGCTGCATAGCTAAGAGCAGCCAAAGCCCTTAGTAACCTGTATAACTTGAACAACCCTTGATCAGCTCAGAAAGAATTGCTTTAGTTGCAAATTCATAAAATAACCACAGCACAGAGCCTTAGGGAACACTGGGCTGCTCAGCTTCAAGGTTGAATAGATGAATTATTTGCTCTCTGTAAAATTTTATCTCTCTGCAAGATCCACACTATTCCCCTCAAGTCAAGTGACAAGACTACACTAATGCAGTCTTTTAATTTGATCAAAACAACTAAACTATCAACCAGGTATTAGGGGACTAAACATTTAAGAAATACTCCACAAACGGAAATCACAGATATATAAATTAACTACACTAGCAATTTCAATTGGGGCTAAGATTCATAATTGAAGAGCATGTTTATTAATACTAGCTTAAATGAAGACAGAGTACTTCTGCATAAAATCCACAATATCTTTCTCAAAAGAAAAACAAAATTCTCACAGTTCAGCAGCACCATACATTTCTACATGTATGGTGCATTTATTTATTATGGGACCATAACTCATAACTATTCCTTCCATTTTATGCCCCTGCTTATCTTGAGGACACAGTCTAGGGTATAAAATTACAGTCATTATCTAGAGGTGCAAAAAAATCTGAAGAGAGGTCACATGGCCTATTTCCAAAGACTTAAAAATAATTTCTGAATATATGCACAGTATAAGGGTCTTTGAAGAAACACTACTTTGTGATATGCTATTTACTTTGGAAGGGAGTCTGCAAATAGCAAGAAAACTTGTGTCCTCAGCTGCCCCCTTTCAAGTTTATGGGGTGGAGATGGTTACTAATTGCTGTGTGTAATGTTGACTTTGGGGGGGAGAGTGAGCTGGAGACCAAGAGACCACTCACCCAGATCTTCATGTGGCAACAGACAGAGCTTATTCTCAAGCCCTTCCCTTATAAAGGGCATTTGAAAAATCTGGTCTGGATATTTTCATTAGTCTGACCCCTACAATCCTTCAGGCTCTGGCCAGTGAAATACCTGCAGCCTTAGGAGAGATGTGATGGGGCAAGGCCCCTGTCAGCCAACCCAGGGGCTGGTTAATTCACAGAGTACTGTGATAAGTGGCAACAGCTGTGCACTGACATCTGGGTGAAAATAAATAAACATACAGGCAAGTACTTGTACCATTCTTTCTCTTCTGGGATCCATGGAAAGCTGACATGCATTACTTATGGTCACAACAGAGTAGATGACAGTAAAAAGCTGTTAAATGCAGATTTGGGAACAAGCTTCATAACATTGACAACTTTTTTAATATCTGGTTTTAGTATTAGCTGCCAGCAAAGGTAAATTATGTTATATGAATTTCAAAATCTTCAAGGAGTCAGTAGCAAAGGGTGTAGAGGGGAAAAAGGTTGTTTGAACTGATGCTTTCTTTCAGGTCTGGTACTATCAAAAATAGTAAGAAATACTTGTGCTAATAAGAGCTATTAGCAAAACTTCCTTTTGGATTCAGAAGGTGACACAGCTTTGATATCACCTTTGCCAGACACAGAAATCATATACTCCTAAAAACAGAGCCTGGTTTGAACTAAAATTATTAGACCTATAGCAAACCTTCATCTGTTCTTCCTTCTCTTTCCTGCCCAAGAGGGTATTTGTCTGGAAGAAAAGTCATCCAAATAATCTAAATGTCAAAATTCAGTGGGAGAATGGGCACTAATGAAGTGGCACAGTTGGTTGAGAAGAAGCCTACAGCATCATTAACCAGTATTTTTGAATGTCAGGCAGCAGTGGGGGTGCTGGAGGTTACCAGGCCATTAAAAAGATGATAGGCATGTAGGCACTTCTCCTCTGTGCTCTCTTCTCAATTCTCTTCCAAATTAATGGAGTTTTGGCTGGTGCAAAAAACTTTGTTGCCAGTGAAACTTTTGAGCTGGAGGAGCTGCACTGAAAAGTTTTCATTTGCTAAGACTGAAATCAAAGCTAAATGACCTGCATCTTCTGCATTTAACTCAAGACACTATTTTCAGGGACAGCAGACAAAACCAGAGACTAACTCCATTCTGTTTTATGTTACTTGCAATAAGTACCTGACCAAAGAAATAAGCATTTAGTACAGGATCTGATACATGCAAAAATCCTATTTAATGCACAAAAAATATCAACTCAATTGTTTTCACTACTATAATGACAAAAGGAACAGTCTTACTGCTAGATCTGTCCAAGTTGGAGCATTAAAGACCAAAACTCTTAAAAGTTGTTGCATCTGTGTAAGAACATACAGTTCTATAGTTAACTTTAACCTAGCTACCATCTTGCTGAGTTCTAAGTACATCATACATAGAAAGACCACACAGTGTCTGAAATAAACATCCAGGAGGCAGGGCATCCCTGGGATGTAGATGGTATTTATCCTGGAGGAGACAGGAAATGTGTCACTGTTTGCTATTCAGTATTTATGTGAGTGCTGCTGCTGCATTTTCTTCCTGGTTACCATTGCAAGGGAAGCCAGGTGCCCTGTCTGGGTAACTGGGGTGCTATAACCCAGGTACTCCTCCCACCACATCACCCAGGAATGGTGCACTTTAGAAGCGCTCTAGGAGTGAGCCCTGGGCATGGAGAAGGGCATGCAAGGAGCAGGAATGGTTACTGCTGGGATCACCTTTGGGAGAAGAAAAGTGGGGGAAAAAATAGATGTTTCATCCCTGCTCCATTTCTGTTTCCATTCAGTCATTGTGCTTAACACGCCCCTCCATGCTGGCATTCCAAGTCTGACTAGCAGAAACTCCAGTGCCACCGAATTTTAGCACGACAGCAAGTTTTCCTTCTGACCCATTTATTTGTCCTGACATGACTGTGCTCAGCAGGAAGGATGCTCTCTTACTAAGTTATGTGACACAGTGTCCAGGAAGAATAAAAATCCACATCAGTGCATTTGTCCTTACCACAGGCAATGGTCCAGTAGACCAAGGAGTCGGGTGCTTGGTAGAGGATTCGATATGGCGCCACTCTGGCACTGGAGTCCAACACAACATCAAGAGTACCCACAAGGAGACCTGTAGGAGAGGAAATCCTGATGAAATCACAGGAGAGGGCTCTGCGGCCCCTGCCCATTCCATTTCACCCTCCTCAGCAAAACGCAGACCTGCATATTCATCCTCACGCTTGATGTCTCAGGCTGTAAAGAGGAAGAATGATTTAACAGGGAAACATCTTCAGCTTAAACAAGACTTCAACTCTTTAATGTACATCAATGCTAGCATAAAGACAGGCAAATTGAAGAAAAGCAGAGGGTAGTTGTGTTATAAATTCATGTTTAAACGTTCTTTAGCTCTCTCCTGTGTTTCATACACTGCTGGAACCCTGAGCAGTAAAAAACCTACCAACTACAAAGCCTCCTCCAACACCAACAAGGAATCCCAGACAATACATCCTCTAAGGGTTCAAAACTTGAATGTCAGCTTGGTAAAACTTCCAGCAAAAATAATTGTGCTACTTAACAGTCTGATTATTTAGGGTAGGAAGGATTAAAATGCCTTAAGAGTCAAGCTGGTTTTCAGATGAAAGGATACTGAGCAAAGACAAAGCCATACTGTTTTCCAGAAATAGCTCTGAAAATTCTTTGCTACCGAGAGAGCCACCAACAATCGCATACCAACAGCTACCAATAATGCCTAACTCTATTTCCAAAATTTCTAGATCCTATTTTTATAATAAACTACACATAAAACAAAACTCTACCCTCCCAAACTCTCTGCAAGAAGAGAAGTTTTTTTTACATAGTTTATTTTTAAACTATGGAAAAGTTTTCCCATTTTTCATCTCCAAAACGAATTTTCATCTCCCCTGCAGCAATGTCAGATTTAAATTTTCATGCTGAAGTTCTCAGAAAATTGTTTGGGAAAAAAAATTTGAAATATATAAACAACAAATGGATGAACTTTCAGAGATTTTTTTGTGAAAATATTTATTAGGGCAGAAATTAGAGGTTTTCTTCAAACAGCTGAAATAAACTGCATGCACCAAAAGCATTTTAAAACTCTCATGTTAGAAGTTCTCTTCTCCTTTCAAGTCTCATGTGTTCATCTTCTACTGTCATAGTTTTATTAGTTCCTCCTTTTTCTCTGCTGAAACTGGTATATGCAATACTGCTTCCCTTGCTGTTCCTTCAGATTTGTGCTGTGCATCATAAAGATATAAAAGCAGTACCCTTTTTCCATCTCAGTAGATCCCCCAACAGCGATCTGAAACTGATACTAAGAAATACCCCACCTAGCAGTGATTTTGTATTTCTCCCATTCTATCTCCTTTCTTTGTATTTTGTTTTACACAGATCTTCTCATGTTGGATCAACTGTAATCTCTTTCTGCTCAATGAGTTAACATGCACCACTTCTTAATCCAAGAATTACGCGAGACGTGAGAAACAAGTCTGGGCACATCAGGCCATTAGTAGTAAGTGTGCTACAAAGCTATCTGACAATTACAGGATACAAACACAAAACGTGAATGTAAAATATCCCGATGTACATTAGTCTCTCTAGCTTCCCTCATCTCTCACGCATTTTGCTTACAGGCTGTACAAGCTTCCTCTGAACAATTCTCCACCAGCCCTTCTAGATACACCCTGGCTCCGGTCAAACTCAGGAGAATGAAGCAGGTTAAAATGTGCCTTTAATTATTTTTTTTCCTCTCCATCTGAGCTTCACAAATGCAGTATGGCCCTGGCCCAGAAAGCACATGTCACCTCAACCAAGGTACAGCATAAAGCTGCCAGTACTGCTCAACTGAAGTGGGGACCAAGCCAGACACCACACACTCTTCATTATCTGGGTTTGCTGCAAATACAGCAGGAATATTTTCTTTTTGCTTTTCAGCTTCACATGACTACTGACAGTACTGACAGTAATAAATATGCAACAGGCATGATGTAATATCTAAATAAAGTTGTATGCTGGCCAAATGCAATCTTCTCTGAGCTACAGAAACACTGCTCATTCCCTGTATTCTTTAAAAACATGCTTGTTTCTTTCCTCCTGCTGTATTTCCAAATTCATTAGCATGTGGGTGGTCCTGCCAAACAATTCTGCCCCTAGTTCTTGGAGTGCTGTAAAAACTGGGATAGGCAGGTAAGACTAGAAAATCAGAATAAACTAACTGACTTCTAGAGCAACATCAGTTTCAAAGGAACTTCCCATCCTACTTTCTTCTCCCCTGGATATGGTAGACAGGAGAGGAACATCCCCCTGTGCCACCAAACACTGTAAGAAAGAGCAATGTATTTAAGAAATATGAAGAGCACTATGAAAAAAAACAAAAACCACCAACAAAAGAGAGAAGCCAGCAGTGACTGAAACAGCAGATGGCAGGTAGGAAAAGAAAAGAAAACAAAGACTACTTTCCAATGGTGCAGTAAGTAGGAGCTGTTCAGGGTTTTTTCAGTAAACAAATTGAAAAAAATAACCATGTAGTCAGGTAAAAAGAAGAAATCTGACAGAATTCCAGAACGTCGCAGGGAAATTCAAATCCGAGCTTAGCAAGTTAACTGCGACTGACAGTTTATCAGTAACATTTACTTGTATCATGCAATAGCTGTTTGGACAGATGATTAAAAAAAAGCATGTGTTTTTATCACATGGAAACTCGTGCAATCATGCAGCTGGGCCTGCTTGCTCTCCTTCATGAACTGCTCCTTTTCGTGTTGTTAGGTCAGTGTTGGTCGTTTTGGGTTTGGGTATTTGTTGTCTGGTTGGATTTTTTTTGCAATGCAGACATGTGATGCAACCAGAATGAAATCACAGCAGTTCATACAGATAATCTGTTTGAGGATTTTCTACATGAAGTAGAAAGGAAAATCAAAAAAAAAAAAAAAATTAAGAGAAAGAGAATTTTAATACTGTTCATTAGCTTATGAATTATTCACGGAGCAAGTACCTTTTCAGACATGATTAAGTAACTGAGTTTCTATAGAAACAGAACAGGCAACCAAGAATCATATTCCTTATATTAGACTGGCCCTTGGGCAAGAGCCAGTGAATTACCCAGGCATCAAATCACATGACTATACTGACTGCAAATTCTTTCCCATTATTTCATCAGGTTTCTGACTGCATAATGAAATAAGGGGAGAAATTTCCAAAGTAAGAATACTATATCCACAAGCCCTTGTTGAAGCAAGAGGTTTTCATGAGACAAGTTTTATTTAAAGCACATGGTGTAATTTGTAAGATTAGCATCTGGCTAACTGATGGGAGACCCAATCCTGAAGGCACTCAAGCATGAGTAACCACGAGGGGACAAACAGTCCCCTCACACACACGTGCCAAATTTCTACAGCAACCATACCTATCCATGGGGCAGAGGGGAAAAGGGAGGCGTAATGCCTTCACTTGGCTTGATACAACTTTTTAATAAAGTCAGGTTCCTCTTTTGAAAACTTGAATTCTAAAGCAAAGGTCCAGAAGATTGATCAGTATTCTCATTCTTTTCCGTAAAACACAGGCATTAGCAGAGGAAAAATAATGATATGTAGTATTTGGAACCAGGGAATACAAAGCCACAATTGGCTGAGGGCCTGGGCAATTGCTCTTGCATCATGTTACTGGAAGGACATACAATGCACTAGAGGGAATTACTGGAAAAGAGGTTCAGTTACCCAATGCACTTTGTGCTGAAGGAAGAAATCACACTACATTTTACTTACCTGACCACATTCAGTGGTGGCTCACATTTAGTCATAAGCTGGAGGGGGAGCCTGTAACCCTTGCAGAAAGTACAGATTAGTAGTTTATATTCATTAATTAATGTATGATGTGCTCTACTCGCGTCCTTACAACAGCAACCAATTTTCAACCTGCTGTTTTTGCTAGAAGGGATTATGACCACATGAAGCCTGACCTCCTCCATAACACAGACCCCCTTCACAAATTATTCCTATCTCACCAAAGGGTATTTTTCAGAAAGACAGGTCATCTTGGTTTGAAAACTAAGCCAACAGCTTCAGCCAGTTGAGATTCTTCCAAGCACCACTGCAGTCCTTGCACCTTAGAGACCAGGATTTCAGATGACTTACAGTCCAGACTGATTACAAACTACCCACAAACAGCAATGAAATCAAGTGATGCCCTGGAGAATCAAGCTGGTACATTTTAAGCATGCACACCTCAGAGTACACGACTCGAACACCTGCCCTAAGTCACAATATCTGTGACTATTTGGATATTCATGGCACACATCTTTGCTGCAGGAATACTTCTCTCTCTTTCTTTTCTTTCTTTTATCTTGCATAATAACTTGCAAGTGTCTTTGTAAGACATCAGTTACCCGGGTTTTTAAAGGAAAAGCAAGTTTATGCACTGTACACATGAACAAACTCTTTATTAGCAAAGGATTTTCTTATGACAAACAGTAACCCTTTTCTACAGAAAGCCACGTTTTCATTTAAAACCACAAAGACTGAGTAGTCTTTATCACCCTTCTACAGTCCCCCTCACAGCAGTATTATAATTGAGAGCTTTTGTGTTTTACCTGCTCAAATGAAATTGGATTACATATTCAGAAGTGAGGCTCTGGATTATACATTACCTCTAGTGTGCCTTATCAAAACACTGAAGCCAATGAATTATAATAAATAATGACACTTCAAAGCTCAAGAACCACCAGCAGCCACGGCTTTGTTGCACAGCAAGCACCAAAAAGCCTGGGATAGTTACAGACAGTGGTGCCTCCTAGTAATCTCCAACCTCAGAGTAGAAGTGCTTTCAGCACACAACAGGGACCTGTGACACATCCATTCTTCAGTGACACAGGCAACTTGTGTCACACTGTGCCTCGAGCTGAAGGACATCGCCCTGCAGCTGGTGCCACCGACTGCTGTGCCCTCCCTTCCCCCAGTGTGCCAACATATGCCATTCACATGGCTCTTCACAGGGAGAGGAGCCCTGCCCTGTCTCATCCTCCCGCCAGGTCGACACGAATCCGTACCTCAAAACACCTTTTGTTTGGAGTAAATACAAAATAATACCCTGCAAAAGAGCTGAGGTATAATACAGGTCAGACTGTGGCTCTCAGAGTCAGGCTCATGAGCTATCACTCAAGGAGTCTCATGGATGTCAGCAGCCTGTTTGTGTAGGAGCCCAACACCACAACCAGGAAAACTTGCAATGTCACATGTGTCACAAGCAAGAACTTCTCAAAACGGGCACTGTGACATTCCAACACTGAATCAAAAACATACTGCTTAAAAGGCCCTCAGTATTTAAAGCATGCTGATGACTCCTCTTTGCAGTAAAGTAAGATGCACACATAATGAGCTCTGGTCATAAACCTGAAACACCCACGGCACCTCTTTAGATTGTAGATGTCAGCTGATCATTAAGAAAGCTTCAATCAATAGGGCTGATTTAAATCATATTTACACCCTGAGCGTTCAGTTTTATATTGATTTAATGGACAATAAATAAACTCTTCCTAAAATTCGAGTGTTGCTTCCTGAGCTATAAAAACAACAACTCCTAACAACACCTAGCTGAAGCATACAGCACTAGGTATTGTTTTTCACAGTAAGGATAATGAATCCTCACTCTTCCACTCTTTCTCAAGGCAATTTATGTGATTAGCTCTCTCATTTGTTATTACAGGATGAGATCATCCCATTACTTGTCTGTCAAAACTCAACCTAGAGCAACAACCTGAACTCCATGGGCAATACCATGGACAAATCCTTTTTAAAGGGAGGGTCAATGCTACTTGATTTAATTTCACAGGAATGCCTATGTAAATTGAAAATATTATAGACCACACAAAAATAATTGAGGCTTAAACTTCCAATACTGGCAATAATACCCACAAAATTAAGAATATAACCTCTTCATTGTGAACACTGCCCTTAAAACTTCATGAAGGGCTACACTTTTTTTAATAGGTGTTCATTCATATAAATGAAGGTTAAATGACCCCTAAAGACTTATTTCTAACTGTCTTCCCACGTGGCTTATATGGGCATCTAATGTAGCATCAAGAAAGCAAAATTCTTCCTCTGGACTTACAACAATTAATATCCTTTAATTAAATAATAAATTAATAATTATATATATTTCTTAAATATATATATATCTTAAATAATTAAGAATGGAATTAATAGGATTGGTAAAGTTTTCTCCAATGTCTGCCTTTGCTGCTCTCTCTTCCTACTAAGACAGTTCTACAGACCACAGATTTGTCCAGCCACCCTCTTATTTGCACAGGAGTTTTCAAACATGTTCAGCGAGACTGCTTCTGAGCAAGAATTGTCACTCTACTGACATTTAGTAAGAAAAGCAGCAAAACCAGTAGTTACTTTCTCTGTCTTCAAGCTGATGGACACAAATGAGAGAAGACTGAAAAACCAACCACTAATATTTAAAGAAAAAGCTTGGGAGGGGCCAATGTGATATCTGGCCTGATTACCAAGGGATAAAGCAGCAAGAAACAATAAAGCTTTCATCCACCCTTCAAGTTTAACAATTGTGATTGAATCAGCTTATCTCCAAATATGCTAATTTGAAAGAAAGGTATCAGCTGTGCTTGTTAAGGTGTCCAAAAAACTCATGACCAACCCTGTAAAAAATCTGTACCTTAACTTGAACCTAAATCTGGTTGGGTTTAGACTTTCAGCTTTTTCAACTTTATGTAACTTCTGCTAAGCTGAAGCTCACAGAAAGAGACAAGCACTGACAGGACATGCCACAGTTACAAGTATGTGAAGGCTCACATCACAGAGAAAACTGATGTTTTGACAAAACCCCAAACAACTTATCTCACACTACTGAAAAAGAATTTATACTACATATCAATCACACCAGACTGCATGAAATTATGGGAAAACGGTGAGAAAAATCTAGATGAAGTTATCAAATGCCTTCTAGGTGTGATATAAACAATTACTCATAAGTTTGTAAAAAACACTTAGGAAAAGCATAATCAAGTACCACAGGCCAAAACAGCAGAGAAGTCACTGAACTTCACTCTCAACTAATTATTTTAAAGTATCCCATTCTGTCAGAGTAGCATAAACAAATTTAATAAATTTCATCCAACAGGAAAATTTAAATCTGAATCTGCACCAACATAAGATTCAGATAAACTGTGTAAGATGAAAGAACAAATCAAGTAAGTATGAGCAAATTAAGAAAAAAAACCAACAAAACAGAAAAAACCTCCAAACATCACTCCTAACCTAAGAAAAATTACTGTAAACTGAATCTAGTTTGAGGACTGAAGGGGGCACAGTAAACTCAGCTTGAACTCAGAAGGAGCAGTCCTGAGGCATGTTGAAATACAAGCTAAATCTGAAAAGAAGCAATAGCTTCAGAAAAAGAGAATTTTAAATGTTCATAGTTCTGATTGGACACCTGCAAATAGATTTCAATAGCTTTCAGAGGAGGCACTTCATCAGGGAAATGAACAATGCTGAACAGAAGATCCCAATAACTCTGGCTGATAAAATACTGGAAAAAACAGAGGGGAAGAACAAGACAGATTATGAGGAAAGAACAGGAAAATCCAAAACATGCAAAATGTACTGGCTGAATCCAAGATTACTGCTGGGATAGAAATTCAAACATCCCTATCTGGAAACTTCAGGGAAAAAAAAAAATCACAAATCCAGCACAGAAAATACAACCTTTCTTTTGGAAAGAAAACAAATGGGAGGATTTGGAAGAAGTCCTCTAGAAGCTAAGATCACCTAAGCACCAGATTTAAAGTCAAAATGCAAATGTAATTTCTGAATATCAACATTGATCAGACAAAAGAAGTATGATTAGTGGTCAATGTTAAAAAGAAAAGTAAGATTTCAGTCAAATGCTCACAGCTCTTGATACACATGGTATCATCATACTTCAGGAAAATCAATGGCAGAGACAACTCCTGTCTCTGGAAAAGCCATAGGAAGTGTGATACTGTGAAGGAAAAAAACAAGGAGATTCTGCCTGGATCAAATACAAGAGGAGATACTGTGTAAGAACACACGTTCAAATTGAGTTCCAAAGCCATCTGAGTATATGGCAGCACGCTTCGTGGAACCCTTTTCAGGTGTGCAGGAATCTAATGGAAATTATCAAGGGCCCAAACCTCTGTGAAATATGACACATTCTTACAAGGATGCAGGACTGGACGGTGGAGTGATGGAAATATGGAAACTGATGTAGAGAAGTGCTACATCTACACCTTTCAGGACCAAAGAACAATAACAAAAACCCTGTAAGCAATACAAACTCTGGTATAAGGCAGAAAATCAGTAAGTGGCCTAGACTGACTGACTGCTTACTATCTTGTGATCCTGTGCAACATTCCCAACAGAGTTTCCTACAGAGATCTCAGGAAAAAGAGCAGGCCACCCCAGAATTCCAGGTGTCAAACAGTAACATTATTTCAAGGTCAAAAATGGCAAAAGGCAGCTCAGCTCAGCAGCCTGGATAGGCCACACTACTCACAGTGTCAGCAGAGGTAAATTATCATGCAAGGAAAGTCTTGGACCAGGAAATATTAGAGGGAGAAGCCAAGCTACGAGCAACATCTCAGGCACTAGAGATCTTGTCTCTAGAGCCAACAGAAGAGCTGGAGATGCAGAGAAGTATCAGGCAGGAAGTGAGGAACTAGGAAAAGCATCTGGGAATTCAACAGAAAGACTGTGAGTCAGTCTGGGGAATCAAACACCAATTCAGCCCTAGACATGTGCGGGTTCCTTGAAGTGGAAGTGGACTGGTGTGGAGAAGCAAACACACCCACAGCAGATCCTAAGGAGCAGCTCATGGAACCAGAGTAGATTTGAGGTACTGACAAATGAAAGCAGAGCAGGAGAGACCAGCTTCCACTCTGTGTGCCACAACACTCATGGAAAGCTGATGGACAGGCAGACCACCCCCATCCATTATGCTAATTGCATCCATTTTGATAAACACTGAATTTCAAGTATCAGAAAGCACATGCTTTGTACTCAAGTCTGACATGCAAAATCCCAACTGCTTGAGTCAACAAAGGCAGAAAGTGTCAGGTTTGTTAAAACATGGACCATACTTTGTTCAGGCAGATGATCAACTGGCCAAAAGCTTTTCTAAGTCTTAAGCATAAACAAGTTCTCAAGTAGTCTCTTCCTCAACTCTCTGAGCAGAGAGGCTGTGAGCAAGACAGAATCTTAGCTCCAAATGAGAAATACTAATTGTGTTGTCCAGCAAGGCTGCAGAAAAGCTTTTCAATTTAGAACACCGTCACAGCATTAAAAATTATATTAGATCTGACATTGATATGTCATATCAGCCAGCCAAGCTCAGAACCTCTCCTTTTTGCCTTTCCAGTGTGGAAATTAAATGACAACTCCTTTTGCAAAAATATCTGGGGAGAAGTAGTATTTCATCAGATCCTTTTATCACAAGAAGTCAGCACATTTCCATCTGCTCTCTTCTGCTTAAACATTTGAATCATTCTTGGCCACACGGCACGGACTTACAACTCCTACTGCATCTCTCACACAGGCACTGTCCCAGCTGTAAGTACATATACCCTACTTGCAAAATAATTCACTTCTGAAAGCAGATCTTGCTAAGAACCACTTACTTCCCTTGGGATTCAGAGATCTCACAATAACATTTTCAACAAAGTCACTTAGGGTTTAATCTCTACTTCACACACACAAATGTACACAGGCAAAAGGAGCACAGCAGCCACCAGCTCACTGTACCAGACCTCAGTCTCTCCTCCTGTAAGCTCCAAGTGAATTCAATGCTCTGCCATCCATTACCAGGTAGAATAATTCCTTACTATAATGTCTTGAAGTAGAAGAGTTTGGCAAACATTATCACAGTAGAGCAGAGAGCAGTTAAGAGGCATTTTTAAACCTATTTGTTGCATCTGAATGCAAGATACACTTAATAACATGACCTTTTAGTTGTTTGAAAAGTTTATGACACGTTCAAGATCTTTACATCCATAAAGTAGTAGTGTCCTAGAGGGCATAGTGCCCAAATGATGGCAGAGATCTGGGTTCATGCTCTGTCCAAATGCCTCTGCTACAGATTGCATACAACAACAGATGATGCAGGTTGCTGTGGAAATAAATACACCACATTCCTCTGAAGAAGGAATTATGTCATCCAGGCCAAACGACCCGGCTGCCCAGAGAAGCAAGAAGAATATGAGGAAATAAAATACTTTTTTTCCCTGTTGGTGAACAAAAGGAAGATGAAACTCCTGACCAAGGGTCACACAGAAGCAAAATATGGGCATGGCATTATGTGCAAGGCATGAAACAATTTAATTACAGAGAAAGCTCATCAACCATCAAATACCTTTAAAGCAGAAAAGTACATTTTTGGTCTTGTCCTGGAAGATTAATGCAGTGATGCAAGATAATGTGAGTTTGCAGAACAGCTATGAAAATCCAATTTAAAATCCAATTTAAAATCTTTTCTATTTTCTTCTTGTTAAAAAGGAAAATAAAATCCAAGCAGCCCTTCAATTAAGGCACGCTTAGGAAGAAAAGCCACACTGATGTGACTGGCAATGACAGTGACACAATAACTTAAATGAGTCCAGATTTTATTCAGTATAAAAATGGATCCACAGTGCTTACTAGAAAAGCTCCATCTCTGAAGCAAACCATTGATCTAACACACCTTGTTAGCAGAGATGACTTCTGTGGACTCGCTAATCAGCACTGCCCTAATGCACTAAAAGATCACTATCATCATTCTCCTAACTTGTTACAATACAATGTAGTGGAGAAAATGTCTCCAATGTCCAAACAAGTATTTAAATAAGAGTTTCTCTGTTCAACTGCTACATAAAGCAAGGCCAAGAGGAGAAAAGCAGATTTTTCACCCCTTCTCCCAAAGTGGCTGATACTCCTTTTCCTGCAAAGCATTGGGGCACTCAGAGTGGATCCAGGAGAACAGATAACTCCAGTACTGTTCTTCTGCTCCAACATAAAGCCAACAAGAAGTACTTGCACCCACCCCCAAGGCTACATAAAATACTTGGCTTTAGACTGACGTGCCAAAAGAAGTTTGCCCTGTTCACAGCTGGAGAGAAGGGCATTGCACTTAACCCTGATCAGTTTGGTGATGACAGTTTGATGGCAAACCTAGATTTGAGGGCAGTGCCAGAGAATCAATGCTTCTCATTGTCTAGCCACTGCTTAAGTTACACGGTGAAGCCATCTAATGTCATCTTACCCACAGTCCCATCAATTTGAAAGTCAATTCTCACTCCACAATTCAAGACAAATGACTTCAAGAGTCAATAATGAGGGAGTATAAGTCAGCAAAAGTTAGATCACAAAAAAAAAAAAAGGACAGCTGTATTTACATCCTCTCTTGCAAATAGGAATTGAGATCATCCCTAGCACAGTTAAAAATCTTGTATACAATATTTCTAGTCAACTTCAAGGACATGTAAGTTAGTTTCCCACAGAGCAACTAAGCCAAATTTTATACCATATTCATGGGTGGCTAACTTATTAGATTATATCTGAGCAAATTTCAGTGTTATGTCGCTAATAAAGGAGAAAAAAAATCCAACCTACCCCACCAAATGTTCTTTTTTTCCCTGTTTACTTTTGACCAGGTAAGCTCCACCCTTGTCACAAGGTCAGTATCATCTAGGGAGTTTCCAAAGGGTCATCCTAAATGCTATGACTACTACAAATTATGTGTCCTGTTTACTATGTCAGCAGCTTCATTCTCTGTCTCAGGATCAGCTAGGTCCCTCAATACCTTGCTTTTAATCAGTCTTTCCTACCAAGAACAACTCACTGGCTTTCTCCACCTTCCTCGCCCCTTAACTGGCAGAACAGCTGTTAACAGAACCAGCAGAAAATTCCAGCATTTCCACGAAAAAAAAAACAAAAACAACAAACAAAAAAACCTAAGTTCCACTTATTACTGTGCCTGTCACGTTGGGAGTGGCTTGGAGACTACACCCATCCCTCCCTCCCCTCCTGTCCCACCTTTTGTTGGCCACTGTGTCACAAACCCTTGCCATTTCAGCACAAGGTCTGGTAAGTTTCCCATAGGTTCCTTTGAATACTGCTGGCTCTAACAAATTAGTCACCTACAGGGGTTTGATTGGTTATGGTTTTGGCAACATACTGAAAAAAGCTACAACTTTTTACCAGCCCTTTTCTGTACAAACAAACAAACAAAACCCCTGGAAATGGACTTGTTGCTACTACCTCAATGCCACAGCAGCTGCAATTCCAGGCAAAGCACAGGCACTAGGTAAGAGCTAAGAGCATTGACAGCAGATTTCAAAATATATGGAGAATTTCGCCTTCTAAATAATACTCATATACAGAATATACAGACTTCGTTCACATACTAAAATAATGGATACAGCACACAAATATTTAAATTCCAAGAGGCAGGGGGTTAAGGCAGAAACAAATAACTATTTCCCCATTCTCAACTTCTAACAAATGCTACAGGCTTATTCTGGCCTCCACAGAAAAAATTAAAAAAAGAGTGCATATTTATGAATCCTACTTCCACACAAGGACAAGATCTTCCAGAAGTCTTTTCTCCATCTGTAAAGTGGTATCACCAATCAGGCTATTACACATACAGCTGCAAGAAGACTTAGGTATGCATGCCCTGGGCAAGCAGGTTGAAGAACAGAAGCCCAAACTCTCAACCTGTTTCCACAATACCTGAGAAATGCCTGGAAAACGGATGGCTATCTAAAACCATCTCTAATTCAAGGATAACGAAGTCAGAAGGTAGAAGAACGTCTTTTCAGACCTTGAGAGGCCAGGGGGCGATCCGTGAAAGGAGAGCCTGCAAAAATTTTTTTCAGTAAGCAGAGCAAGGGTGAACTTCTGAGGCAAAACACGTTTTTTACGGGTTTGTCAATCCTGTCCACACTTCAAAAGATTGTCAAAAAAATTTAGAAATCTAGGGCCAATGCGGAGTGGCTGCTGGTCATTTCCCACACAGGAACCAGGCAATATATCAACACACAACACTGACCGAAGACCTCAGCTGTCTGAAATGAAAACACACCTCACAGCAGTGCCTTAGTTTACATTATGAACTGTTTACAAGTCCATAGAGCACTGAAGGTCTGAAGAAACACTTAATCTCACAGTAAACATGTACAGGACCTTGAAGCAAACACAGATGCAGTCCGTATGTTTATTTTGCTTAGCCTGAAGTACTAATCATCATGGAAGTGCGCAAAGAAGAGAGCACAGGTTTCAGGAGAAGTAGCTTGATTATTCTGTACCAATTCAAGAAGTACCAGCGGAAACAACATTGGGTTCTGTATCTCCAATCTCATATAAATACATATGCATTGCCTAAGAAAGGGTGGAAGACCTCGCTGAACATACATGCACAGTATTATTAAGACCTAGATGAGCATGACCCAAACATCTACTAAAGCGTCTCCAGCTGCCAGCAATCGGAAACAAAGCATTTGGGCAACATACTTCACAAGGACATCTGAAAAAGACGGACAAGCCGAAACAAATCTGTTTTCTTCGTAAATTTCTCAATTACAACACTGTCTTATTTTACGGAACGTGCGCTAAAGGTTCGGCAAGGAAATTCTCCCAGAACGTGGGGCAAGTCCCACCCTGATGTCCGGAGCCACGGGTCACCGGTGGGCTCCCGCACCGAATCCGCTCCGTGGGAGCCTTGGCGCATTCCCGAGCTCGGGCTTAGGCCGGCGGGATCGGGGAGCGCCGCGCCCCGGCCCCGGAGGGACCCCGCGCCCCGGGAGCCGCCGAGGGCCCCGCCCGGCCCCGCCGCCGCCGCCCTTACCCGCCAGTCCCCCGCCGCCGCCATCGCCGCCGTGCCCCTTCCTCCTCTGCAGGATGAAGTAGGGGTTGGCCCGCTCCGTCACCCACAGCGCGTTCGCCAGCAGCACCTCCTCGGGGTTCACCCACATGCTCCCGGCGCGGACAAAAGCAGGCCCGGCGGGCTGGGGGCTGCCTCACGCACGCACCGCCCGCATCAGGCGCCACCATGCCCGGCCGCCGCGGCGGACGGCGCAGCCCCGCGGGCACCGGTGGGCACCGGGCGGAGGCAGCAGCCGCATGGCCCCCGCCGCCTACCCGCGCTCCACCGGGCGCGGAGGGGCGGCTGCTGCGGCCGGGGGCGGCGGCAGCTCCCGCCGCAGCGGTGACATCAACGCCGGCCCGGCCCCTCCGCGCTGCCTCTCGCACAAAACCCGCGGGACCGGCGCGCGCCCGCGCCGTGCGCGCCGCCGATCGCTCCTCCCGCCCCGTGGGGAGCGCGCTCCGCGCACCTGGGCACGGGCACGGGCACGCCCGCGGCGGGGCCGCGCCCGGCATCGCTCCGCAGGGACGCTGCGGGCGGGAGCCGCGCACCGAGAGCCGCCCTGCCCGCAGAGCGCAAGGTGAAGCCGAGCCGGCAAGGCGAGCTCGCCGCCCAGAAAGCCCAACGCGTCCTGGGCGCATCCAAAGCACGGTGGGCGGCAGGTGAAGAAGGGGATGCTGCCCCTCCGCTCTGGCGAGACCCCTCCTGAAGTGCTGCATTCAGCGCCGGGGTCCCAGCCTCCTCTGCAGACAGTCTGAGAGAGTTCTGGTTGCTCATCCTGGAGAAGAAAAGACTCGTGGAGACCTTATAGCACCTTTCAGTACCTGAACGGGCTACCAGAGAGGTGGAGAGGGACTTTTTGACGGGACAAGGAGTGATGGCTTCAGCCTGCAGGAGGACAGGTGTATATTAGGTACCAGGAAGAAATCCTTCCGTAGGAGGGTGGAGGAGCAATGGACAGTGGGCACACGTTGCCCAGAGAAGCTGTGGATACCTCATCCCTCAAAGCGTTCAAGGCCAGGCTGGGACGGTGCTGCTCCAGTGGGAGGTGTTCCTGCCCATGGCAGGGGGTTGAAATGAGATGATCTTTAAGCTGCTGTCCGACCCAAACCGTTCTAAGATTCCCCTTTTCACTGCCTGCCTTGAAAGATTTGCCCTTGTCATCGCGTGGCTCGGAGAATTCTGTGAAACTGATGGAAAAAGGAGGAGCAGGCTCTGGTCTCAACCAGAAGGAAGCCATTCACCAGAGGAGGTGACACTGCCCTCCTGCCACAGCCACTTTCTGCACCTGTTCTCTGCCATGCCCCACACTCTCTGAAGTTCACCTCTGCTGCTGAAGACCACCGTGTGCCTACTGCTAAAGTTGGGGGTAATTTCTGAGAACATGAAGAGCCCTAGAACAAAGCATACTCGAAGGGAGCACTAGTGTGTATAGATAACAACATTTTCTACCCTTGTAGCTCTGAATGCCATTTGGTTTCCAAGTTGTCAGGAAAGGACTGTACACACTGACCTCCCCTGAGGTATCAAATTGTTACTTTCCAATCAGATATGTATTACTGTTTTATTAAAGATGTTGATAAGGCTAAATTAAGCGCCAAACACAACATAAAGCCACGTTCTGGGCACAAACTGCTCATGCAGGCTGTACTTTATAGGGGAGCCCAGCCTTTCATCAGCTGGTGCTGGCATGGAGCTGCTAGGCAGTGTCCATCATGTGAGGACAGAAACAGGGTCCTGGGAGCAGTGACTCTTGGTCTGAGGTAGCAGTCATGGGGTTGTTGCTGGGTAGGTCAAGAGTCCCTGATGTGCAATTAAAAATGGCCAGCTCTGCTCTCCGTTCCACTGCACCATGGAGAACGTCATCATGGAAGAGGGCAGCTGCACCTTGAATGGAAATGCACAAGAGCCTCCTCACTCTTTGCCAGAGCAGTGGAAGAGCAGCTCCACTGATGAACTGACCAAAACCCCCGCCTCCCTGTCCCCTGTGCTGTTGGTGGGAAGGAGGGAGGGGGTTGGAGAAAAAAGGTGGTTTTTTAAGGGCTTATTTTACTTCTCATTATCCTCCTCTCACTCTGTTAGTAACAAATTCACTTTGTACCTCTAAGCTGAGCCTGTTTTGCCCTTGGAGTATTTTCTCCCTTACCTCAGCTCATGACCCCATCGTTAATTTGGGTTTTTCTCTCCTCTGTCCAGCTGTGGCAGGGGAGGGTGAATGAGTGGCTTTCGTGGGTGCCTGGCATTTGGCCAGTGTCAAACCATGACAGGACAAAAGAATGAACTTCTGGTCAGTCCCCTGAATTATGATCGGGATTTAGAAGAATCTGAAATGCAAATAAAAGAATATTTTCGCCTGCATGTTTTATAATATTTTGTTGAAAAAAATGTACAAAGTTGGAACATCAGTGTGCTTTTAACACTGAATGGGGCTGTTTAAAGTTCTCTGTGCCACTACATGTGAAACTATAATGTATGTCATTCATTTTTGAAAAATAAAGAAATCAGGAGCAGATATCAATACAAACTGAGGAATTATTTCATATTATAAACCTCCCAGGGAAGAAAATAAACATGCTTCTAGAAGAACAACCATTCTGTCTAATATCATCATACTAACGAATATTAACATTACTTAAGCGGGAAAAAGATTAAATAAAGCAGACATTTTATAATTTATTCCCCAGAAGACCTTCTTACCATAGATCTCTTCATTAGTCACAGCCAACTAGCATTTGCTAGTGGTTCAAGACAGCCATTCAGTTGACTAGGAGCAAAGTTAAAATATCAAGATTTTGAAAGATTATCTTTGAGAAATGCACAGCTTACTTAGGTGGGAAAAACAGGTGTATAGATTCAGGAGAAACAGACTGGCTGCAAGCTTTCAGTCTAGATGAGGCAATCTACCTTTCCAAGGAAGCTTAAATAAAACAGTTTCATCTTCTGCAATGCACTTTTTAAAAAATTCTCTATGACTGTTCTACAGTATGCCACTTACCACTTTTTCTCTTACTGTGAATGGCAGCTTTCTTAGGCTTTTTTTTTGGTGTGAGGTTCTGCCGTTCTTTCACGAGAAATGGACAATTTATTAGTGGTTGGTAAAAAGCGTTTCCCTGTATTTAACTCCAGTAGAGTGACCCTAGTCCTGATATAGCAGTGACCTTACATCACTATTTATCTTGTCAATCCCTATGTCATTCAGAAAAATTGTCATAAAGTTTCTTTAGCACAGAATTGATCATGTGGAATATTAAAATTATACAGGAACTCCTACCAGCATTCCTGCAACCTATTATCCCCTTATTCTCCAATATCTCCGTGGGTTGGTTTTACACCCAAACCTTATGACCAAGTTAATTTTTTGTACAATCTGTTGTTACAAATAAAATTTCTTTGGCAGAATTCAGACATATGATATCAACCCTACTATTTCTATTGACCAAAATTTTCACCCTGCCAAAACAGAAGCAAGCTTTGTTTGACAGGACCTACTTCCACAAGACTGTGCAAGAACAATTATATTCTCACCCTGGAAGTACTTGTTAACACTGTGGCAGATGAATTATTCTGTTATTGTAACAAACTTCAGTGATAGACTAACCAGTCCATAGTTAAGTCTAACTAGCTAATTAATAGAGCTGCTTGCTTTTACATGTGCAAACTGCATCGCTATAGAGATAAATATATGAATTCCAACATCTGCTATATTCCAGGGGAATGAAAACAGAAAAGGTTTAAGAATGAAAACTCCAAAGAAGCTAATAAATTTCCTCTGATAACAAAGCTGACAATGATAAAGCTGAGAAGAAAAACAGCTCTTTGAACATGCCTTAGGAGACTACATGCAGCTGAGCCAGTCACTAACATAAATGGAAAGCCAACAAACATTTGATGGCAGCTGATATTTTCACGTAGAAGTGCCCTAAAAAAGGCACAACTGCCATGCTTCAGTGTGATGCTAGGAAAAAAAAAAAAAAAAGAAAAGAAAAAAGGAGGTATACATCTTGGTACCAGCAGAATTGGCCCTTTTTTCTGAAATTCAGTGATCCAAATCCATCTTGCAGCTTCCTCTTGGCACCTTCTGGGGCCACCAGCAACCAGGCAGATGAGAAGTCACCAAACCAGTTCAGCCAACAGCTTCCTTGGCACTGTTTTTAGCACGACATGAGTGAGAATGCTTGAAAACAAATACTGGCAAGGAATGAAGTTGCTTTCAAAGATTTTGATGGTTCCATTACATGCTCCTGTTGGGGATGACAGATTTCTTGAGGAACAACCTAAGTTATGTTGGACAACCGAGAAAAGCCGGACTTAATTTGGCTTTAAGAGTATTAATACTCAGTAACTACTTACCCCAGAATCCCTTCATTAATTACTTATGCCAAGTACCTGAATTTAAATACTTTGATATGTGTCATAAGACTTAATTAACATTGCCCACTCATAATGTAGTTGGGTTTGGTTATCCTTAAATTCAGAATAAATTTTGTTTACCCTCTGCTTATGCTCCTTGCTTTTCTGGTTTTGTCTGTGAAAAATGAGGAATAAACCTACCTGCTGAAACAAGTAAAAGCCAAGATACTGGTCTGTCCACTTAAACATTTGTGTATTAAAGGATTGACAGAACTCAGTCAATTTGCAGTTATTTATAGGGACAAATGGGGTATAGTTGAATAATCATTACCTTAAGTATTTCACAAGTTATTCTGCTGTTTGGTTTTTTTTTTTTTTTCATTTTACCCAGTTTATTTTAAGTGTCTGAGATGTCAGAGCCGCAGCCTCTGGCGGGGAATGAGGGTGTTCACAGGTGCCAGCACAGCAAGCACGGGCTCTGGGCTTCCCAACAGCAGAGCCCTGGAGAAAACAGCTGGCAAGCCCCATCACAGTGCCAAAGCCACCACCCTGGGCAAAAAAAAACCCAAAACAAACCCCTCCAAAATGATAGGGGATAATGCACCATCCCCAAGACGTAGCTGTCTTTTTGTTCTGCTTATAATCAGCGCAGTTTTAGTCCTTCCAACCTTGTTCTCCCTCCCCAGGAGAAAACCTCTCCCACTACTGTTTCTGATGATGGAGAAGTCCTGCTGATGCAACCCAGTGGTTACACGACCATAGCTACAGGGAACTTGTCTTCATTTGGGTTTCATTGTTAATTAAGCCACAGTAAATCACGCAATTTTAACAAGCAAACAAAACCATCTCTTTGGCAGGCTGTGAGCTGCTGCTCTCTCTCCATCCCCCTCCTCCTGGCTGCCCACCAAGCAGCTGCTGAGAATCTGGGATCAGTCTTTCTGTCTCCACACAAAATGCCTACTTTTACTGGCAACAGTGGCAGCTGGATGCTCAGACAGCTTCTCCACCAATCTCCTTACCATCACACAGCCAGCCTCTCTGATAGAAGGTTTTTTGGAGCTGGAGCTAGACCTAGCATAGCCTAAATGGCTGTAAGCTGCACAGCTCCAGGTTAATTCAGTTCAGTAGCTGCCTGCTTTCCAGACATCCAAAAAGGTCCTAGTGTCTTCCCACAGTTCTGCTCTAAGGCAAAACGAGGCTTTCCTCTATTTATGGCACTGGACCACAACAGATTAGTATAAAGCTCCAGGGTACCTACTCATACACATATGTAGAAATAGCAAAAGCACTCCAAAAAAATGTTCCTGATGGAGGCTCATATCCTGTCTAGATACAAATATGCCAAGTATTTGCTATTACTGGTGGAAAGCCATCACTTGTTAGCATCAGAAGTCAGAGAAAATCCGTGCCTTGGAGCCGTTCTGTAACCTTTGCCAGGACTAAAAGAGGAAGATGAATCATTTCTTCAACCCATTCTTGGCTACTGTGAAATGAAAGTGAAAGAAAGGCATGAGAGAAATGAAAGAAGAACACAGAAAGAAATTGTTAAGGTTGAAGGGAAAGAAGATAAAAGTATGTGTAAATATAGAAACAGAAAAAAAGGCAACTAATAAAAATATGTGGAAGAAGGGATGGAGAAGAACAAAAGGGAAGAAATTAAAAGACTGAGGCAGCACATCAAATTATCACAGTGTTTTAATGTTGGCAGATTCTTTCAGTGCCTTGCTATCTGCTTTTTTGCATCACATGAGAATTCAGTCAACAAAAACAGGCTGGCAATTGATACCAAGGTGTAGCAATCAACTCTGCCAGATCCTGGCAAGTGCAGGTGATGAGCAGAAAGCAAGGCACGAGCACACGGCCACACCTGTCTCCTTTTTTAGCTCCTCTGAGGAACTTGGTTTTGTTAGGGGTGGTTTTTTTTTCTGGCTGTCTCCTTCAACTTCCATTGGAGGCAAGTCTCAGTACTTGGGCTAGGATTACATAGGCCCATAGCATCAAAGGAGTGCCACTGTCCTCTCTACCTTATTTTCCTTCATCTGCATCACAATAGGATGTGAGCAGGGTCAGGCTTGCTCCACCACAGCCGAATGAAGCTGTCTACTTTCATTGCACAATTTCAAGGTAGGAAAAAAATTCAAAAATGCAAACCACCAAAAAACCACGGATAGCTTCAGAAGAGAGATCACTTCACACAGAAAGCCTTCTTTCCATTAATCATGTTGTTTAGTATCAGCCCAATTTGAGTGGCATAATCATCTGCCCATTACAGAGAAAAGGATAAGAGACATGCTATTCACTGAGGGAAAAACAAAGCAACCCACCAAAAGCAGCAAAACCAATGTGACCTGGAGAGCATAAATAATGTAGAAGTTGAAGGAGTCATTCAATAATAGTGGGAAAATGTCTTGGTTTAGAGACGAGTTTAGGAGAGAAACCACTCTGGAATGTTTGTTCTAAAAACAAAAAACTGCCCTTAAGATGCACACAATATTCATCTCTCAATTGTGAAACCAATCATCACATTACCTATTTATAACAGGTTTTCAGGGGAGAAAAACGAACCATAAAACCCCTGAGTAGATTCCAGCAGCAGTTTGGACAAATGGATGTGAACCTGGTGGATCTCTGGCATCAGTCCCTCTTGCAGACATCTTTTATGAAAAATCCTTTCCTTAGGGTTTTTCCTCCTGAGAAGCTGAGAGGCCTCAGGAACAAAATGTAAACACTGATTGTCTGCTGCTGTGGAATGCAGCAGGTGCATCTGGGATTGGTCTCGTGTGGATGTTTGTAATTAATGGCCAATCACAGTCTGCTGGCTCGGACAGAGAGTCTGAGCCACAAACCTTTATCATTCCTCATTATTCTATTCTTAGGTAGCCTTCTGATTAAATCCTTTCTTCTATTCTTTTAGTATAGTTTAATGTAATATATATCATAAAATAATAAATCAAGCCTTCTGAAACATGGAGTCAGATCCTCGTCTCTTGCCTCATCCTCAGACCCCTGTGAACACGGTCACAAGTCCCCTCTTCACAGCAGATGAAGCAGGTGGGCTTTCTCTTGCCAGGTCAGCATTTTCTGAGATGTGGGACTGAAATGGAGCAACCCCTCACCTTTCCTGCTGGTCTCTGGTGTTGGACCAAAACCAAACTGTCCATCCAGTTCACTTTGAAAATCCGCCAAAGGATTGCTACTGCAGCCGCTCCAAGGCCAGGGAAAAGAAAAAATACCCACAAACCTTCTTGCCTAAGGTAACAAAAAACCAAGCTAGCCAAGCAAAAAAAAAAAAAAAAATCCAGACTGTGCACCACGCTGGATGCCTGGGCAAGTGAGGCTTTGGAAAAACCCACTGAAGAACTACTCCAAGGCTTCCCCCTCCCCCCAGACCCACCTAAAAGCTACAACAATCATTTTTGGGCATAAGGCATATGATCAGGGAATAAACTAATCGTCATAGAACCACCCCAAGACAGAAAGGAAAATAGCTGAGTGTTTAAGTATGACTGACCATGGTGATGAGACACTAGAACAACAAAGAGTTAAAGGAACCATTCCAGAAAGAGTTTCATATCAGAAGGGTCAAAACTACCTTTGGAAAGAAAAAACAGTTAACACACCAGAGATGACAGAAACAAAGAAAGATGACAGCAATGATAAATCAGAAAGGGAATAAAATATGCCTGTACCTACGATTGAAAGTGGAAGAATTTACTTAATAGATTCATGGAGAAAAGTCATTATCTCACAGCTAGTAAGTATATCAGTGTGGCACACCATGACTGCCTTACTGAAATTAGTTATTATTGAAATCTCTATTTTGTCCTAAAAGGAAAAGAGTAGGATGTATTGAATGAGTCTTCCAAAATAATTTGTCAGGAAATACACATTTCAAGTAGTATTATATGCTACACTAAAATACAAAAAAGCTGCTTTGTAGGTTGTTTTTTTTTTTCTGTGCAGCATCCCAAAGCAGAGTTGTTAGCAGCATATAACCACAACAGGAAACCACTTTCAGCACTTTCATTAGTTTTTCTAGGTATGACTAACTATGAAATTGTTTCACAACAGGCAGGACACCAGAGGCATTACTTCATCTTTAGCTGTGCTGGGTAGTTAAGCATACTTTTGAATCAAAACACAACATCATTCATAAATTATCAGCTACGAATTATGCAGAGCAGTTTGTAAACATAGCAACGTACAAAAAAAACCCAAACTGCTTTCTAAGTAACTTGTAGGGTATCTTAAACTGATTTGAGGGTTGAAACAAGTTTAGGTACAAAACACTGAAATTTTCTGTTAACAACAGCCAGTCCTTCAACAAGTGAATATTTTTACCAGTTGGAAACTCTGAAATTCTCAGTACTGCTCTAGAGGTTCTCCAGGGATGAACTTAATTAGTTTCTCTGTAGAATTAATTTATGATGTATTATTATATTGTATGTACATGCATTATGAACAGTTTTGTAATCTCATACTAATGACTTTGGTTTGTCCCCTTCTAGTAGCTTTCAAATGCCAAAGAAAAACCTGATGACCTGTGGGTTTTTTCTTCCCCATTCAGAAGCATTCATGGGCAGCAACTATCTCAAAAGTCCACAGCACATAGCTCTTCATAACTCAGCAACTGCAGACAAAAATAAGATTGAAAATAATGACCATAAGAGATTGTACTTTGGGGTTTTTTCCTGTAGGAGCACAGATGGCTCTCACATAAAGACCAAAGTGTCTGTCATTGCATATTTTGTGGTGTGGGATGGAGGCTTAAGCATTCAATCCCTAACATTTTACAAGTAATTTAGGAGAAATAGCTATTTTATATCTCAGAATTCAGCTTTTCTGGCAGCCTATGCATGGAAGTGATATTTCTGTAGCCATGAAAATGAGTTGTGGAAATGCAAGGCAGTTAATCAAGAAAGTTGAGGTGGAAAAGTTTCTAAGGTAATCTGGCACAACAGCTTCAGAAAAGATTGATTCCATTTTCAATTTTACATAATAGAATCACTAGCCCTAATATATTTCAAAATGCATGTGTATGTTATATATATATATATATATATACACACAATTTATATATATATATATACACACACACACACAATGGAAAAATCTCAGAAATCAATTGGTTGACATCTGAGAGAAAAGCAGCCAGAAATACTTTTTTATTCTCTGCACAGCTTCCTGACTTATTTCATCTGTGGCTTGCTCTGAAAAGATGAATTACTCTCAAGGCGAGAAGAGACACAGAGCTTTTCAGAGATTGGAAAGTCATGTGTGTCTGGATCAGACTGATTTTTTTTTTTCTTTCCTAAAAAAAGCAAGGAGGGGGAAGGAAGCAAGCTCTTGATACAGAAAGAAATTGCTGTAGAGATGAAGGCAATCTCACACTAACACAAACCCAGACATTAGAAGTAGGTGATCCTTAAGGTCTGTTTCAACACAAACCATTCCACAATTCTATTATTTCGGGTAAGAGAAGGCCCAGCTGTTGCTTGCATGTTTTAGCAAAGCAGTCACAGGTCTTCCTGCCTATCTACATTTTCATAGTGTTTTTTTCTCCTCCTAACTGATTTCTGGTGTATATAAATATCTCAAAGGCGGGTGCCAAGTGGATGGTGCCAGACTCTTCAGTGGTGCCCAGTGAGAGGACCAGAAGCAACGGCCATAAACAAAACCACAGCAAGTTCCACCTCAAAATGAGGGTGGCAGAACAGTGAAACAGGCTACCCAGGGAGGTGGTGCAATCTCCCTCTCTGGAGAGCTTCCAAGCCCACCTGGCCACATTTGTGTGTAACCTGCTGTGGGTGACCCTGCCTTGGCAGAGGGGCTGGACTAGGATTACAGAGGTCCCTACCAACCCTAATGTCTTAGGTTACAATGTAAGACGTCGCCAAAATGATGTATTCTATCTGCATAAACTGTTGAGATAGAGGGACAGTGTTCTTGATCTTCTCCATGTGTCAGCCATGACATTTCCCTCCAGTTGCTATCGTAGCTATGGGACCATCAAGGCCTCCCAGCATGACTCAGAATTACATCATCCCAGTGTGAAAAGCTCCACCCGAGGGGAGGAACCAAACGTTCCTTCCTGGATATAATCTGAGATTTGGAACATTACAGGCAGCACTACCCACTGGATTCCCACTGGAGAGGACAAGAGCTCAATACCCACCACTGGACCTCCAGAGAAAGACCAGAGTTTTCTACAGGATCACTGCTTTGACAGAATCGCATCCATCACTGCAACAGCACTGTAGCCCTCATTTAATTGGATTGCTACCACCACCCTGACCAGCAGCGAGGGTGTCAGGTCGTATTCTGACGCTGTCAGTTAAGGCCAGTGTTTATGTACTATTGCATTTATTTTAATTTTCCTATTAAATTGTAGTTCTGACTTGGAATCTCCCACTGATTTGCTTTGAAACTAGTACACCCAACAATTCTGTGATTCTTTGATTGTTTCTGCAAAAAGAGATTGTGTAGTTGAAAACGCCTCTTGGAATCAAATCTTCAGGTTTCAACAGTTGGCTCTAAGCTTTAGACCCCAACCTCTGATTATGCCTGCAAAAGTATCTAACACCCTCTGTTCAAATCTGTGAGATTCCTCAGTGTCCCCAGAAATATGAATGAAACTTCTGACACCTTCAGGTATCAAACACAGCCTGGGGTGAGAACAATACTGAAGGGATCTCTGAATCAGAGCCACCCTCGTTAATCCTCTGTAATAGAGGACCATCAACAAAGTAAAATCCATTTAAACTTAGAGTGTGCCTTGCTTGGATCAAAATGAGGAAATCATGTCTTTCTAATGCAGAAGGACCTCTAGAGAGCATTTCTCTGCAGACCATCATCAGGATACTGCGATGGTGGTGTAGTCAGCCCATGACATTTAACCTATACAAGAAACAGGAGGCCCAGTCACAGGTGGATAATGTGCAAAAGAGTTACGCACCTGCTTCTGCCACATTTCCTGTTAAAAACCAACCAAATAAAACTCCAACCCTGACAATTTGTAGACAGGCATTTACCTTCTGATCATCTTGATAATGAAGTGCCAGTTCTAGTTCCAGAAAGCAGAAAGAGACAGCGCTAAGGAAACATTGTTCTGAGCTGGTGAGGTTTTCATAGGCTGGCTGCCAGCTCTAGGTCAATCTCTCAGCATTTCCTGCCTGCTTTTAGCAGCAGAGTATCAAAGTCATTAGAGAAGAAGGAGAAAACAGGCAGGAAAAATAAATTGGTGGAATCTGGTAATCTGTTCAAAGAATGAAACTCCAGTGTAATGGATAACCTGTGTAATCATCCCAAAATAAACTCCTCAGACACATTTAAGAACAAATTCAACTTCTTCAAGCTTAGGTCTGAAAGTGAATTATATTGATCTGGATTAAGTGACTACATTTTTCCTCTCAGAATAAGATTTTTCTCCAAGGAATCCTTCAGTTACAAATATAGTAGTACAAAACCACACCTCCCATGACCTAAGTTGGTTTTCATGTGTAGACCTGTGTTTTGAAGAAGGACCAAATTAAAAATTATTGCTATTAAAACTACTTCCAAATGTTACTTTAGCAGCTGCATCTTAGCTCACAAACATGGGAGCAGGAATAATTTCAAGGTTTGAGGATTTTCCTTTGATTACCAATCAGTAGACCTCAGACCAGAGTGAAAACAGTGACCCCACGGGAAGAAGCCGCTGGCTTCTACCTGGTGCAAATCAGATTTATACTGGGGTATTTCAGGTGTGTCTCTGGACTGCCATGATCTGTATTTGAAATGTGGTATTTTGTGTCCACATGTGCCATCTCCCTTTTACCAATGGCCTTTGTAACTAGGGGTGCCCACGTTTTTGTTTCCAGGTGTTTACCCACATGTTCACATGGAAGGTGGTGGTCTGGTAATGGCCAGAAGAGTATAAAATATCTGTAGGATATTTTCATGGAGGAGATTTTCATTCATGCCTCACTCTACTCTATTGTCTGTGGCCCTGAAATATTTATTCAACAAAACTGCACTGCCTGCTTAGCAAGGTGCATCTTTCAAACTTATTTATGAGGGATGACAGATGGGGCTACTGTGCAGGGGAACACTGATGGATGGTGGGAGCATATTACAACACCACCTCAGCCTGAAAAATTACTCTTTGATTATTGAGAAGGAAGAGGCTTCTCCTAGCACAGATAAACTGCTGCACTCCCCATTATCTGCTGCACCTCCATTGTCCTTATTGCAAGAGGAAGGACTGACAAATCAGGGAAACATTATTGCTAATTTGCATTTAACCAGCTTATAAAAATGCATGTACTAAAGCTCAGAGGTTGTGAAAAAATACTTATTTACATATCACTTGGCAGAAATATTTTCTTTCTCACAACATATATTTCAGTGGTAAGCAGCACCAGAGAAAAATTGAAACACTTCATCCCTTTGAATGTTTAAACCTCTTTTTAACAATTTCATTAGTTCAAACAGCCAGGTCACTTCCATGGGCTTTGCTGTGCTGCTTGATCCACAGCCTTGCCCCTGACCCTTTGAATCTGGATTTCAGAGTGCATTAAGCAATCTACTCACACCTACCTGTGCATCCTCTTTGTGAAGCACATCGCTGTTGTCTCACCTCTCTTCAATCTCCAGTAGCACCTAGGCCTGGGTAGAAGCTGGAAAAAGAGCGCTACTCCACTTAGCATGAAAAGACAGCTTTCTATGGCACTGTGAACCAGGGATACCCAAAGCCAGGGCCAATCAAGCTGTGCCCTCTTCTCTCACTGAGGCACACAAAGCTTTTTTCCCTGCAAAATGAGAGAGGTGCAAAATGAGAGAGGTGCATCCTTCCTCTGCAAGAAATGGGAACCTTTGCCTGGCAAAAGAGGGATCCAGGAGAGCATGTTGCACATCCTGACTGTTCTGCATGCTGTCTTAGGTTGCAAATGCAAGATGTGGCTGGGGGTGTGTATTCTATGACCACCCAATAAAACCCAGTGGGGCAGTTTGCTTTATCTTTTCCACGACCCATCCTCCCTCTGGGAAATATCTTCTGTTATGGGCCCCTGAGTGTCACTGCATGGCTGATAAAATTCCATCATCCATTGTGAGATCCTCTGCCCAGGGGGCGAGCCCAGAATTCCTACCTGGGTACAATCTGAGATTTGGAACACCACAGGCATCCTTTTCCCAATGGATTCCCAGAGGAGCAGCTTTCTTTTCCACTGGATTCCCAGAGGAAGACCAGTACCTATCTACACCACCACTGGACCTGCAGAGGAAAACTCCACCCTTGTACAGGATCCCAACAGAGCCACAGCTGTCACTGCAGGAGGGCTGCAGCCACCATTCCATGGGACTGCTGCCAACACCCTGACCTACAGGGTGTCACGTTGTACTCTGACTCTGTCAGTGTTCTTTTGTATTACTGCATTTTTATTTTTATTTTTCCTAATAAAGAACTGTTATTCCCACTCCCACATCTTTGCCTGAGAGCCCCTTCATTTCAAAACTACAATAATTTGCAGGGAGGGGGTTTGCATTTTCCATTTCAAGAGAGGCTCCTGCCTGCCTTAGCACACACCTGTCTTCCCAAACCAAGACACATGCCCAGCAGCCGAGTGTCAGCCTTGGAGGCAGTGTTTGCTCACCCGTGAGGCTCAGCAAGCTGGAAAGAAGGCAGCTCCTCCATGTGTCAATGACCTTAAATTTCAAACAAGTGAGGCAGTGAGCTCAGTAGGAAAACAGGAACCTGTGTGGGGGCAGAGAACCTGTTCCTACAGAGACATCAGCCATCAGTCCAGACACCCTGCAGTGCCACCGTGTGCCAACGTGAGCCCTTTTCTGATGGGTGCCCCCAGCCCTCCCACCCACTGACTCAGGCAATACCATGGGTCAGTCTCTAAAGGATGGTCACAGGGAATGATGCCAGGGATGTCACAGCATCCCCATCAGCTGGATGCAGAGGCACATCCATGCCATGGAGGCATCAGGACCTCTGACAGGGGAACCCGTGGCTGGTTTTTTTTGTGTGATTTTACCTTCATGTGCCCACAAGAGCTGTGATGTGCAGGGAGAAGGCGATTACTTTTGAGGTGGAAAAGCTATTTGGAGGATGTACCTGCAGAGAGCATCCTGCTGTGCTGCATCAAGCATGATGAGTTCTGTCAAAGAGTCACATTTCCTTCCTCTTTTAAAGGAGAGCACCTCAGAAATATCAGGCTAAAAGCTTTCCCCCTCCCTTCCTTGTCATTAATGGCAATTTTGATTAGCTACTAGCCCTAGCAAAACATCTTTTCATGTAGCTTAACACACACACTACCTGAGAACATGCATAGAAAAGCATATTTACCTGAATGGATGACTTAAGGACTATGTGCAGGGGCAGTGTGCTCATCCGTAGTTCTGTTGTTTTGGTCCTGACTCCCAGCATTCAGGGCACTCGTGAGGAGCTCACGAGGGGATGTCAAGGGACTGCCAAAGCTGCAGCAAAGCAATGCTCCCTGCCTGGCACACAAGGCAGACCAATTTACTGGGCAGGGTGCTGGCATGCCTACCCTTGTCCTTGATGTTTCTAACAGCTTGGACACAGCTGAGTATGCCTTCTCTTCTCCCCTTGCCCATATGGGTAGCAGCCTTTGGCTGAGTCCCATGTAAGAACTCAGAAGCAAGGAGCAAAGACTTTTCCAGAATTAATTAATGGGAACGGGTGGCTCTGCCAGCAAAGCATTATCTGGCAGTAGCTGTCAGGCACCCATCTGCTCACTGTCAATTCATTCCCTTGTTTCTCCAGATGAGGTATTTCAAATCTGCCTCTACTGCCTTTGGACCACAAACCATTTGGTGTGCCTGGCCCATGAGGCCACCACAAGCTGCTGCTGCACCACATTGGCTTTTAGGGATATAAGATTCATTTTATTTATTTTCCAATGTTCTGGGTAGCACTGTTGCCAGATGCTCTTTCGGGTACAGCCTCAGCACCTGCAGCAGACAGATTTTTCTGGCTCTGGGGTGTTCTCCCCTGCCTTCATCAGCACTTGTGTCCCAGCTCCCCTGCCTAACCACAGCTCAGGGATCAGCTGCTCGTCGCTGGCATTGGCAGACACCGCACAGCTGGTGCTGGAGGGAGATTTGAACTGCATCCATCAGTCCTGGTAAAGCATCTGTCCCTTTGGGCAAGTGAAACTCCTCCTGCAAGGGGCTTTCCACACTCCTCTGCCTGCCAAGCTCCCACAGCTGGGCACAGGCACTGTGGCTGATCCTCCACCATGTGCCTGGCTTATGGCTGTGCCCAGACCATTCCCACTTCCACACAGACCAGAGTCACAGTATCACATTGCCCTCAAGGCCAAAAGATTTGTCCAGATACAACTGTCCAGTTTTAATTTCTGTCCAGAATAATTTCTCATTCTTCTTCTAGAAGGGACACACTGCATTTCCAGCCAGACAGTCCCTCTAGCCCTTGGCTAATTATATACTTCCCTGGGGAGGATAAAGAAATCTGTTTCTGCATTACCTCCAACAGTTTGGGGTTTTTTTTAACTCGCTACCCATACAATTCATTATATATTTATTTTTAAAAAGCCTAGCTCCGTAGTTAAGATCGGGAGCATATCTGGACATACCTAGAATTGTGAAACCTCCTTGTTAATCAGCCAGTGACTTTGGCTGGGCTGACATTTTCCTGGCTATTTTTAGAGCATGACTCAGATGCTGCGCTACGGAGCCGGCAGAAATCCCTGTGGGCTGACACCAGAGCCTCATTCAAAGCTGTGCTGAAGCATCACTTGGGAGGGAAAGGCACTCAAATGGGCGAAGAGTTTTGTTCACCTGCCTTTGGGCTTTCTTTAGAAAAACAAGTAAACATGGAAAACAAGATATTACGGCAACATAAGGGGATATTAGGAACAGAAAGGGAAATTGTCTTACCTGGCTCTGATAGGAATATTTTCAACACTTTTTTGGGCTGGTGGATAAAAACAGAGAGCCTTGCAAGTGCCTGCTCCTAGATGTGCAGCTGAAAATCCAGAAGACACATTTTAAGGCTTTTTTCCACAGCCAGTCCTGTGAGTATTTAACTGAAGCCAGTTTCCCTGCCTGTGTGAACATCTGCAGCACAAGTCTCAGCTCCCACCTGGCCTCCTGACCATTTGTTACTGTGAAGAGAAGACCCACAGATCTGATTAATGACTGTTTGGTAAGATCCAAGGGTACAGATGGATATTGGGGTTGGGGGAAGAAAATGAGGATGCAGGAAGAAAGGCATCAGTCTTTTGTGGTCTGCCTTGTTGTCATTAGTAACTGTTATGTGTCACTTCACAGAGGGCTGATGGAGTAACTTTGGGGGCTTGGTTTTACATCCCTGTGAGGCCTCCAAGACCTGCCCTTTGAAGCAGCATATTACTAGAGAAGAAGCTATTCCTGTGAGCCAGGTTTCTCTTATGAAGGATGATGCAACCTGAGTGCTCATCAATCAGCTTTAATGCAAGTTAAAGTAGTAAAACCTTCCCATGAAAAAAATTCTCTGGTTCCTCCAGTCACTGGATTTTATTTTTAATTTTTTTTTCTTTCTAATAGCAGAAAAAATATTTGGTTTGAAGTGTAGTGGACACTTTTTTGCTGCATCCTGAAAAGAAATGATCTGAATTGTCACATGTTAGTTCAAACAAGCAGCAAGGCATCTCAGTGCTCAGCCTGGATGCGGGTACCTTGGGAGCTCTGTGAGGGGGTTGAGGCCAGGAGCCCACCCCCCAACTTCTGAAGAACCTGACCCTCTCTTTACCCTGAAGAAGGAAGAAATAAAAGCTATTTTAGCAGAATCTTCAAAGTAGGCTGTTCTAGTGCACACAGCAATGGTGCTTAGGTAAGGTCGAGCTGTGTCCTATCCCTCAGCTCTCACACGGATTCTGTGTCACCTGGGTTTGCTGGGCTACTGATTACAGCCATGTATTAACTAGGGCTTGGAATTACAAAAAATGCTTCCCACTACAGCCCTGTAACACACCAAACTTATTGTCATGGTGCCACTGATCCCACCACGCCTTCCCTGCTACTGTGTGCTATCCAAGCCTCGGTGCCTTGGTCCCTGGCTTGCTTTGGGATGCCAGGCCCTTTGTGCCCCTAGCAGAAGCAGGGTTTTCCTTCATTTCTCTCCCTCTTAGTCAGATATGTTCTGATTTTATTTCACGTGTGAGCTCCCTGCTGGCACTGGGGTGGCAGGGGCTGTCCAGAGCCAGCAGCGCTCCATCGACTCCAAGGACCTGGCACTCAGCCTGGCCAGGGAAATGGTACCCATGGCTCCAGAGGGGGACAGAAGACACTCATGGCACATATAACTGGCCATTGCAGTAATGGCAGAAACCCCTGGACCCCATCAGCCAACAAGTGAGAAGCAGAAAGCTTGAAGCCCTAAGGAGTTTTTGCCATGGTTTGTTTCCATCCTATAATTATTTTAATTCTAGTCAGTACAACTACAAACATTACTTGTGGCGCCATCATCTTAAGCAGTAGAAAATCCCACAGATCAATAGGATATTGCATTATGTTACTTCCTTCCATTGCTTTTAGGTCTCACATCTTACCATGCCTTTACCTCAGGCAGAAGTAAATAACTACATGACTGTTTTCTGCAATGGCATTTTACACGTCCCTTAAGCTTTCTCTACAAAACAAACACCCATTTTCATATCCATCTTTAATGGGGGTACAAAGTGCTTAGTATCCTGCAGTATTTATGACTCTCTAGGTGCTTCTTATAGGAGATATTGGATATTGGACTAACTAGAAGTGCTCAAAGCAGATACAGAACACTAGCTACCATAAAGCCCAATGTGATTTCCATCTCCATCCCAGGAGCTGGCTCTGAAGGCAGCCATGGCTCCTCTGCCCAAGGCAGCTCCCCAAGATGAATTGCAAAAAAAATCTTCAACCAAAAAGCCTCACCACATTTCAAATTAATTCATATACATCCTAGAGAACCATCTTTTTCTCCACCTCTTTTTTTTGGTGATAATCAAATACCAGGCCAGAGTTGCCTGAGCACAGCCAGCACAGAAGGTTGTTGCTGCAGAAAATAGCTCCTCCTGTGTGATCAGAATATGAACAGCTGAGAACTTGCATTAAAAGCAGAGAAGAAAAAATGCTCTGCAAAATACAGCAAAGCAGCAAGGCTGCCTTTGACCAGAAATGTGCTGCCAGCTCGTGGCCAGGGCACCTCACGGGGACCCTGCCCTTCTGCTTCATGCACTAATTAAAATGCTTTCAAGAGACTGCTTTCCTGCAAAAGAAACAGGGATTGGAAAAGGCACTGGGAGGTCCATAGGGTACCTGACATTGCTGTTGGCTTGGTTTATATGATGCTTATATTTACCTGGTTTCTCAGATGTGTGCATCAGCAGCAGTAGGCCTGACCAGTGGAGGGGGCCGATTTTCTCTTGTGCCAGGACAGCAAAAGGAAGATGAACCTTTCCACATGGCCTCAGGATCTGCATGGAGGAGTTGGTGCTTCTCTTCCAGCTTCAGCAATTGCATCAGCAGCTCTGGGCCCAGTGGCACCACAGCTCTGCAGCACAAGGAACCAGCTGGGCAACGTCCTGGCATTGCTGGCACCGGCACAGTCAAGCCACAGCCATCCATGGACACTTCCCAAGCTCCTTTCCCAGTGTTCCTTCCACGCCTGTTCCATGAACACACGCACCCAGAGCCCCCCTGGAGTTCCTTGCATACACAAAGCCAAACACTGGCTGAGATGAGCACATGAGATGTGCTGCTCCAGGCTGAGCCATCATTGCCAGGCCTTCCTGCACTTTCCCCTCTCCAAGCCACTGCTCCTGCCATGTAACTCAGCAGCCTCTTCTCCCTCCCCTGCCAGCTCTCCTGCAACAGCCTCATCTCCCTGCCTCATGCACATCCTGCCCCTCCTTGCCTCCTCCTTGCTTCTGCTTTGCAAGCTGAACTACATCGTGTCAGGTATACACATATCAGGCTTCTCTAAATATCCTGCATCACTGGAGCTGCCTAAAGGGGCAGTTCTTTAAAGCACATCTTGTTTGCAGCTGTTTTCATGTGATGTTTCGCCACAGGACAAGCCAAAGTCAGGTAAACACAAGGAAACACAGCAGTAATGGAGAAAAGGCAGGGAAGGAGGGAAAATACTCCTGAACATACACATCAAGGCTTCTGTAGAAGTGAGCAATAAAGGAAATATAAGCATTACCCAAGGAATAGATGACCTGATTGCAACTTCTCTGAATGGGAGTCAGGAATAATTCCTGTGGGGTTGGAACAGCAAACTGGGACTGACCAAGAGGCTGGGGGCTGAAAACTCATAGAAAGGATTAGAAATTTAGAGGTACCCAGCAGGCCTGCAGGCAGCTCACAGATCTGGCTCCTGCTCCTCATCCTTGACTGACCTTGAAATAACCTGTGCTGGGGGTTCTGTCCTGCTGAGATGCTGCCCCAGCCTGAGCTGCTGCCCTTCTTTGGCCACCAGCATCCCTCCAGCAAGAGAGTCCCAGGCAGCACCTCCCACACAGCCCTGCTCAGCTCGTGCTCTCTCAGCTTATGGCTCTAGTCCAGGACAATCAATTCACAGTTCCAATGGTTTTCATTAAAAAGCCCCCAAAACCCACTCAAACACCTCTTCAACACCACACCCATCATGCTCAGCACTGAATATCCTCCCTTCAGCCAGCTTACCTGAAATCTTCATTAAAAAAATAACTATTTTAACATGCTGCTTTCAAAAAGTTTTCCTCTTTTTTGTTTTTAAAGAGGTCAGCAGTGTCACCTCATTCTGAACAGTAAAAATGGAAGGAAGCATGGACTCTGAGCTTCAAACACTAAGACAAGCTCTCCATCAGGTCCTGCAGCTCACTACCTGCAGCTTCTGTACCCCCTGTTCAGTGTCAGAGGGTCCTAAGTTCTCTAAAAAGGAGTAACAAATGTAGTGAGAAAGGAGCAACAGGGGTGGCAACATTTACAGTAAAGTATTAAATGTAACAATTAAAAAAAAAGAAAGAAAGGAAAAGCTTTTGGCTCTCTGGCTATCAGCAAGCACTGCAAACAAAAAGGCAGAAGCAACCTCTGTTTCCATCCAAGTTTGAAGAAAAACAAGACAGATAATGTAACTCCAGAGAATCCCCCACCCCAAGTTATTTTGTGTAGAAAAAATATGGCCTGTTATTAAATAATAAGGAATGCAAAACAAACCCCAGGAAAGGGAAGGGTCCTGTGTAGCAATGCTCAGGTGCACTCAGGGAGCATTTCAGAGCTCCCTCTCATTAATTGTAATTAATGAGAGCTGGTGGCAGGGTATAGCCCCACCTGCCAATTAAACATCACACAACTCTGCTCACTCCCTGTCATTGCCAGGGGGTGAGGGGACAGAATGTGGAAAACAAAAAGTTAAAAAAAGTAAGAACCCCTTCCCCCAAACCTCTCTGGGTCGAGATAAGAACAGTTCATTACTGAAACGAATTAAAATAATAATAATGAAAATACATTAAAAAAATTAAGAAAACAGCTGATGCATGATACAATTGCTCACGACCCACTGACCAACATCCAATCCCCAAAGAGTGGTTGGCCCATTCCTGGGTAACTCCTCACAGCTTCTATCCTGGGATGATTTTCTACAGCAAGGAACATCCTTTTGACCAGTTTGGCTCCACTATCCTGGCCATACTCCCTGCAGACTGTGTACCTCCTCACTGGCAGAGCATGGGGTACTGCAAAGTCTTTTATTTAGGGTAAGCACAACTGAGCAACAGCCATCACATCAGTGTGTTACCAATGTTATTCTCATATTAAACCCAGAACACAGCATTGACCAGGTACTTAGAATAAAACTGACTCTATCCCAGGTGAAACAAGGACAGCTGGGCAGACTACTCCAGTAAGGGACAACCAGCTTCAGGGAAGAAATACATTTTTCCTACCAGTCAAAGCACGGGCAAGTCCTTAACACCCTGAAGAGCAGGGCCCCAGCATTGCTCTGAGTCCTTTTCTTGTATCAAAAAGAAGGTGAGCAAAGCTGAAGCACAGCAAGCCAAAGGTAAACAAGCAAGCAGTGCTCCCCTTTCAGAGGCTCAGTGGGTCCATACCACCAGCCCCCATGGGACCTGCAGATGGCAGGACCTTCCAGCCTGCAGAGCATCTCCCTCCCACACACTGGGCTTAAGCAGGAAAAGCAGGAAAGGCCCCAGCTGGTCATTGCCAACATGCATCTGGGCAATTTGGGCAGCTGCTCGTATTGAAGACTTTGCTAAAACAAAAAGAGAAGTGGTTTGGGTCTTTTTTTTTGTTTTGTTTTGGTTTTTTTTTTTTTCCTTAACACTAATGATCCTTTTTAAAGCAGCTGAAAGTCAGTTGGGGTCAATTTCCCATAGGAAAATCCCATGCTCTATTGTCCTTTAAGACAAATAATTTTAAGCCACCACCCTCATCAAAGCAGCACTGTAGCCAGCCCACCTCTGTGCAGTTCTCCTCACCTGCTCTTTGGTATTCTTCTCTGACTCTCACACAGGCCAGGCTGAAACCCAAACTCCCCTCCTGCCTGCCTGGGTGTGAATAACTGTGATGGTGTTCACAGGGGTCCCAGGATGAGGGAAGAGATGAGGATCGGACTCCATGTTTCAGAAGGCTGATTCATTATTTTATTGTATATATTACATTAAAACTATACTAAAAGAATAGAAGAAAGGATTTTCTCAGAAGGCTGGCTAAGAATAGAATAGGAAAGAATGATAAGAAAGGCTTATAGCTCAGCTCCCTGCCCGAGCCAGCTGACTGTGCTTGGCCATTTATTACAAACAACCACATGAGACCAATCCCAGATGCACCTGTTGCATTCCACAGCAGCAGATAACCACTGCTTACATTTTGTGCCTGAGGCCTCTCAGCTTCTCTCAGGAGGAAAAACCCCAAGGAAAGGATTTCCCATCAAAGATGCCTGTGACAAATAACCTGCCCTGCTCCCAGGCAGCGCTGCTGGCAGCAGGGAGCTGGTGGTGCCAAGCACCTCCCTGCTGGTGAATGGATGCACCCCAGGGCTGGGGGAGGAACTATTTCACATCCTGAAGCTGTTCCCCAGCCTCTCTTGTACCTCAGGGACATGAACCAGCCTGGAGAGGAGGGCTGATGGCCGAGCTGATGAATGGCACTGAATTACAGCTGGTGGAATTGTGTCCAGTGAATGTGTCCGTGTACAGACAGAGGCCTCCCATGGCTGGGCTGACATAGGATGTGGGATCCAGTGTGCTACAATGGGCATCATGCTCTAATTTGGGGTTTCACCTGCCTCAAAATTCCACTCCCATCTGAGTGCAATTCCCAATGCAGGGTGACTCTGGCAATTAATGTCTGGACCTATTCCTGCAGTTTGATCCATAGCCCAAGCCATGCAAAAATAACCTGCTTTTAAATGGTTTAAGTGCATGCACAAACAGAAGTTTAATCAATTTACTTTAACAATATCTTTTAGTCAAAGTGCAGATGAAACTGCATGGGATCAGGCTGTGGTGGGTGCTGTAGTGCTGGTCCCTTTTGTCCCTTTCCTGCTGAAACCACTGTCACCAGGTATCCTGGCTGGGTTTTGCCTCGTTTCCCCTGGCTATGACCGGGGTAGCCGTTCTGCTCCCCTCCAGCAAATCTGCTGGGCAAGGCACAGCTTTCCTGGGCTGCCCTTCAAGTACACCCTGGGCGACCCGGGGAACCTCAGCGAGCGGCTGACAGGGGCTGATTGCACCTTTTTAATGAAGCGACCTGCAGCCCATACCGCGGGTGCTGTGCTGCTCTGGAACATGCGGCCGCTCACGGCCGAACCTGGCGGGGATGGTTTGGTGGCTTCCTGCGCTTCCCCTCCGGTGCGATGGACACGGAGGGAGCTGGCTGGGCTGCGCGCCAGGGGGAACGCTCCGGGGAGAGCAGGGAAACGCTCCATAGCGCGACTTTCCGCTTGCTTAACGCGGCAAATGGTCACGGATCCGGCTCAATGAATAAAGCCGGGCGCTGGCAGGGCGAGGATTCGCGAGGCGGGAGAGCCTCCTGCTGGAGAGACACGGCGCGGGATGCGGGATGCGGGATGTGGGATGTGGGATATGGGATGCGGGATGAGGGATGCGGGATGCGGGATATGGGATGCGGGATGCGGGATGTGGGATGCAGGATGTGGGATGTGGGATGCGGGATGCGGGATGCGGGATGCAGGATATGGGATGCGGGACGCGGGATGTGGGATGTGGGATGTGGGATGCAGGATGCGGGATGTGGGATGCGGGATGCGGGATATGGGATGCGGGATGCGGGATGCAGGATGCGGGATGTGGGATGCGGGATGCGGGATATGGGATGCGGGATATGGGATGCGGGATGTGGGATGCGGGATGTGGGATGCGGGATATGGGATGCGGGATGCGGGATGTGGGATGCGGGATATGGGATGCGGGATGTGGGATGTGTCCCCACGGAGCGACAAACACAGCTTACCGCTCATTTTTGGAACCACTTCCTTAATCCTTGAGGCTGCGCCTCTGCCTCCCTTCCATCTCCTGCAGCCGTTATTCCTTTGCCTCCAGGAGCTGAGGCTTGGCACCTCTGGAGCAGCCCCGGGATATCCAGGTGGGGGCACTGCTGGTGCTCAGGGCTGGGGCATGCAAGGAGCATCCCAAAGCCATGGGAGTGGGGAGTGTCTCTGCTGTGAGGCTGGCAATAGCTTGGCTGTGTTACTGCCACGGCCTTCGCCTCCATCCTGCTTTCCTGACATTGTGCTCTGCCTGGGACTCCATGCCATGCAGTTAAGGAAAGGGCAGTGGGCTCTGGAGAAAGGCAGCAAGGGCATAGAATCATAGACCTATGGAATTGTTAAGGCTGGAAAATATCTCTAAGATCATTAAGTCCAACCATTAATCAGCACTGCAAAGCCCACTGCTAAACCGTGTCACTGAGTGCCACATCTACATCCTTTTGAACCCTTCCAGGGATGATAGATAATTCCACTGCTTCTCTGGGCAGCCCATTCCAATGCCTGACCACACCTTCAGAAAGAATTTTCTCCTAACATCCAATCCAAATCCCTGCTACAACTGGAGGTCATTCCCTCTGTCCTGTCACTCATTGCCTGGGATCAAAGACTAAATTCCACCAGGCCACAGCCTCCTTTCAGGGAGCTGTAGTGTGGGATAAGGTCTTCCCTGGGCCTCCTTTTGTCCGGGATAAAACCCCCCAGTGGCTTCTCGGAGGACTTGTGGACTTGTGTTCCAGACCCTTCCCCAGCTTTGTTGCCCTTCTCTGGTCACACCCTAGCACCCTCTATGTCTTTCCTGTAGTGAGGAGCCCAAAAATGAAGGAAGGCATGGAGCAGCCCACAAAGTCAGACTCTGAGCTCAGCCCCTGCAGCCAGGCACCACTTACACCTGTTTCAGCAGTTCAACTTGATGATCTTGTAGGTTTTTGAACCTGAAGAATTCTATGATTCTGTATTATAGTAGACCTTTTTAAACCCAGGTGCAGCATGAAAGGACACCTCCTTTCATGCTGTGTCTGGTTTTTGAAAGGTTTGCTACATTATGGAATCCTTGTCCTGGTGTTACTCCTTTGCAGGGGTCGTCTCCCAGCCCTGGCTGAGTCAAAGTGGGCTGCTGGTTGGAGCCAGCCTGGCTGCCCCAAGCAGGGACAGAGGAACGACTTCATCCGAGCTCTGGGTTCCAAGAGATGAAAGCTGTGGCTCTGCCAAGGCATCGGAGGCATCACCACTCCCAGATGGCTGCTCTGTCCCTCTGCCAGGACGGACATGCTCCTAGCTGGAGCAGGAGGAGGGACAACTGCCTGGGTTTCAGCCACCAGGAGCTGCTGCTGGCCTCGCTGTGCCAGCTTGCCTTTGCTCCCAGGTGGGGACTGCAAGCCCAAGCTGCGGTTGCAGATGTCCAGGAGGATGTCCAGAGGAGCCATGCAGCAGCCTGCAGCAGGGAGTGGCCCAGGCATGTGAGGGTGGTGACTTTGCCCAGTGACTTCCACTGCTGCCAGGACTTGCCAGCAACTTGTTTGCGCAGAGATTGAAGCTGAGGAACGGGTGTTTTGCAAAATTATAGCCTCACCTATTACGCACTGATTTCTTATAGCTGAATTCTGATAGATGCATTGGCTCATTAGATTTATTTTGGGCCATGAAGTCCTGTTCCCTCAGGGATGCCCCCAAACCTGATCTCCCCGTGTTAGAGAATTGCCTTCTCAGTGTTTTTTTTCCAGAGTGGCTTCCTGAGACCCAGCACAGGTGAATGCATCTCCTTTCTGGGCACCCTAAAAGTGCATTTTCTTTTTTAGCATGGTTTGGACATCAGGGGACCCTGCATTGTACATACTGCTGTGCACTGCAAACCTGGACAAATTCCCTTTGAATCTCACATCCTCTCCATTGACTGTGATGAGTCTGAGTGTCACCTCCTTGAACCAGAGGAGAGAATACAATTTGCCTTATTCCTTCTGGAAAAAAAAAAAAAACCCTGCAAAGCAACAGCGCGCCGAGCAGCACAGCTTCATTTCCATATTTTGACCAGAAATTAATTCCACATAGAGCTGAGAGCGATGTAACGCGAGCCCCAGGTAGGTGCTCACACCCAGGCATGGATTTCCTGATGCCTCCGTTATGGACAGCCCTGGTGGCGCTGCCTCTGCCGCGCCCCTCCCGCGCTGCAGCTGCTGCCCCAGATGTGCGGGGCGCGCAGCTCGCCCAACATCTGGCGCAGCTGCAGGCCGGGGAAACGCGGCCCCGCTGCCCCCCGGGCCAGCCGGGAAGGGCAGACAGGGAAGGAGGCAGCTGGCTGGCAGGGAGATGCGCGGGGAAGAGCGAGACAGGACTTCTTGGCTAGCGAGACATACATCCTCTCTCCAGAGGATGAGAAAAGCCAGGGTTTGTTCTGGTGGGGAGGGCTTCTGCCCTTGGAGCAGGGCTGGTGGGACGGGAGCTTCAGGCCGTGCTGCTGACAGGAGCTGAGAGGAGAACAGCATTTCCCGGCGTTGCTGGTAAAGCCGGGTTAAATCGCAGGCGGTTCTCCTGCTCCGAGCCAGCTGCTGCCCCTGCGTCGCGGGCAGGACGGAGATGAACGGGGCGGGTGCACAGGAGGCGGCAGGGTCTGGGCAGCTGAGAGTGAAGGGGCCCACAGCTGCTGCCTTCCCGGCTCCTGGGGGGAGCACAGTCCAGGGCTCCAGCCCATCTGGCACGCTGTCAGCTCGAAAGCGGCGCTGCGGCTGGAAAAGAGCTGCGTGTGCTGGCGGCAGCAGGCAGAAAGCAAAAAGGATGGGGCAGGATGGGGCAGGCTGGGACCCGCGGCAGGGCTGTAGCTTGGGCCAGGAGTTGGCTCCTTCACGGAGGTCTCTCTGCCTTCTTTTGCATCTACTGGAAAACTTTTCCGTAAGTCTCTTAAATTACATTTAGGCAGGATTTTTACTGTGCCTCAAACCACCAGGAAGCAGCATACCTGTGCGGGATGACACAACAATCCCTGGGCTCTCCTCCTCCCCCTGCTCCCAGGGATGCACAGTGATGTCTGATAAGGCAAGGCAAGAGCAGCTGGATGGCGCCTCTCAACAGTGGTGCAGCTCCCACTGAGGCATGGCTCCTTTTAAAGCAGGCATCTTTTCAAGCTGTGTTAACCCATCTGGGCTCAGGCTGCAGCTCTCCCTTGAGGCAGCAGAAGCACTTCACCTCTCACACAGCTGCTGCTTTCTGTTCAGAAGCAGCTGAAGGGCAGAGGGACCTGAGCAGTAACGAGCGGGAGATGTGTCAGGAAGACCAGGACGTCACTCGGGTCCCTTCCCTCTGCCTCCCACGAATGCCAAAGTGTGCATTGGCTGAGTTCAGGGAGAAACAACCCACAAGTTTCACACATCAGGAAACTCCAGGTTTACACAGGCTGTTAGAAAGTACATACAACACAATAATCAGATTTGTTTTATTAAAAAACCTGCAATAAAATTCCTTGGAATTCACCATCTCAACTTTGAGAGTTGCAATATTTTACTAGTACATAATAACACAGTCTCACATATTTACATTATAATCCTCTATATAACAAAAATAGCCATGTTGGACTACTGATTAACGCTTCCAAGTATTAGCCTCAACATTTCGGTATTTCCCCCAGCTGAGTCACTGTCTATGCTCTTTAGCATTTACAGTATTTAACAAAGCAAAAAAGGACACAAAATAATAAAAAGTATGTGTCTCACGATTTCAGGCAAATCCCTTTAAGATGGTAGTTCTCCGACTCCCACATTTTTCAAGAGAGATAAAGTGCATTGGAGAGGAAGATGTATACGTTACAAAATGTCAGCAAGGAGTTAAAAGTTTATTTGCAAGACTGTACAGAAGGGAAAAAAAAAAGGCAAAAAAAAAAAATCTTCACAAACTGCTACTGCACAGCTTTGGCAGCATGTCACAGGTAGCAGGGAAAGGGAGGGAATGAAAAAGCCAACCACAAGAAAAAGGATGGCCCATGCAAATGCCACAGTATGATTTTGCCATGACCTTTTGCCAGGTGTTTCTCAAACCAGAGCTGCAGCACAGCTGAGCCACAGTGCAGGAGTGTGACAGCCCTGCCTCCCCCAGCTTGCTGAGGCTGCTGGCTCTGCCAGGCAGGGACAGAGAGCCGAAGCCTCCCGGTAAATCTGCTCCTGCTGTCCAGAGCAGGAATGATCGCTTTGGAGAATTTCACTGGGACAGACCATTGTCTCTGAACTTAACCAAGTTATTCTGTTAAGCTGTGCACTGATCCATGTGGTATTTATTTCATTTGGGATTTTAATTCCCTTTATAACACTGGCATTTGCTGGTATGGCTCTGCTGCATGTGAGAAGAGACATGGCTGGAAAAAGCTTTGTAGCCATCACTGAAAACCAGGATACTGCTGCTTTGTTCAGGAACTGCATATAAGTGGGATGCTACTCTTTTTTTTTTTTTTTTTGGTTTGCTTATAAACTACTCTAAATAGAAATAATTCTCTTCTGGAAATGGATGGAATGTATATTTTGACAAGTACAAAACTGTTTTAAATGTTCACTAAATACAAGGAACATCTTGGTATAAAAATAACAGACCCTCCCACCCACTGTCCCCTCTTTACATATCTAATTATAAAATGGTACAGTCATTTCAGGTTTCTAACATGAAACAAGTACTGTGGATGGCATTACATACATACACAAAACATTTAGTTATTTGACATCTGAAATAACTGTATACATTCAGAGCAAACAAGCATCTTGATCTGGCTATTGTGTTTAATGCTACTCAGAACCAAGAACCAAGAAAAACACAAAAAGGGAAAACACTATTACTCCTTTTTTTCCCCCTCTCATTTCTTTTTCCATTCACTACAGAAAGAAGTAACTTCCACCAATTCACAACTAAAATGTTGGAGAGAGACAAGATTCATTTCAGATGGAAAAATCATCCGTTGGCTTTTCATTCAAAATCCACATCTTTCATTTCTTTATTTCTCCCTTTGAAATACAGCTCCTGCTTAGAAGGGTGTTTCCTTGACAAAGAAAAGGGCAGGTGAAGGGGCCAAGTGGGTGTCCAGCCCAGCGGGGTAAGTGGCACAGCAGAGGGGCAGCCCTCACCCTTGCCCTCACTCTCTGTCCCCACCCGCAGCTGCCATCTGCTTCACAAACAAATCCTCCCTCAGCAGCCCATCTGGCATTCCTCATCCTCTGAAGCCATCAATTAGTTCAGCTAACAGCTTGGTAAAATGAAAGCAGTGCTTCTTTTGGACCAATTTCCCCTATTGAAGAAGCCCGTGAAAGCAACACCTCCAGCCTTGTTTTCCCTCAGCCTAAACCTCTCCCCACGGTGTTTCCTGCTCAGGCTCACAGAGCTGATCCACTGCCATCGTGCTGCCTGCCCCAAATCACTCACACAAAACAAATGAGCCCACGTGGGGCTCGGTGCTCACCAGCAGAGCTCCAGTCCCAGGCTCAGCAGAGCCACCAGGAAAGCTTGGCCTTGCCCAGCCTGCTGGAACCCAGGGCCTGCTCTTCACCAGGCCCTGGAGCTGAACTTGGGCGAGCTCCCTGCCCCTCTCCAACCTGCCCCAAGAGATACTGGCAGCACTAAGCACAGCCCAGGAAGCAGCACTGAGCAAGTTTGATCCCGTGATCTCCTTCCCCTGCAACCAAGGCTCACCTCACCCTTGGACAAACGCTTGTGAGACGGGCTGGGAAGGAACAGGCTGGACTTCTCTGCCATTTTAGTCTGGTGAAATGGATGCACCCCAACATCAATGCCCTTCTTGCAATGACTTCCTTGGGATTTGATCCAGAGGTCATTAGTGAAATCCAAGAGACAGCTTATCATATGTGATTTCAATAATTTCTTTTTCCAAATTGCATCTATAAAGCCTTTTTTCTTTGTGCCACAATCTCCCTCAAATAAAAGGCCTAAAAATGACAACTGCTTCTGATTTCACAACAGTACAGTTTCCATACTCACATCAATGCACTTTTAAAGCATACATGCCAATTTAATTCTGTAGAGTACTTAAAGAATGAACTGCAGTGCTATGAGAGTCCTGATCCTGGTTTTGGGGCTCTAAAGCAGTCGGAAAATAAAAAACCCCAAACCCTCAGTAAGTGCCAGATCTGTATCCCCACCAGAATAGGTGAGCTGTGGGGAGGGGATGTACACCTGATGCCTTGCACATCAGCATGCACACATCAGGTCGTTTGTGAGTGCAAAATTCTGCCTATGCATCCTACCTATGGAACAGACCTTTGGGAAGGCAGCTTAGTGTAACCCAAGAAAATCCAAGTACACTCTGAGTGCAGTTTCTGCCTCGCCAGGTTTTGTCCTGCAACCCAGCCTGAGGGATAACGGGCCTCACTAAGGCAAATGTTTCTCCCACCTATCACTTGCTCATGGAAAAGAAAAGTGCTTCAAGATGACAAGACAGGAACTGCTGGGAGAAGCACAGGACCAATTAATGACAAGAGTAGCTTTTCCTGGGAGCCCCACAATCTCCTGGCCCCTGCCCCTGTGCAGGAGATGCCCCCCACCCAGTCATGGTGCCAGCCTGCAGAATCGTGTCCATGAACACTGGCTTGTCAGAGGGCCCTGGAGGATTTTGTTCTTTCCTGGCTGCATGCTGAAGGCTGCTCTCCCTTCTGAACAGCCAGTGCTGCATCCCCAGCAGCTGAGCCCCACCTACTTAATGGCCAGGCTCAGCAGTACCAAGGTGTGCATGGGCACGCAGATGTACAGAATTAAGGCTTTCATACATGTTACAAACACACAGCAGGGAGTCTGAACATCTACAAAGCACCTCAAATTCCCAAGGCAGCTCACAGGTCATATGTGCAAAGGATATTGTCAGTCAGGTCAAGCTTCAGGAAAACATTTCTTTTTGACACAGGGGCTTATGTATGCTCATAGAAGACCTGTTGAAAATAATTGAATTTTAGTGCAAGCCCAAAATTAATTGTGGTTTTTTTTGTAAGAAGGATGGAATAAAACATTTACTTAAGTGCTTAAGTTCAGGGTTCAGTGATGTGTAACTCACCTTTGCCCTTATCATCACTTAAGAGTGCTCAGAGCTGCAGAACACCTGAGGACAGGGATGGAACAACACCTTCCCTAAGTGAAGCTGCAGGTAGGACTGGGAAAACAAAAGCAGAAAGACTCTTCCTGACCCAGATTTGCTAGGACACCTCTTCTAAAAGGCATATCACTAATTGGTGATATGTCAGAATCACCACCATGCCTGGCACCCTGCCTCTGCTCGTGGCACCTGTGGACCCCAAGGGACCAGATCAAACACGGGGTATTTAGGAAAAGTGTGTGCACAGCACAAGACCTCTACAAAGTTCTTCATTAACTCTCAGAAATACATGCAGGGTCTCAATTACCTAATCTGTGATACCTTTTTGAGCACAGCTCCCTTTAATGATTTTCCTGGGCAGAGGACCCAGCTCAGTATCAGCTGGGAGTTTCCCCTCCTGCCTTGCTTTTCCACAGGCTGTGCTTGTTCTGCTGTGCCATGGGTGGTTCTGCTATGGCAACAGCTCATTGGTCAATCTATCCATTGAGATCAACTTAATTCAGTTCATGAAATAAAATGAAGACTTTGTGACAGCTCCTCTGAAACCCAAGCAGTTTGGCCAGGAGTTCTGTGCCTGTGTGCTGAGCTGCAGTGTGCATATGTGACAGGATCACTGACAGCTCGGACATGTTGTTTGTGATGCTCCTGTGACATGCAGCACCCAGGCTCCAGTGCTGCAGAACAAATTGTACCAGTGTGTGGCCTTTCTATAAGGAGCCCTGACTGTATATAACCAGCCTCACTCCTTCCCCCTGCAGTCCTTTGAAATTAATTTCATTCCTGGGTCAAAAGTTGATGTAAGCACCACTTAAATCTGATTTCAGCATTATTTACAGAGCTTAAGTGGAGCTGATGCAGTACCTTGTGCAAACTCTTGTGTGTAGGGATCAATTTCAACATTGATGTGTCAGGCCTTTCCTACAGCAGCAAGGAATAGAGAAGACATAAAAGAATAAGGAAAACAAGATTACAGAACCACAAATATTGTCAAGACTAACCTAGTGTACCCTCTGGAAAAGTCTGTAACTTTCTTTTTTTAATCAAGATTTCCAGCTGCCTCTATCTCTTTAATTGAAAAAAAGATTTTCATTCCAATGGCTTCTAAAGATGTAACAGCACACTTAGGGGTCATTTTCATAGAATCACAGAATGGCTTGGGTTGGAAAGGACCTTAAAGACCATCTAGTTCCAAACCCTCTGCCATGGCCAGGGATATCTTTGCCTAGACCAAGCGGCTCAGAGCTCCATCCAACCTGGCCTTGAACACTTTCAGGGTTGGGGCATCCACAGCTTCTCTGGGCAACTCCTTCCAGTGCCTCACCACCCTCACAGTAATAATTTATTTCTAAAATCTAATCTAAATCTGCCCTCTTTCAGTTTAAAACCTTTACCTCAAGATTACCCTGAAATTTAGGGACTAAGAACTTAAAGCAGAATTAAACTAAATGCTTAATTAGTTCTAAATGGACAGAAGAGCATGGAGAATATTTTTTCCTTCTTTCTGTACTGAAGAAGTCAGCCAAAATTTTAGGGATTAACACATTTGTTCCTGAATAACATCTGACAAACATAAATTTTGGCTGGAAGCTGGTTTTCACACTTAACAAGTAAATCCACAAGGAGGTTAAATGCAGTGAGCCCCAACAGTTGCATTTTGAGATGCCATCATGACACTGCCAAGTCAAAATGTTTGACCTCTGCACGAAATTTCAACGTAAGATGAATTGTTGATTCTGTGGACTGACTCAGGAGGCAGTAATGTGATTCAAATCATCTGACTCTCAGCAGAAATTATGTATTCTTGTGTAACAGTAAGCTTCTTCACAGTCCAGTATTTAGACTGAAAAACCAAATCACACACTGAACAATTAACAGTGAGCTCTTACCTGGAAAGCAGAGCTCAGGAAGAAATAAATTTTTATGTCAGGTCGTTATTATTTAGGTGTTTTGATTTATATTAGTTCTTTTATTTTCAAATTCCCTCCCCGATATATTTTGGTGTGTGTATCTGTATACAAATTGCAAATATTCCATTATGCTTCTGAAAACATTGACAGGGACTCTGGAGGGCAACAAACCACCTGAACTCTTGTTAGGTAAGAAGCAGACAAAAACTGCTGTCAAAATGTAAGAAATGAAACACACTAAGTAAAAAGACCCCAAGCAAACCAGGAATTAAACATTTCAAATGGCTGCCTCTTGCTCCCTTAGCAATTTCTGACACTGACAGCAGCATCTTTGTAAGAACACTGTCACCTGCTTAATGCAGAACTGTTAATAAGCAGCCTCTGGAAACCTCTCAGGTGCTCCTTTAGCGCAGTAATCTGGTTTTGGTCTGTAAAATTAAGAAGGGATGTTATGCTAGATCTTTTTTTCCAGCTACTGAATTGTCACTTGGAGGAAGGACACAAATGTACTGACAGCCATGAACAGCATAAAATACAGGACAGAACTATGTGGATGGAGTGATGCTTCAAGCTCTTCTTTCTCTCCCTCACACTGTACAATACCTGTCTAGAACAGAACTTTAAGAGACAAACTAATGCCATTTTAACCCAAATTTCTGCTAATTCAGAGCTCTCTTACAAATAAAAGCCCTCAGAATACACCATTTCCAAGCCTGCCACTTAATGAAGGCAGGTGTTACATAATGCAATGCAGGGGCTGGTGCATGATCCTTCTGAAGCCAGCCACAGGTAATGCATGCAGAAACAACAGGGCAATAGTAAATCCTGGTCAGATCATGAAGTGACCAATGAACGGGAATTCAGGTTTCTGGACTGAACTCTTGAAAAAGCTGGGGTCAGTCAATAGAAACAGATTGTCCATCCATAACAAACTATAAACAAACAAACAAAATAAACATATGCCTTTTCAAAAAAACACAACAAAAATCTGATTGAACAAGTGTAAAAAAACACTCAAGCTGTCATTTCAGTTGCATGTTCATGAGCCCCTGGAGAGTTCCATGACTGCTCTCAAGCACGTGGGTGAACTGGAAGTGTCCATCTCCCATGTGAGCCAAACAGAGGTGCGCAGATGATGAAACCGCATCCAGGCAGACACAATGGTTGCTATTGCTTTTCACGACCATCTCAGCATGGAGTGCGCAGGAGTGACAGTGCTCTGGAGGCATATGCATGACTGGTCCAAGTCCTGGAAAGCTGACTCGGTCCCTACCTGTGAGCCTGCCCTGTGGTTTAGTGCTGGAGCTCTGCTTCTCAAGATTTCACCTCTTCGCAGTCTTGATCAGTGGAAAGCTCCACGTCGGAGAGTCCAACCTCCATTGCCATAATCAGTGAAATATCCGAATCACTGCTGACTGCTGGCTCCTGGTCATCTGTGAGGGTAGAAAAGAACAGGAAAAGGTCATGTCTTTCTGTTAATGTGTTGCTAAGTTTTAGTTCTGCAGGAGGAATCCAGAGGTCTCTCCGCCACTGAGATTGATTAGATTACAAACTTTGCTCTTATTTATTATCTGTCTACAACACTTCCAAAATATCCCAAAATTCAAGACATCCATAGTGAAAAGCATGATGAAAAGGAGGCTGGATGGGTAACATTTTCTTCTCTTAATCCTCCCAGGGCTTTTTATCCAGGTCCTTCATGAACTTCCTCCCATCATGTGACAATTTCCCTCCCTGTCCCCTTTCACTTTCTCAACCTGGCATCACCCTACTCTCCCCCAAAGATAGCAAGCTAATGACAAAGCCACAGGCACCTGGTGGAGCAACTGAATCATCAGGAAAACATTTCCAAGAGGAAAAAATCTGCCCAAACCCCCAATAAGCGATAGAATCTCAGAGGACATTTTTAAGAGGGCACTACTCTAATGTAGGAACAGTGGCATTGGACAAGGACAAAACAAATCCAGGACTTTGGACCAGGCTACCTGCTCTCTCAAGTGGCTTCTTTCATCCTTTTCTAGTCTCTTTATGTTCACTCTTTGCTCTGATTTGAAGATACCTTGCAGGTTCTTGATCCAGGCCAAAGGGATCTACCTTAATGACCCCAAATACTCTAACAGTTGTATTGTTGACTTCTGCCAAACTGCAAATCACATTGCTGGAAGAGCAACTCGTTTTTGTTTTGATCCCACAGCACTTACCATGTGTATATTTAGCAGCAAATAAAGCCAACAGATTTTAAACTACTAAAAGCTAATTTTCTTCCAAGAACAAGCAGGAGAAGCAAAGCACACTAGGGAGATTTTCAAAGGCACAAAACCCTCATAGGTGGCTGAGCCCCTGAGACAAAAATTTGACGGTTTATATTTTCAAGTGGTTTAATTACAGATATGGTATTTATACTGTAACAATACAATGTACTTAAATCTCTGGCAGTTTTCCCTGTACATATTTTATTTTTTAGACAATAGAAGCAGAGCCTGATTGATGCTAAAAAATCTAGAAACTGAATATCTAAGAATTAATAAGTAAGAAACATGACAAAGGAGCCAGGAAAATAATAACTCCTCACAGCTTAATTATTCACTTGAAGCTAAGTGAGCACAGTTAATCACCTCTCAAGAGCAGCATGATTTTTAAAAATTTTAGATTTTAAACCCCCCACATGTGTTTGCTTGTGCTGGGATTAGTCCTCATGTTCTGCAGAGAAAGCTTGAATGGGGTCTGCATTATTCCAACTGAGAGTCAGCGTTCTCCTTCGCAACTCTGCCCAGTTTTCACCCTGGATTGCTTTTATGCTTTCTTGATTGCAAGATAAATAATTAACGCACACAACATGTTTATATCTCTATTTTTTTTTTTGTTCTTTCAATATGACATTAGTAAACATTTCAAGGCATTGCTTCTGACTATAAATGTTTCCACCAGAGGTGGAGGAAGTATGTACAAGCTGAATGATACATCCTGCAGATTTAGTGGTCTTAAATGACATTGAACCTTCAGGTGAGCTGCTAGGTCCTAGAGTACATCACAGCATCTCATACACCTCCAACAGCAAAAGCACCATCTCGAGTGGTAGCAGCTCCCTGAGTCACAAGAGTGTGGTTTCAGACCACTGGATTATTTATCATTCCTCTATAATAATTAGGATTCTCAAAAACAATCAAAATTATGCTTAAGAGCAAGTTTATATTTTCAAGACAGAGCTCCTGAGGTTTAGCCATGCTGAACAGCCACTTGGAGCACTCTTGAGAGACAAGGTGTTTTCCAGCTGAGCTAGCTGTGCAGAAGAAAAGGACTGGCTGAATAGTGACAGCCAGATGCATGCTGAAGAGGCAGGCAGAGCTGCCAACACCAAATGTCAGAGCATCCAACAAGCAGTATTTAATAATGCTGAAATGTTGTTTCAAGAATTGCTGTTTCTTCCAGGGTTGCACAGCAAAAAAAATAAAAAATCTCAAGTTCAAGAGTTCAAGACAGGCAAATAGAACAGGACCAGATTTGCAGCTCACATACCTCCTATCTGATGGAGGTACAGCAGCACACACTCTCCAAGCCAGTAAACTCAAGTTTTACTTCACAAATTCTATACAATTATTCAAATTCTTGGATCTTAGTCTTTGCAGTGTGGGCTTTTGTAGTCTCCTTTGGAACTGAAGTGCAGGTTGGCAGGAACAAGGAATGAACCTAAAAATGCCTAAGCCTGTGCTCTGGCATTGATTTTCCAGCACTGTGATAGTGCCTAGAAACAGAAGCACTGCACCTTCCTTGCTTGCTACCAGTGTGGCAGTTCAAAATCCTAAAGCTACAGCTTTGGCAGAGTGGGGAGAACGCCTTGGCTATCACCATTCTTACACCTTCTTCCCTTTCAGGGGAGCACTGCCATTTCTTTGGAAGCTGCAGTGCACGACATGAGGAAATCAATGCATGCCTCAGCATTACCTGCTGTCTGTGTAAACAGGAGTCCTGCTACGACCCCAGCACACACAGGATGAAACCCTGGGAGGCTGCACAAGTTACACAGACACGGATCAGCTGTGGGTAACGCCGGCTGCAAGGTCTGCATTGCAAACTGCCTCACCGTGGCTCCCCCACACGACACAGGCTTGCCAGACTGTGCCGCTTTGTTTGGTTGGTTTTTGTTGGCTGGCTGCTCAGTAACACAAGCCAGCACAGTCACTGTTATTTGTTAAAGGTAAGCAAACCTCAACTACATTGCAAGTGCCAGGAGCTTAGCCTGCGTTTTGCATCCCTGCCTTTCAGATCCTATTTACAATGACAAAGCTTACACAATCACACAGCTTCTACAGGAGATGCCTGGCTCACTGTTAACAACCTTTATGGCCCTTGAGCAAGTTTTTTTTGTAATTTGCTGTTTTTCTTAAAGCCCTGAAATCAGATGAGGATCTCAACTTTCGGTGAAGATCTCAGCTTTCACTTAAAAATAAATGAAGCTTAAGAGGCAAGAAGGAAACTAAGTGTTTTAAAAATTAAATCTCCATTTTCTAGACCGATTTTATATGCTGGAATATCTGACTCGTAATTTGAGATACTTGAAATTGGCAACCCTGTCTAACCACACACACTATAATGCTTCCACTGTGCTTTACAGCACTTCTTGCCACGGGCAGAAAGCCTTTTGCTTAATGAAGCAAAAGGCACATCTCAAGCTGCTTTCCAGCCAGAGTGTTAGTGCCTACAGCAGGGAACTGTAGACCTCCCTGCCACATTCCTCTCATGTCAGAGAAACATAATACACCACAGCATGCTGCCTGTCCAGACTTTTTTCCACTCACTTGTATTTCCTGACACACATTTGTTTGAGAAGTGAAATGAACCAAACTCCTTCTCTAGCCAATATTATTTTAGACCAATTACAGCAGCATGGGAAGAAGATGAAGAAGATCACCACGTAGATTTGGAAGTGGCCTACACAAAGGTGGTATAGCTCTTGCTTCTTGAGAAGTGCATCAAGAGATGCTTACATATGAATATTAGTGCAATCAAACAAAGATGAAAATAGCTAATTACTCTGCTGTGCTGAAAACAAGATTGCACACTAGTAACATTTATCTACTGCTGCTGCTATTCATAACCATTGGTCTAAGTCTGGAGCTGTTGTACACTAATAAATATTCCAAAAGAACGAGGTCAGACAATGGGTTTCTAAGAATTTGATACTGCTTCAAGAGGCTTGGGAGGGAGCTAAGCATTGAACAGTGAGTGAAAAGTGCATTTACAAACCCCTTCCTCTGCCAAGCGCACAGGCATGGGCACCAGCTGAGATGGGCAATGACCCACTCAAGGGTGAGAAACAATCTGAGGAAACTCTGCTGGACTTTGCACTCATGGAGGCCTCACTCCTGCTCACCACCGTGCTCCTCCCGAGGAGACCACATCCCATACTGTCCTTTGATGTCCCTGGGACACAGACACTGCCATGGGGCTCTCCTAAAACTGTTCCATATTGCCCCAAAAGCTGAGTTTTCCCCCAGGCTCACTGAGATGTAAAAGCTGTAAAAGCCCATAACTGGGCTCAAATGCCAATAAGCAATTTGCATCCAGGAAATCAGCAGAAAAATGAGACCACACTAAAATGTTAACAACAAAAAGTTCTTGGCATTAAATATATATAAGGTTTGTCTAAGGTGGCACTTCTTTCCTTCTCCAGACTTTTGGGTAGCTCTCAGCTATAACACCTCTTGACAGTAAGCAGAGAAGTACTACTACTCATTTCACATCCTCATTGTAGTGAAATATACCTTATTTCAGAACTCTTCAGTTTGTGAAGACAGATTTAAACATAACCATGAAATCCCTGGTGTCAGTTATGCTCCCAGATCTAGACAAGCATCTAAAACGCATGGAATACCATGAACCTTATTTCAGTCTAGGGCTCACTCCTGAAGAAAACATACAGATGTGTCTAGAAGGATTTTGCTTCATAAGAAACCAGCAATGTGGCCATCTCCTAGAGCTTTGAGGACCTGATCAGAAAATATATCCAGAGTATTAGAGGCATTGATATGGGATCTTTATCAAAACACATTCTGCTCAGCTCGAAGCCACCGAAGAAGGCCAATGCAGGCAGTACTATTCAGATTTTGTTTCCAGTATAAGAACAACCAGGATACAATTAATCATTACATTTGATTTATGAGAGAGACATGTCTAGAGTCCTCTATTTTTCTTTGTCTGTCTAAGAAAGTACTCTACCATTACAGAGTTTATTGTTACCTCCTACTGTGGCCTTGCCATTGCATCACTTGGCTGTTTCTAGTCTAAAAGGAAGAGCATCTTATGAAATCATTACCTCAAATGGCAACTATTTCACAACAATACAAATTCAATTCATCACTAAGATCCCTTCTTTTAAAATTACTACCGATTGTTAAAATTATTCTCAAGTTAATCATCTCACAGTTCTCCTTGGATCATTTTGTAAGTCTCAAATTCCTACCGCATCATCTTGAGAATTGTAACACTTTAGAATGGGCCATAACTGCACTAATATAACATTAAATAAAACACATGTTTAAAAATGCCTATAAAATCCCTAATGCAAGAGAAACAGTGGGGATATGTTTGAGGAGAAAGGGTTATAAAACCCCTTGCTACTAATGCAGTCCTTCTGTACACAGAGGCTAATAAAACGGATGAAGAAGTTTGGCTGGCTACGACTGAGAACAGAGCACTGGGGAAATATTTTATTGCTCTTCCCTAGAATCAGAGGGAGATTTATCTGAGCAGCAAGGGGAACAAGGACTTCTGTGCTAACTGCTTTTGGAAGGAAAGGTTAGAGTCGTTTTTGTAAATAACAAGCCAGAGCTCTGTGTATGTACCAATGGCAACAGAGCTTCTCCAGGAGGTAAAGCAGATGATGTTTGAAACATTTTGCAAGGAGTACCCAGACACCAGCACACAGGGAAAGAACCACATGCCATGACCTGGCAAGATTAATTCAAGAGGACACTTCAAAAATATGTTTACCTGCACCAAACCCCTGATTGAGAGATGTGACAGATGGGTCTAGATATGACATAAAACACTGGAGGCTTTCCCAAAGTCAACTTGTTTTTTTGTGGTTTTTTTTTTTCCCTAAGTACTGAATAAAAGAGCAACAAAATTTCTTCCCTTAAGCTTTTTCTAGGGTATGTGGTTTGGGAGAATATACAGCATCTCTTAATGAAAAACAGCCAAACGCAAGGTTCCTTGTCTTTAAACATTCTGCAGTATGAAGGGCTACCATCATCATCATCTGGAAATCACACACCACTATCTCAAGCCAAGCATCAAAATTGAAAATTGATTAGTGACATAACTAATTTTCTGAAACCTAAGTTTGGAGCATGTTGTACTTAAGCAATAAACTTTACACCAGTTACCTGAGAAGACATTCTGGGCTTTGGCAAGACCAATAAACTCATTTTCAGAGAGAGTGCAGAAAGTATCAGCACCCAAATGCTTTCTCCAACAGAAAGTAAGAAAAAATTGTCCAAATAAAGCTGAATAACACAGAGAGCAGACAGTAAGCACATATGCAAAAGACTGAGCAAAGAAAGGGGCAGAACACATACCAGATGTTATTGTATGGAAGTAGTTGGGCCCAACTGGCTAGAAAAGTAAAACTTAGTTTTTTCCCATTGTATATATATGTACATCTATCTTTAATGAGCATACACTAAATCTTTGGGATTTTACCCAGGAATCCGAACACTCAGCCTTTGAAATTCACAGCACATATTAACATTATTTTAGTAGTCAACACTTTGGAAATCAGTCTCCTCTCTGTGAGAGACTAGTTGACATTTGGGAACTTTTGATCAGCTGCCAATCCTCTCTGTGATCCAGCAAACATGCCTCTGCCTGGTATGACCCAAGAAAATAGAATATTTTTGCTTTCAGTTTAATTTCCTCTTTGTTCTTACTCTTAATGGGTCATGCTCATCATGTTCCTGGGACCAGCAGGGAGACTCCTTCTGTGGCCCACATACTGCAACATCATTTTCTTTTTACATGACTAAACTTTTTCCCACTGGAAACTCAGACAAAATTTGGTCACAAAGACTAGCAGAACAGTCAATGGGGCCATGATACTGTCTCTTGCCCTTTATGCTCTTGGATCAGCTCATCCCCACATTCAAGGTCCTTCACAGTTTACCTGCACATCTGGTCTTCAGGCAATCATAAAGAGACCTGGGTTGGAAGGAACCCTAAAGATCATCTAGCTCCAACCCCATGTCACAGACAGAGATACCACCTATTAGATTTTATTCACTACAAAGTGTTTTGTTCCATCTGTGACCCCACATCTCAGTCCCACACTCTCGTCTTGTTTCACCGACAGACAAGAGCCACTCTACCTCCTTGACAACAGGACATCCAGCCTCTAAAACCTTGGCAAAGCTGCTTTTCCTTTCTCCTTCCAGGCCTTCCTACTGCCTCGAAGGAGAGAGCGACCGTGGGATGCTGCTGCACACCGTCCTTTACTGCTCACTAGTGGCCATCCTCAGTGCCCAAACGCTGCCCCGGGTGCACCTCTGTTCTTCTGATGCCCCAGGAAGTTCCATAAGTAAATGTGCAGTTATTTCATTCAAAGTACCAACTGATGCAAATTATTATCATTTAGAACATGCAAGATCATTCATGTCCTTGATTGAAAATCAGAAAATGACATCTCCCATAACAGGGGAAAAGATTAAAAACCCACTGAAGCACGGGGCTGCAAGTACACGGCAGTTGTGATTTTCAGGTACCTGAACTGCCTTTGGTAATGTATTGCTGCATTCAACACCTGCAAGCTGTCCCTGCAGTGGCCATGCTGTTATACATCTAAAACATCAGGTGTGCTAAGGGAACTATTCACTTGGTTTTCTCAGCTGCTGAATGACCAGCACTCCTTGGTGTTACTGCAGAACAATGAGCACAAAGGGACAAAGGTACAGAAAAACCACACTGTGTCATGTTAATGGTGTCTAAGGGGTCTTGTGAGCATTATCCCAGCAGCCAGGGTGAAACATGTGGAGTGACAAACACCCTGTGAGCAGCGAGCAAACACCTTTACTCACACTGCCAGCCATTCACAACTCTGAAGGGACAGCAGGGTGAGGCAAAAGCCAACCCTAAATGCTGCATGTGCTAGTGTGTGTGGTACAACACATAGCTTATGGGCAGGCTGGCACAATAAAGAGACTTTTACATCCAAGCAGTATAATCCCATAGTTTCATCCTGTGGATCTTAGCTTCCATGGGCTCCCACCAGCTCACACACATGGACTTGAGGAAATGGAACATTTCCAGCCTCCTGCCACACATTCACAGGACTGTCAGGTACCTGTCCCCAAAAACCTGGAAGACACTGGGCCAAAGGACACTGCTTAGGCTAAAGATGAATTCTTTCAAGTCCATAAAAACAGAGAATACTTGACAGAAACAGCACAACTCAGAGAAAACATAATTTTTAACTTTACAAGACTGTCGAACCCGATTTGATTTGGACATCTAAGCTACATATTTTGTCACAGGACATAGCTCACCTACTTACTGTAGCTCAAGAGACAAAGATTGAGTTTAGTGCAATTCAGCTGTAGACAAATTTGTAACAACAGAAAAAAAACCCCAAAATCATGGAGCCCCCACCAATTTCTCAATGAGTCTGTAAAAAAATCCCAGTTTAAAAGCAAAGAACATGCTTTTCAGACTCTCAAACTCCCTCAGGTTGTAGATGTAATGTCTTTGATGGTGTGGCACCAGCAGTAGTACCACATTCTGCAGACAGGGCTGATGCATATATTGAAACAAAGTAAGAACCTGAACAGATCACTACAGATATACCCTACAGCTTCACTATTTCTTCTCTTCCAGGATGGGCACATAGGCAAACAGATTATAGAATGATCAATTACATAAGAACATCCATTTTTCCATACAGAAGAAGCAATTTCTGCTGTTTAGATGTCTGTTAGCAGTGAAGGAAAACAACGTGACAAGCTGAAGTGTCACCTCTTAATTGTATGAGAATTGCAGTAGTTTTAAAAATAAATTCTAGGTGCTTTCAGAGCATTCTACCATTTAAATCTTCTCCCTGTGGGTTTCCACAGTACCCATACTCTTCCTCTTTCGAAGTTCCTAATTAAAAATTCTGCAAGGAACCTTTCTTTAACATCCACTTTCACAGAAGCCTTACAGAAGCAAGTTTTAATCCTAATTGAAAACAGTGCACACTTAATTTATAGGGCCCCCTTTTCAGATACCCCCCTGGTAGGTTCTTGTATCTGGTCCTCCCTCATAAACACACAGAGAAAGGACAGCTCTGGCCTTTACTGACCACTGACAACACTTATGATGAGGTACTACCGACTTCTGGAGCTTTCAGAAACGTTTCATTCAAACTAATTGACCTCAAACACTTCACTATTCTCAGACTTTTTTCCTCTGGAGCCTTATGTGATGATGCTTTAAAACAACAGCAGGAAAAAGGGCAGACAAGCGTAGGAAGCAGTTCAGTGTAACAGTACCTGGAACACAGGGAGCATTACTGTAAGAGACCTGCTCTGGAAGGGATGTCTTGGGTAGCTGAGTCTGCTCTCCACAATTGTAATGGCAGCATGACACAACCCCTTCCAGATTTGCTAGCAATTAACATCATTCACTGCACCAGCTCCCCAGCCACTTCATTCATCTTTGTGCCAGTGCAGAACTGCAGATGGGTGGCAGCTAAAAGCCATAATACCCAGTTTTCAAAAGAGACCTTCATGCAACACCAAACCACAGAGATTTAAATTTTTTTTTCAACATCCTGCAGTGACAGATGAGTTCAGCTGCTAACTCTCCTTTCCTTAAAAGCCTATCACAAGCCTAGCAAACCCTGCAACACATTTTATATTCCAGTGTAATCATGCAGCTTTTGAACAGCTTTATCCCAGATCTGATCTTCCCTGCAGCCTAGTCAATAGTTCCACTATCAGTAATGTATCTACAGCTATGGCCAGTTCTCTGACTGAGAAGGAACTCTGATCAAGACCCCCAACAGCAAAATGTGAATGTTTTCACACCTAAAAGTTCTAACTTCTCGCTATTTGGATAGTCTGTGCACTGGGAAGGTCTTTGTGTGCTGCCAGGTCTGTGGGTCAGCCTTTTGCAGAGGATGCACATTACTGAGACTGCTGCTGGTATTTATGGATTGGCAGGTAGGAGATGACATGGTCAGCTGATAGGATCTATAAGCCTCATGTTAATGGTACTAGCAGGAAAAGTAAAGCATATTTCTGCAGTCTGAAACAGCCCATAGTTTCCATCAGGAACACATCTACCAGGACTTCCTGAAAAGTTAAGCAAAACTGCCCAATTTAATTGGCCCATATATAGTTGTTCTTATGAGAAACACGTCTCTTTTCATTAGTTTAGAAATAATAAAAAAAAACCTAAACTAAGAGATTATAGCAAAACTTGTCCTTTTGGAAAAGTAAACATTTTTAATGTCCTTTGCATCTTCTTTAGGTTGCTTTCACTCTTTACTTAGAGGATTAAGCAATATTTTTTATCTAATCAAAGCATTCCACAGTAAAGAAAAATGAGCACATATAAACCCCATCATGAGCACATGAGATGAGGATTAAAGTATGACTAGGAGGTTTGTTTGGAACAGAGATGTCCAAAATGTTACTTGTGTCTTGTGGTAGGGCTAGTGCGCCAAATAAAATTCTAACAAGCTTGTCTGAGTACATTAATGCACATTCAGTGCACTCACAGAGAAGACATAAGTACAGAACAACAATCAAGAAAAGCTCTCATAAAGGAAGAGGTCAGCTGTTCATCCTGTATGTTAACTTTGGAAAATTTAAATCAGTTGATGCCAATCTCCTTTTAACTGGAACATTCCTCTGACAATCATGCAAGAGCTCAACATTTTTTTTTCCCATTAAAAATAAATCTGAAGTGCCAGGCCTGGCCCGTTACACACAAATATGGTCTGAAAAAATTTATGAAAATAGCTTCGTGTAAAGAAGAAAAAAAAAAGTATCAGCCCTTACAACAAGTGAAACCAAATTCACAAACTCGATTTAAAGAGTTCCAATTAATTTAATGGCAGTCTCCTCCTGATCCTGCGTCTCCTTCCTGCCTTCCTTTCTGTCCCAAATGAGCCCATATTAGAAAGAACATAGCACAGTTTTTCTTGACCTGAGGTCTGAAAGCAAGACTTCGGTCTCTCCAGCCTAAAGCAAGAGTGCACCCATGCTCCCTCCTCTTTTACCTGCTCCTTTTGCTTCCTTGCTCGTGGATAACACAAGTAACGTGACAAAACAGTGAGCTCCATTTGCTGGATTGCAAAATGCTGGGTGTGACAAAACCCAGAGAGGGGCAAGCAGGACAATAAGGAGTGAAACCAGCATTGAAGAGGGAACTCCATCTCACCTAGAGGACACTAAAGCTGGCTAAAGGGCATCAGACGATGATTTCTCATTTGCAAAGTGCCCTTGGAGCTTTGGGTCTGTTGGTATGAAATCCTGCAGGGACATCCACAGAAGCAGTTTTAGGGTATATAAATCTAGGGATGTTTAGCATTTCCCTTCAAATAAGCTTCCAGCCACAGTGTAATTTCAACTCAACAACTTCTGGCATGGGAAAATCCCCTCCCAAGCCCAGCTTTTATCAGGGATGCTTGCTGAAATGCTCATGGGAACACAGCAAGGCCAAACCCAAGACATCCATTTTCTGAATTTCTTCTTAGAGCAGTGGATGGGAAAGGTCAATTTAAGTTTCAACAAATTGCAGCTGGAATTTTACTAGAAAATATGTTCATTAGGTCACTTGGCTACCACCACTAGCATCAAGACGTCCCTAACATTCTACATGTGAAACTCAAATTCTAACAGAGTGACTTAAAACCACTGTTTGTCTGCATGAAAAACCTTTGTCTCTGTTTCAATTTTTAAAGTTATTCTATAGTCCTGTTCCTCCTTCTTTTGTCTTCTGAGCATTAACACTCCTTGGGGAGGCAGAAGAAGGAGTTTTTACCCGATATAATGATACCTCTCCTGAAAACTAAAAGTAACAACACCACTCTAGAAACCAACCAACCATCTAACTTCAAAAAACATAAATGCCTTTGCACTGTTCATTATTATTTCCCTTTGTTACACAACTGTAAAGTTAGAGTCAAAACTCTGTGGCATTAAGTTGGGTTTTAAGCCCTTTTGCCATTCCTTTTTTATTCAAGTTTCTTCACTTTCCACTCCTCTCATTGAAAAGTGGTCATGTCCAAGAGGTTCCCAGGCAGTTCCAGAACAACTTAGACCCCAGGAGCCTTTACAAAACACAAGATTAAAATATTGCTATATTTTTTATCTAGTCTGGAAAAAGGGTTCTTAGAAAACACAAGATTAAAAGATTGCTATATTTTTATCTAGTCTGGAAAAAGGGCTTTTAGAAGCTGAGTACCACTTGATAGTACTTTTTAAATTTTTACAAGGGAAGTGGTCTTGCATCTGTCAGTCACAGTCAACCAAAAACTGAAGGATTAATTTAGGAATAAAAGAGAGACAAAGGGCACTACTGCAATCACACATAATTGTTTCTGCCCTGTGGAATATACATTTAAAGCACTTTAACTTTTGAGGGTGAACAACTAAAACCACAACCTTTCTCCCAAACCTTTCCTCCAAAACTGTTGCCTTGGAAGTGCACTCTTAGGCTGCAGCCTTCTCCACAGCTGGAAACATGTTCCATCTCCCAGAACAGGCTGGTAGAGGGTCATTTTTCTACAATTTCCTTCTTTAAGGCTATTTTGGTCTTACAGATTGACAGGTATTCATGTGCAGAAAGACAATTCGCTGGTGCCCTTTCAAAATGCACTTACAGGGAAGTAATGAAGTTCAGCAACACCTTGGCTGAATTCAATATCCTGAGCACTTGGAGGCAAAATCTGAAGTCAGCTTTCTCATGCCTAGGTGACACACCACGATTGGTGGCTGTCTCCCAAAGAAACCTTAGCAGCTGAAAACACTTTTATAATAATGCTGGGTTATTTAATTACTGTGCAAGGAACTGGCAGATTTTAAACTCCTTTTGTGTGATTTCTTCCCCCCTGACTGAGAAGAGACAAATTAATAAATTTAGTAAAGCTATTTCAGCTAAGTGCTTTTCACATTGTGACTTGGCCTCTGGCACCCTTATTCTACACGTTTTCTATTCATTGTCCTTTAGGAGCATTTTTTCATTGATTTATAGCACTATGAGAGTGGAAAATAGAGCAAACATCCACAGAGGTCTCCAGGTAAGCTGTTTTGCACATTGTGTATATTAATTCATGGCTTAATTATTGCCACCCAACAGAGCCTATGTTCTTGCCTACTCCCTGAATGCCTCAGAAATGTTAACATGAGTTACAATGAAAAGAACAGTCAAATGTATTGGCAGTCACAATAAAAAGCCAGTTTGGGTGGATGTTCATTAATGCAACTCTGATGCTAGTGTGCACTGTGCTGAGTACAGCCTCACTGTATTCCCCAGGATATATTTATTCATCCCCAGGATATATTTTATCCAACCTTGCCATTGGAGTGGCAAAGATGGCATTTAGCTGGGCAAGAATACATCCACATGGGTCCTATGCTCAGCATCCCTAAATGGAAGGGCTTATACACCCCTCCCACTCCCAGGCAGGAGAAAATCCCCTAACATGCATGCCAGAAGTTGGATATTTCCTCTTGAATATTGGGCTTGACCTATTATCTTCTCTTGCAATCACTGCCATTTTCTATAAACACTCACAATCCAGTTTCTCCATCTGGCCTATCTCAAAGCATCAGCTTCAGGCAGTACCTTCACTTAGAATCGCCCACACCTAGAACAACAGAACGTCCAGGTACTAAGAACTTAATGAGAACTCTCACTTCTAGGTGAAGTGGCCTGCTCGCTGTTGCAACCCTGGAGGATCCCTAATTTCTGCAGGGGTTGGAGCAAAGTGAGAAGGACTGAGTTTTTTTGGTTTTTTTTGTTTTTTTGTTTTGTTTTTTTTTGTGTTAGGCTGAAATCCTGGAGTGCTAGAGACAGTATGTGAAAGTTTGAGCTGTTGCCCCTACAGGAGACTGGAGAAAATTTAGACCATAGCAGTTCTGGATGCTTCTTGCAGGCCAAACATCTCCTCCAAGACTGTTTTTCTGCCATACAAAAAACTATCACATAGTTACATGCTCACTTCCCCCTCCCTTTCACTTGATCTCATCTAAATGTAACTCTCATGGTTTTTGAGAAATCAGAATTGCTGGTTACAAGACAAGAACTTAAGATGTAAGCATGCACATAGTCCTTTAAATTCTTATGAGAAACCAGTCAGCTTCCTTGAGCAAATGATTCTGCTGCATGTTCACAGGCTCACAGCCTGGATGAATAAGGTGAAAAACATTGTGTACCAATGACTGGAAACATTTTTATCAGCAGAGCTCTTGCCTGACTTCTTTCATTTCAGTTACCTTCACTAGGGAGCACTAAGGTGAACAGACAGACACTCATGAAGCAATGCAGCCAGAACAAAACACATGCAAGCAGAACCGAGAGTGACTGCTGCAGGAATGACTTCTTGAGTACCTTCTGCACCTCAGCCTCTTGTTTTTACCTTCCAAGAGGCACAGCTGCCTTTTCATTGCCCTTTTCCCCTCACCAAATTTACAAGAGCTGTTTGCTTGCTGTGATCTGCTCTTACCTGTGAGGTTGCTGGAAGTGGGCCCATATCTGTGCATGCACTGGCTGATTCAGCACAGCCTGGCCCCAGCTGGGCTCTCTGAGCTCTGCACAGCACAGGTGAGCACTGCTTTTGCCTTGCCTGTCTGAAATGACAGCAGCAACCAGAGGCACCCTGGGCTTCTCCCCTTCCTCTGCCTGCCTTACTGCAGAACCACTGCTCTGCCATACTTCTTACTGTTTAGTTTCAGGTGCTGTCCCAAGCTGGATCCTTGTGTCTCCCATTTGGTTTTGTTTCTGAATTGATAAGGAAAAAATTCAGAATCAGAGTAGCACATTGTACCTTAAACAGCACTTCCTGATGATTTCAGTGGAGGCTTTTCCATAAAAACAGATGAGAATAAAACCTCAACAGACACTTACAAGTGTAAATAATCAAGTCAATTGTATGCAAGATACTGAACATCTCTTACAAGGCAAGGCTTTTTTGTCAAGCATAAATCAAAGAGATCAGCTAGTATTGAAGTCATCTGGTCTCTCTGCAGTTCAGACTCGTATTTCACTCTACATTGTCAATTTTGCTTTGAAAGCTTTCTTCTTCAGTGTTTCATCCAGACACCTGCTAAAGAGAGTGGAACACAGAGCAAGACACAAGCTGTGTCATCACTGGCCCAGTCCTCAGGTCCCCTTTTCCCCTGCACACACACAACACCCATTCAGAGCAACTGGGGATGGAACACCTAAGGACACACTTCTGCACCAGCACAGGGTGGTGCCTGGACCCTGACTGCTCACCAAGAGCCCACCAAAGCCACTCCATCTCTCTCCTCCTCATCTGTGCAGGGCAGATAAAACACAACAAAGGGCAAGTGGGTTGAGCTGAGGACAGGGAGAGATCACTCACCAATTACCATCAGGCGCAAAAGGGACTTGACTTGGGGGAAAAATAATTAATCTAACTTATCACCAAACAAATCAGAGTAAGGTAAGGAGAAATAAATCTTAAAACACCTCTCCTCAAAAACACCTTCCTCCCTTCTTTCTGGGCTGAACTTGACTCCCAGACTCTCTGCCTGTTTTCCCCCTGAGCAGCATAGGGGAGTGGGGGTTGCAGTCAGTTCATCACATTTCCTCTGCTGCTCCTTCCTTGTCAGGGGCAGGACTCCTCATACTCTTCCCCTGCTCCAACATGGGGACACTCCCATAGGAGGCAGGCTTCCAAACTTGTCCAATCTAAGTCCTTTCCACAGGCACAGCTCCTCACTAACTGCACCAGCATGGGTCCCTTCCACGGGGTGCAGTCCTGAAAATACAGGATGCTCCAGAGTCCTGGAGCTAGCTGGTATTGGCTCCACTAGACAACTAGCAGCTTCTGACAGAAGCCACCCATGTAGCCACCCTGCTACCAAAACAAGCAAACCAAACACCTACAGTCTTTACAGAAGCACTTGTCCTTCCTTAGTTTCATTGTCCTAGACAATAAACCCCTTATGTCTCTTGCATTCACTGAACATTAATAAAATGCTCAGTATATACTCAGATATGAGCATTCAAATGAGATTTGAAGCTTCATCCTTTCTTTGCCTAGTTGTTCATGATGATTTTTGAGCAAAATAGACAGCTGTGTAGGGTCCAGTTGTGATGGAGATAGCGTGCTTGCTTTTGGGAACACTGTTGTGAAAGCTGGCTTCTATGTTGCTCTCTCTTGTGCTCCACATTTCTTTCTTCCTACTGTACTGGCACAACAACTTCTGGACCAGAAAACTGATCCAAATGAAAGAAAAACACCAGGGAGAAATTGGCTGCCTTCTGGACCGGGCTTCCAAGGCAGCTACACAACATAAAAGCAACATGGAGGCAGGGAATGTAATTAGGGACAGACAGAGGCAAGCCAGGGACTGTCACAGACTTCAAATGTACAGGCAGACTTAAAAAACCGAGCTTTGATGACTGGAAGTGAGCACTGTCTTCTGTATCTCTTCCTAGACACAAATATTAAGCAATCTTCATGGCATCTGCAGCCTTTTTGGGACCCTAGGTTAGTCCAGACTGCTGTGAGTGCTTTTACCATGCCCTCTCACTGAGCCATATCACAGCTCCGTGGGGAAAAGGGACCTTACTGATCTGATGTCTTCATCCTTACTCTGTACACAGTGCCAATGGACACAGAAGATGTGAAACAGAAAACAAAAAAAATAAATTAGAATTTAAATTTCCTCCTTGATTCACAGCAGTTTTGTATAGCCCTTTTTGCAATTTTCTGTGCAGAAACACTTCGTATTTCACTCCTCAACATATGGAAAGAAGGAGCAGTTTTATAACACAAAAACTTAAGTGATAATCCAGAGCACATTTTCAGTGCCAGCTGTGTTTCACTTGGTGACTCTCAAACCACTGGTGCTATGTTGGCATCAGTGCTGGTCCCAAAACAATCAAGGAACTCAGATCATTGGAAGTTTTGATCCATAACAATTACTTAGTGCAATATCCCCACAAGATTTTAGCAGAGCCACCAGGACTTAGGTCACACGCCAGGCACATGGGACCCAATTGGCTCAGTCTTTAACTAGGTCCCAACAGTATTCTCTCTCTGGGACAGTATCAGAACTTGCTAATTCAAGTGTTCATAACTTGCTGCATTAACTAGTATCTAGGGAATTTTTCCACCTTTTCCTCCCCCCTTTACATTCCACCTCTAAAAACCCCACTATTCATAGCAAGGAGGAACAGTCAAGTGGTTACAAGACAAGAGTGGATCAGATTCTTATCATGCACTTTCATCCACTTCCAAAGGCTGACTATTCTTCACAAAGATATTTTAGACATACATACAGATCAAAATAATTACCTAAAAGTTATATTAATAGATTTAATGGAGAGCTATCAGAGAGATTTGAAAGGGTCCTAACAGTCATGATGAGCTGTACGTTGGCAGGGTTTTATGGAAAGAACAAAATGAGAGGCAGAAAAGGAACTCCTGATATTGTCTAGACTGCCCACACTGTTGTACAGTGTGCCACAGTCTGTGGACTTTGCAGGTGATATGACACCTTGGAGGAAAGTTTGTGGCTTTTCCCACTAAAAATCCTGCTCATGTGTGCAGTAGAATTATTTAGGGATCTCCCTCCAACTACAGAGATAGTACCAGTGGGATTTCTGAGGCCCTGTGCAGTGGGATGAGATACCCTGCTGAATGGACTATAAAAGCCTGTATAAACTGAAAAATGGGAAGTATTTATGAAGAGATAAACTTTACTGGCAAAGACAGTGCACATTATTTACTGCAGAAGTTAGTAAGTGCTTGAGGGAGATAAATGACCATGGATGCCATAAAAGAATAAAATCTAATAACTACTTTTCACCTGCCGGTGTCACCATACCTTAATATCTAGATGCTACTTTCCAAAACACTACCTTTTTTAACCATAGCATTCAATCCCAGCTAAGCCTGACCCAAAGAATATTACAATGGTCTCCTCAAATCTTAGATCCACCCTCTGAAGCTGGTGTAGCTCACAGCTCCTTCAAGTTCAGATCTTTGCCAAGCCCAGCTCACACTCATATCATATGTAGAGCAGGAAATCCCACATGCACTCAGATTTACAAAAATGTTAGCATTTTGCATAACTCACTACTAAAAATTAGGCACCACACATTGCTATGATGCATGATTGTAGAAAAAGATGCTTAGGTTGTCACCTGTCATATGCTCTGGAGAGCTGAAAAAGTCAGAGCAGTAAACTCAGCTGAGATGAACTCTTACGTATTTCACACTATTTCCCCCATCTACTCTCCCCCTTCTTGTTTTTCCCAAACGTCCAGGTTTTCATTTTTTCCATCAATACCTTTTCAGCAACCTTTAACAGAAATGACAACATGCTATCCCAGGATCCTACACAATATCCCACCACAGAGGGCAAACAGTCACTAAGACTAAATACTGAAGAGACTTTGGCTGTGGATATGCCCAAGAGACTTGATGAAGGCTTGGATCTTGCTAAAAGGCAGCTGAGAGAACCTGCTGGTCCATTTTTAAGTGCTCAGTGCTACTAAACAGGCGATTCTTGGTTTAGCAAGGAACCCTAGGGCTTAGTCCTGTCCAGATGTTCACAGTACAGCACATTTCCAAGGGTCCCACAGGTACCAGGAGCATGGGGAGCAAAAGGGAGAGAGAGAAGGCAGGATGTCTGGTTGAGCTCATGCACAGAGTAGGAAGGAAAGCACTGGCTGAGTTCCAGAAATTATAAATCTGGCCCCACTGAAGTAGGCAGGAGCTTTGCCACCATGGAGACAGAATTTTAGCCAATGTGAACAATACTCTGGGAATACCCTCCCTCCAGACACACTGTGGGAGGTCTTCTGGTTCTGAATAATCACTGGAAACACAGGAAGGGAAATTAAACCCAAACCAAGACAACAATACCAGAATGATTAATCAACAGGCAAAAAAGAACGTAACAACAATGAAGTGAAAAGTGTTGCAGAAGCTGGTGGAAAGAAAATGCCAAGTCCTTTACCTCCTGGACCACTGAACTTTTGTGAGGAACAAGGGATGATGCAAGGACTTGTGGTGCTGGGTGCAGGAGGCCACATCAAGGCTGCACTGGAGTCCTGGAGTCTGCCCAGATTCAATAACAAGGGGGGGAAAAAACTTGAAGTGCAGATTCAGCCTTGGAGTAGGCTGGCATCAGTAATGCTATATAGAGAGGCCAGGATCTAGCAACTTCAGCAAAGATTCCTGGGAGCAATCAGTGTCATCACTTACAAATAGCCAGGCAGGCTAGTTCACACAAAGGGCACGCTCAGCAAGCTCTGTGGTGTGCAGCTGAGCATTCTGAATATAAAGAACACAATAAAAAAGACATAATGCCTATAAAGTTCCATCTACTCTGACAGCTATGACCCAGTTATTTAGCCTACCCTTACCCTCTGATTTAGTTAGCATTGGGATTCATACCACAACTATATATAAGGCCCTGGATGTTTCCCTTTCACTGCCTTAAGAGTTCAGGCTGCCTACAAGGGCAAGTTCTACCTTTTAAACTGCCTGAACCCTCCAAATCCACATGAGGCAACTAGAGAGCCAAATTCCCGTAACTGCTGGAATTCAGCCCCCCCAACCCAAGACCTCTTCTTCGCTGCAGCTCTGCTGCAAAAAGGGACTAAGTGACTTTTCGGGAACTAACTGCAAAATGCACCAGGCTGGATGTGGTGATGACGGCAGGGAAAATTGCACACCCATCACTGACAAATATCCAAGTACTGCATTGCCCTTGAGATGAAAAATCCAGGTGAAGATTCACGTCTACACGTCAATGATGAATGAATGACGGCAGCCAACTAAGCATTAAACCAGATCCCCCTGAGTGCCTGTGTGACAACCACAGGATAGGCAGGCATACATTGGCTTTTGGAAGGTCCCAAGGTGCTTTGAGCTTTCCTCAGGCCTTCCTTCCTCTCAAAGCCACTGGAAAGGCCTGCTTTCCCCAAGAACACCTCCGACAGTGTGAGGTCTACAACCCTTACAGAGCTTGGGCCACTTTGCAGTTTTCCCTTCCTGTTCTATTCTCTTGCTCTCTGTCATGTAACCAGGAAAAAACCTCTTCTCACAGTCCTTCCCTGGGCGTGGCCAGTCTCTCCAGGTGATGATGATCTCCTGATGCTCTGTAGTTTGCTGTCTGTGTGCCTGGTCTTGGTGCAAGGTCCTTGTCCATGGGTTCTGCTGCCAGCTCCTAGGGATTGTCCAGTCTTCAGGTCTACTGTCCAACATTGTCAAAGGTAAGGGGAAAAACAGAGAGTAACGTGGAAAACAAAGGGCACCAAGACAAAATCAGGCATTTTTGTAGCCTCATGGTATTCTGCTGGCTCTGAGAAAGCTTTTCACCCAGTTACTTAACTGAGCTAGCAACTTGGAAAATGAATTAAAAACGTGTTTGGTCCTTCTGCAATCACTTGAAAGAAATCTGGAGGCAAGAGAGTGCCTGGAGAGTTACTGAGCTCTTGTGCTCACTGGCAGCCTCACCAGCATTGTTACGCCTGCTGAGAGACCAGAAGAGCTGCTTCTCAGCCTGACAAGATCCTGGGATGAAAAGCACAGACTGCTCCTCATGCTGGGCTTGGAGCCAGGCTGCTGGCTTTTCCCAGCATGTGTCACGCAGCTGTGTGTGTAAGGGGCACCCCACAGCCCTCCTTCCAAGCCCCAACAGTGTGAATCTTTCAGAGAACTGTGGGGCAAGGACCATTATCCTTAAGAGGACCTACTTGCTTCTGGAGTGCTAAAGGGCAGAGCAGAGACCAGCATTTAGCCCAGTCTTTATTACAATGTGATGCCATCTTTCCTTTGTTTTTACAATCAGCCTTAAATGCATTTCAAAACAATTATTGGAAGGAACAAAATGCCATCTTGTTCTGAACAGCTCTTGCTAGCACTCAAGGAGACATGAGAAAACTGAATGCCCCCAGACGGCAGCTGGCCATGGAAGATGGCTGGGATTAAAACCTTGCTGCTCACTCCTTGCTGAATCCAGAACTTAGACCATAAAAGGACCACATCTGAAATCTGAAATCCACAAAACAGAACATAAAAATCTGGGTCACCAGTATCTAAGGTCACAAGTCCAGTCTTTCTAGAAGTTATTTTCACTTCCATGACACTGGCATGACAACATGAAAGAAAATGGGATTATCAAGTCTCCCCACAGAGTAAGAAGAGTAATGTAAAATCATTTCAGCCTAGTACCATCTTGTGTCTCCTACCTTTTCACATAATATTATTACTTACCTTTTTTTTCATGCCCAGGCCCAGAGCAGTACCTAGACACCATTGAAAATGTCTATTTTTTCCAGAACTTACACCAACTCTATACACAAAACTTTTACCACATTCCTCTACCTCCCTTCAAGTATATCTGATTTTCTATAATAGTCTTGTCAATATACCCACCGGTATTAAACAGATAGGTATTTTCTACTTATCTGCTATTTTGCCTAAAAATGAGCATTTTGGACTAGCAGAGTCCTTATTCAAAATAGCTGACAAAATTTCTTTTAAACTGTCAGAAGGAGATTTTCAAGAGAGAACAAAATTTTTAGGAACAGAGAGACATGCAAACATTTTGAGAATTACTTGTTCAAATGGCACCACTTACACATGTGAAAACTAAAGACACCGAAAACACGTAAAACTCTGCTTTCGTTTTTGTACAAATCATCAGTGTTGTTTAACTGCACTCAGGCTTTCAAGCACAGCAACTCTGACCATCAGTCCAGTACCAGCAGAACACAAGATAATTAAATTTACTTACCCTCTAGATTCCTGCCGGGCTTAAAACAAGGCCATTGCTGCAATGAGGAGCCCTCAAAGGCTGCTCCCTAGATACGGGCTTTGTGGTTGGGGTTCCCAGACATTTATCTCAGTGCAAACCCTGCCAGAATTGGGAACTTACTGCTTGTTGTGAGGTTGCCCTCGCCAGGCTGGGGGAAGGAGTCCACGTCCTGGATGACTTGGCAGCACTCCTGCGCCGCGGGCCGGGGCGTCCAGGGCCACGGAGCTCTCGTTCACGGTAATGTCGCTGGCCCCCGTGATCTGGTTGGTCGGTGGGCCTCCTATGGATGCTTCCAGGTCTGGAGGTATATCATCCAGGCAATCTGCATTCGGCTAATTGGGGAAGAAAAAAGGAGAAAAAAATCGAGCTCCCACCTGATAAAAAGATTCGATTTACTTCTTACCTCTTCTTCAGATTTTTTTGGCCCTACTGCAGTATTGAAAATGACAACATACAACAAATAAACACACAGAGTTTGTCCTCATGTACTTAAACGTAACACAATCTGTTGGAAGAGAGACCCAAATTATGCCATGGAAATATTGAGTATTAAACTGTGTCACGTACAATTGCTAAACATTCTTATTTATACTTTTAAAAGGGTTTGGGAATGCGCACATTAAAAAAGTAACTCACTTACTGGTATGATCTGCTCAACATGGGCAAATAGCTGAATTAAATCACAAATGTATGCAGGAGCTGAAAGGGAACTATTCTATTTCTAATGATTATTATTTTTCTTAATATACATTTTACAGAGCCAGTATCTGAGCTTACAGGAATAAGAATTCAATAAGAACAGCGTATGGGTGCACCTATCTGTGTGGTGCAAAACTAGAAGCTAAAACTGCTTGTAAGACAAGTTTCTAAGCATCAAAATATCATCTTCACTAATACTATATCTCCTACAAAACACAATTATGAGAAAAGAAACAAGCAGACAAGAATGGGAAACTGAAGAGCATTTTTTGATTCACAGTCTTTCTTGCTATGTGAAGCAAGACCAGTGACAGAGGGACAGAGCAAGACTGAGCTGCAACATGCAGATGCCTTGTTAAGTTTGGAAAAGTTAACTGAAGTTGTTCCCATTTATCTTTATTCTCCAGGAACCAGACAGCTAGCCTGGATCAGTCACTTAGGTTTCCTCTAACTTCAGGGGTTTGAGGCATTTTTGCTGTGTGTTTCATGCCCTAACCCTAGGTATGAATTGCTCCCTCTGCCTTCCCTCTGCTCAGCACTAAGCAGAGACAGGGCCTAAGCTGCTAGACTGGAAAGCCAACATGCAAATGGCCAATGTCAGAGCAGGTGCACTCTGTTTGGTGGATCTGATGTTTTTCCTATGCTTAGTTGCCTCACATGCCAAGGCACTTTGGAAAACCTCACTATCTGCTTATCTCCAACAGCAGGCACCAAGAAACCAAGCAAAATATGATACAGCAAAGGCTTAAAGAGAGATTTAACTTGAAGCACAAGAGAAACCCCCTTGAATTCAAGCACAGTAGGTTACCATACATTTACTTTTTTTCCCAGAATCAGGAAATTAGCACGTTTTCTCTTTTTCTACATATTCCCTGTTTGATTCTTGTCACCTCTTAAGTATTTTTTCACAAGTGTTCCTAATGAAAACGACAGGCAACTTAAGCAGTCTTGTATCCACAAACTGAAGTTCAGAATGAAAACGAGAATTGTTGTTGTCTGGCTCCAGTGTTATCCACAAGCTGCAAGAATGCCTCAGACTTGGGATAAAAAAGGCACATTCAACTATACCAGGTGATAAAGAAACTCAGTGAATCTGTACTTTTGCAAGTGAAGTACAATCACTTATATGTAGGACAGGGACCCAAAACTCTCCCTTAAATCTATTACTCTTTCCCTCTCTCTTAGCTATCATAAAACAATGCTTTGAGAATTTAATTTTCAATTTACTTCACCTTTGATGGCAGTGTATATTAAAAACAAAAGGCCTATTTTCCTTTCTCCTATAGGAAAAATTATTTCAATTTTTCAGGGGACCAGTTGTCTGTCTTCTGCTCTGATTCCATTTATTCCTAGAATGGGGTTTTATCACAAACTTTTATACCTTTTAAAGAGGGGATTATAACCGAAAGTCAAACCAAACATTAAAGATAGAAAAATAATATTGCTTGAGATTAAAATATCTCTTGACTCCTGAATCATTATAATTGAATAAATGCCCAAAACTAAGCAGCATGCTATAAAACCATTTATATTAAATTCTGATCAGAAAAAAAAAAAAACCCAAACCGTTTTGGCTTTGGCTGCCAGAGTGACCCAGATACGGTTGCCAAGTTTAATTACATTGGTTCCACTTGAGCCCTGCATATAAGTGCTTTGAGAGCACAATTCCACTAAAGTCAAGGGAAAGCTTTGTATTGGCTTCAGAGGGTTTGGCTAAGGCTCTTAGTGAATAGCTTAAAGCCACACAATCTGCTGCCAAAAATGCAGCTGACTGCATATCCAGCAGATGTTTGCAGGACAGAGGGAGAAGCAGAGGGAAACTATTTAATATGATATGATTGTCCCAAGAGCAAGACAGACCTTTGAAAGACACTTTCACTGGTAATCCTTTTCAAATACTGTAGGTGTAGTCTGAGCTGGGTTTGCCAGCCAAGAGTGAAAAAGGTCAGGCCAACCATTTGCTAGTAGATAGTTAATAGCCTTCTGGAGGTGCAGAGCACTGCAGAGAAAAGTGGAGGTGTTGGGGTGCTCAGCTGCTGTTGCTCTATTTCTAGAGTCCCACAGTGTTATTATCAGATTTCTGAAGTCCATACCTCCTTGGTGCATTCTTATGGCTGCAGAGCTTCTCAGCACAGACTCCTTCTGCTGCATGCTGTCCTCTCTGCCAGTTCAGAGCTCCTCCAAGGCTCTCCCTGACTGGCCAACCCGCCCCCTTTTATCCCAGTTCTCTTCATTGGTCGCAGCTGCAGCCCAGTTAAGGGACATCGCAGCTGCAGCCCATCAGGGACAACCAGGGACCTCCCAGGGCAAAGCCTCTATACAGATATTCAAGTACAATACATTTCCTCTACTACATTTCCCCCTTTTCTTTTACTTACAGAACCAGGTTGTACATAGAGATATTTAAATGATATTCAAGTACAATACTTCAAGTACAATACATACATTTCTCCATGACTCCAAGGCCATGTACAACACACATAGCTCCTTGCTCAAAGGCCACACTCTTTCACAGCTCCCTGACCCAAAGGCTATCATCTCTTGCAGCTCTTGGCTGCCTTATCTTCTACCAACTATCACATCAGGGTCACCAATTGTTGTTGTCCTTTTCTAGAGTCCCACACTGTTGTTATCAAACCTCTCAAGTCCCATACCTCCTTGGTGTGCTCTTATGGCTGCAGATCTTCACAGCACAGACTCCTTCTGCTACAAGTTGCACTTTCCTGACATGACTCACGCAGAGCTCCTCCACAACACCCCCTGACCTGCCAGCCCACCCCCTTTTATCCCAGTTCTCTTCATTGGTCACAGCTGCAGCCCAATTAAGGACATGGCAGCTGCAGCCCATCAAGGACAATCGGGATCTCCAGGAGTAAAGCCTCTATACAGATATTCAGGTACAATACATTTCTTCTACTATACTCAGCTACTGTGAAAATGAGTGCAGGAGTTTTGGTGCCCCACAGTTGCCTGGGGAATCTAAGCTTAGGGCAGATCATATTTGAAGTCTCTATTACAAAGTAAATGCAGAGTTTAGTTGTGAATTGAATTGAAACATTTAGATATTTGGGATCTAACCAATCTTTCCTGGAAAATCCAAAGTCTTCCTGCTAAATGAAGCACAATATATCCACAGACATGCAAGCCAGGTCTTTAATAACAACCATAAGAGAAACATGCAGCTGGCAGGAAAAAAACCCCACAGCCTGTCTAGGGTAAGATTTCCTCATTCATCCCATTGTAAAAGCCTGCAAAAGGGCTTTGGCAAATTTGCACCCAAGTCTCCCATCAGAGGCTGATGCCTGCCTAAGGCTTTTTTCTTCTTTTGTGTGTGGAAATTTCAGCTAAGAGGGCTCAGCAAGACTCAAGAATGTGGTTAGGGAATGACATTTTCCTTTATCCACTCTACAGAAATGTCTGCCACCTTTCACTGAGACGCCCTAGAACTTTACAGGTTCTTTGAGGGCATCATCTTTTCCCAAAGCAGCCTATGGACACCTGGCTAAGTGATGAGTCTCTAAAAACACCAGTTCATGTGTGCTGGTGGCTTTTTTGTCTCATGGGAGCACCAGAAAGCAAACCTCAGGAATGACATCCACCCTGGGCTGTCCTCAGCTGGTGCTGGGCAGTGAGAAGGGGGAGGACAACACGAAATCTGTGCAGGTGGAAAAGAGGTCCTGGGAGCTGAGCAGGAGCTCAAAAGGACACAGGTTGGGCAGGAGTGGTTATGCAGAGGAGAAGCAGGAGAGAGCAAAAGGTGGGAAGGAACAAACAAGAGTTGAGGTGTATTTCAGAAAGAGAAGGTAGAAAAAAGAGAGGAAGAGGAGCAACTGATAGCAGTATAGGAATTTTTAAGCCTCAAGCTACCAGATGCTCTTATACCTCCACTTGCTTTGCTGTGGAAAGGCAGGAGGAAATCTGACACAAAGGCTACCATCCACTCCAATTTCCCATGGACAGCAGCTCCTGCTCTAAGTCACTTGGAGGATAAGACTCTCCATCCCTTCATGTACATATCCAATGATCCATGTACACCAACATGCTTCCTCCAAGAGATGAAGAGGGCTGTTTTCAGCTTGTTGTCTTAGAACACCTACAGGAAATTTTTACAGAATAAAATCCCCTAAAAAATAGAATAAAATCCCCTAAAAAAAAAAACTTTGCTAGTGGAACATTAACATCCAAGTGCTTTATTTTTAGTGTTAAGACAGACCGACACTAAAGCTGATTTGGAAATCTTAATTTGAACCAGTCGTTCATGTAAGTTACAGCAGCATCTTTAATTATATGCTCAGTACAATTATTTCCAAAGAAGCTCCATGCAGAAAGCTCTCAGTGAGGAGGCAGGATAGTTCCCTGTTCTGCTGTACTGTACAACAGAAGAAAGGGAGCTATGAGAAGGAAACAGTGGCTGAGGAAATGTAATGGTGTTCCAATTATTCCTGGCAATTAGGTACTTCTACACCTGCCACTACAGAGCTGTCATAGGCAGTGAAATCCAGCCATGTAAACCAAAACTTCTACACATGGCCTCTGGGCATGTTTTTTGTTCCACTAGCTGTGCCCAGCCTCAAACAGCCTGTGGACATGCTTAGCCTTCAGCAGCAGCCAGTGAGGCCAGTGACAGCCGTGTTCCGGGTGTAAATTCTAACAGCATGAAACTTTCTGGGAAGCCTTTAACATCTCACTGCAGGCCTCCAGAAAGCATTGCTCTGGTTTGCCTATATGCCCTGATTATGGAGCTGGACAAAGGGCACATTAATGAAGTGTTTGGACAGAAATGCGAAGGGGCCAGTGTGAGAGCAGCAGCGGTATGTGCTGTGGGATGCACAGGGAAGCCAAGGAACAATACACTGGGGAGGGAGAAGAGGTGTCAGAACCCGGGGTAACTGCTCGTGGCAGGCCTGTGAGCTGAGATAGAACCTAAGGAAATATTTCTGTATTTAAGCCTAGGTCAGAGATGTATTTGAGCCATCAGCAGAGATGCTGAATGGCAGAGCTAGCCTTCATTTGTGTATTGAAGCCTTCATTTGTGTATTTAAGCCTTCATTTCTGTATTTAAGCCATCAGTGGAGATGGTGAATGGCAGAGCTAGCCTTCATCTGGGCTTTTCATCCTAGACCCTGATTTAACAGCTACATCACCACTAAATATATTAAAGACAATATACACAATTAGCAGAAAAAGCAGCCAAACTGTTTTGATGCATTACCCTAGCTACAATGCCCTCCTTCTTTTCTCCCACTTGCATGTTTTCAGTTTGGATTATATTAGGTTTATTAACATATCTGCCTGCAACCTGCTTCCTAGTCTCCATGAAACTGATTTCTCTGAGAATGGCTATAGCAGCTCCCCAGTATGTTCACGTGAACTATTTTACTTTATAGAGCTCCTTCCAATGCGAACTGGTGCATCACTGACTGAAACTTGGGGGGCTATTTACAGCACCTGGTAATGCATCAGCTGAAGGGGTTTCAGTACTGAACTCCAGGAGCCTTGCACAGTGGGGGAGAGTGACTCACTCCTGCCCTGAGCTCCGTGATGGCTCCAGTTGGGAACGTGGATGGCAGACAGGGCACACACCATCTGAATGCAAACACGCCACTGACAAAGATCCATTACTTTGGCGGTCTCTAACCACATTTGAATGTTCCAAATAACAAAGAGCTTAACAATTTCTTGTATGTCATGTGCTCCACCACATGCTTACTAACTGGGAGAAATGGCCCTTAACTGGAATTAGGAGTACAGACCTTACTCCAGATAGACTTTAAGAGAAATCTGACAGAAAAAGGACTCGCTTCCCCAGAATGAGCACTTAGTTGTCCTTGGTGAGTATAGCAGACAAAACTTTATTTGCAGACTTTCTACTTTCAGATTTGAACCGAGGGCATGATTAAAAAAATAAATAAAGCCAGTCCTGAAAGCTATGTGAAAGATTCTATAAATCCACCAAAACACCAGTGAACAATCTTCTGCTTCACCAAGCAGGCAGCCGCAGACACACAAATCCCAACAGCCAACCAATGCCCATACACATGCTCTTCCTTGCTAATACTAGTGGGGTGCAGGACAGAGGGAGAGTCAGACATTTCCAATTGTGCTTCCCTTAATAAATCAATTAATTATTCAATAATATGGCGAAAAGAGGAAGAAGGGAACAGACAGGCAAAGGCTAGGGATATGCTCAGGTGGCTGGTGTTCCCCTTCTGCCCTGATGGGCTGCTCTGCAGAGTGCTTACCGGAATCCCTAGAGCTTTTAGAATATTCATTTTACACATCGGGCAGGTACGATGGTCTAGCAGCCAGGGGTCTACACAGGACTTGTGGAAAAGATGCCTGCAATGAAAACCAGGATATCTTAATTCAAATGCACCACAGCACAATTTACCACTTAGTACCAGATGATTGTGAATTCTTTTAAGCGAGAATGTTTCAGCTGGTGCAGTTTGTGACCTCTTCAAGGACTGCAGAACTAGGTCCTATGCACATAAGGCTAAAATGATTCCTGCAGCAACTCAAGCACATGTGCACATTTCAATGTGTTGGGAATAGAAGATGTACATACTTAGAGACTTAGGGAAAATACACAAAATGCATTAGCAAACCCGATAAATGTTAAAGGCTGCCAGTAAACAAAAGCTGCTTGCTGGAAAAGGTCAAAATCATGTTAGTTTTTCTTAATAGTTCTACAGACAAACCTGATTATACATAATTTAAATGTGAAGCCATTGAGAGTCTAGTATTTTTCAGGATAGAGGCATAAAGAAATAAACTGAATTAGAAAAAAACAACTTTGCATTTAAACAGAAAAACCAGTACAATGCATTCATAAGTATTCTCCCTGACTTCCCTGCTCTTTAGAAGCTGCCCATCAGAGAGAGCTCCTACACAATCCCCTGAAGGAATTGTTGTTAATCCTGTTCTGAGTCTGAAGCACCTACCTGAGCCCTGTAGCTGCTGGGCACCACTTTTCCTAGACATTAATCAGGTGGAGCACCTGAAAGTTTCTTATTTAGCTTTGCCTTTAACAAACTGATAATGACTGTAGGGATCTTTAGTGCCTGTACCTGGCAGACTGTATTCCCTCTTGAGAGCATATTCTGTTACCAGGAATACAAGAAAACATTTCTTCACCCAAAGGGTGGTCAGGCACTGGAACAGGCCACCCAAGGAAGTGGTATCTGGTTTGCTTGAGTTTGTTAGTTCAATGTTAATTCATTATGTCTTACCTTTCAGCTACATGAGATAATAATGAAATTGTTGTTAGTGATAGGTTTCTTTAATTATATAATCAAATTCATATATACTCTTACTGGCAAACATTTGAAGCACGTTTGTGCAAAAATAATCAGTCCATTTACAAAACCTGAGATATTTATTAATCTCTCAGAAAAGAAAACAGATTTCCAAAATCTGTTTAGAATAAAAAATACATAGTTTCCACCAAGACATTTTACCATGGACCAAAAAATTCCCTTTTGTTTTCAATTTCCAGCTTTGAAAGCCTCAGTCAAACTGGAGTTCATATTAGAGAATTTCATGATGTTTGTTCATCATCAAAAGCTTGGAACACTTTCATGCCTTAAAGACTTTAAAATCTGAAGTTCAGTGCTCCTAAAGTTGGCTTCAAAAACAATATTCTAAAATAAATCCTACCAATGCCAAGTAATTTAAAAACATGACAGATCTTGTCACTTTGCACATCTCAATACTAATTTAGCGCAGTGTATTATGGCTCCATTAATTTCAGATTTAATATGTACTACAGAGGGAACTTGATTATTTGACAGAAATCCACAGAATAATGGAATGCTACTGAAAATCAGATGAAGATTTGCCTTTTAAAAATTTTTTACTGCATTATACGATTAGAGCTCTTATAATATCTGTTTTGAACATGTAACCATTTGTGCAGAAAAGCAAGGTGGCAGGCTTTGCAGATTTGGATTTGAAAGTTTATTAGGTATAGCACTCTGTACATGCTTATGGCATTCAACTAATTGTCAATTGTTTTATGTTCCAAATTCAAGCAAAAGAAACATACTCAGCATAAAGTATGATGAGAGCAACTGCAGCATTTCACTGTCCCCTGGTAAGACAAAGATGTAAAAAGATCAACTGCAACAAAAATCCCTCCCTTTGCAGTTCTGACTGATGCAAGTTTTAAATGGAAAGAGACGATGGAGTCATCGTGGGGGATTTCAGAAGTAATGACCCAAACAGGAAAACAGTAAGAGATGTTTCAAGCTCAGGCTCAGGACATGGCTTTGACAATCAAAGTCAAATCTAGAAAAAAATACAGATTTTTTTCCCTATTGTGTGCAACCACATTCATTACAAAATGATGTTGATTTGAAAAGTTTCTCAAAAGAACTGCAATTGATGAGTTGACAGAGAGGAAGGCGAGATGCTGTCACAGCCTCAAAAGGATTTTTATAAGGGAAAGGAAACAACTATTCCCCACCTCTCCCAGGGATGAGAAGCACAAAGATGTTGTTTAAACTGCAGCAAGTGAGATCCAGGTTACACAATAAGAAAGGCTTCACCACAGTCAAGGGAATGAAGCAGCACAATAAATTCCCAGGGGGTTTGCAGCCCTCATCCCGGGAGACTGCAGAGTGTGTTGGAAAAAGCTGCCAAGAACGACGTGTGCGTGCCAGGGCCCCTGTGCTGCTCCAGAGGTGCTGCCTGCCCTGGGATCCCTCCTGCACTCCCCTGTGGCTGCACGGGGCTCAGCTCACAGAGCACAAAGCAAAAGAACCTCAAAGTCCCAGAGCATTCCATTTACTGCTATCTAAATAGCACTTCACAGTTTTTTAACTGGACGTTGCTTTTGCTCGAAATGTATGTGTGGTTTTTTTTAAAGATGCAATTTTAATCATACAAGGAAAAAAAGATCATGTTGCACTCAGTCCAAAATAATAATAATAATAATAATAATAATAATAATAATAATAATAATAATAATAATAATGATGATGCCGATGATGATTATTTTCGTACAACTATTGTAAAGTGTTCAGCTTGCCAACAATTTTGAGAGGCTTTTTTTCCAGATTAAGGGAAACTATTCTCCTCCCAGCTTCCACTCCTAGTCTCACCTATGCAGAAAGAGAGGTACATCCCTGATAACCCCAAGAGCAACAGTTGCCTGGATTAGACCTAGGGCTGAAGTAAAGGATTTAGAATTTTTGTGAGACTGAGTAGCACTGTAGTATCCAACAAGAAGGTTTGAGATTTTGGGGGGTGCATGTACAGTATTATTTGCTTCTGAGAAGGACAAAAGAAGATGATGAGGGTGAGAGGAAGGAATCAAAGGGAAGAATGTGTGTGACGAAATAATTTTCACAGGAAGCTAATAAAAAGAGAAAGCAGGAGTGAAAACTGAAATCACAGTTGTTCATGGAGTGAAGTTTCAGGGAAAAAGAATGAGTTGGAACAAGGTCAGAGAATGTGTTTGTTTGTGAAAGAAATGAAACGGCAAAAACAAGAACCTATGAGGCACTCAGCAGAGTTAAGGCTGAAAGAAATGCCTTGCCTCTCTACAGAAGTTCAGTTAAGTTAGTAAAAGTTCAGTAAAAGGCACACACTGGGAGCAGCAGGACCAGTACCTTCTCCAAAGCTAGAGCTGAAAAGGCAATGGTGTTTTGAAACTGGAGATGGAAGATAAACAGAATGAAGTAAGGCTGTGACAAGAGATGCCACTCCAGGAACAATGAACTCGGCTACATCTGATCTTGTGTCAGTGCCCTTAAAGACAACTTCAGACATGTTTGCTTCCATTAAACTTAAAACCAGCTGCAAGTCAACACTTTTTACTTTTATCAAGTGTCATTCCTTATTTATTTAATACACTCTGCAGAGTGAAGTTTATTACTTCAGTCAGCTGTGGGAGCTACCTGATGAAGACACAGGGGAAGAAGCACGAGTTCACTTGTAATTCTCCTCCGAGCTTTCCAGAGTGGGGTACATAAAAACAGCTATCCAGAGCCAGCAGAAAAGAGAGGACATTTGGGAAAACAGCCCAAGTCCTAGTAAACATGTATATTTTTTTACTTCAGAGCTCGTCCACTGCTATACTGGAGGTTTAATGAGGTTCCCATGTTAGAAAATGCACACGGCTTAACTGAGGATACTGGAGCAGGCAAACTACAGAGTCTGAAGGTCTTTATCAAGATGTAACACTCTCCTACTCACTTCAAAGGAACAGAAATGAATCCACTTTTTGTTTTGGATGAGGAGATGAGATTGAAAACAGCAGAAAGAATCATGAGTTCCATTTCATAAGTTCAAACCTGTGCAAGTATGTAAAACACTGCCCTTGCAGTTTGTGTAGCAGGAAAGCCAGGGTTTGGTGAAATAGCTGCTTGAGAAACATCTTTGAGTTTTTATAACTCCAGACTGCTAAGGCTCAAACTGTGGGTATTTTACAAGACAGTTCTGCTACTGCTACCCTTTTAGCATGAGTCATTTTCTGAGTGACCTTTTAAGTCAGCCAAGAACTAAACACCACCTGTTAACTCTGTGTTTCCTGTTCACTCTGCTTGACACAACGCTCGTGGATGACAAAGGCTCATTGAATTATGAGGTGGGACACAAGTGAAAGCTAAAGCTTAGACATATATTTAAGCTGTTGTAGATCTACCTCAAAACATTGCCTGTCTCTATCATGCAAAATTTCCAAGCTTTATTCTGCTTCTGTACAAACAGGCTTGATGCCAAACCAAGGTCCACATTTTCTGGTAGTTTCTCATTTTTCTGTATTTCTGCTTCATGAAGTGATGTGTTTGTGTCTGCTTATAGAAAAAAAAAAGAGTTCACATGCAATTTGTCATTGTGGGGAATCTACAGTAGGTCAAATTTGTGATTAATCTGTTGCTTTGTGTTACCCACTTAGTGATGGCAGTAAACAGATTTAATGAATCACATGAACTAACAGAAATGGACAGCTTGTAACATTCAAATATCTACTAGGGTACAAAACAGCAGGAAAATAAACAAGTATTTTGGTTTCTCAAGCCAGTGAACATGACTCAGGAGAAGAAAGAAGTTCTATTGAAAAAATAGAATCTCTGCTCTATATGTGCAGCACTTTATATGTGTATTTCTATGGAAATCAAGCACTTGCTCTTGCTCTCCTAGGGGCAACTGATCCTAGGAAATTTCCTGAGAAATTGATTTCCTTAGAGAAATTTTCCATTAGGTAGCACTTCACAAATGACAGTACCATGGCACAAAGATGAATACAGCTGTTAGGGGTGGCTAGAGGCTGCACTCCTGTGCCACATCCCTGGGGGTGGATGTGCTGCACAGGGCATCTTCACACCAGGCATGTTTTACTCCCTACATCTCTTTCTATGGCTGCGGATTTCTTCTGACAAAAGTCATCTTTTTCTCAGGCCCAGGACAGCAGAAGAAGCAGCTCAATGGGGAGCAGGAGGCTGCTCTATCCTTGGCTGCTGTGGCCAGGGCTCACCCTCAAGTCAGAGGCTAATCCTCCTAAGGCATTCATTTTAATTAAAAAAACAGTGAGGAAATTAGATAAATCAAAACTTTAGTTTAAAAATCCTACTGAAGACTTTATGATAGGCTCAGGTCAGACAAAATTTCTGACTACCATACGAAACCCTCAGGGTCTCACCACCATCACTAGTTTCACTTCATGTTGAATAAAGAGGCATTTCAGATATCTTTACCAACAGATTCGGAATAGGCCAAACTAATAAATTCACCCTTCCCTCCCCGAGTTCTCAGGTAATCTCATCAGTGTGAAACTGAGAGCAGAGACTGTCTTGAAGTAGAGATTATTAGAACTAAAAGCACATTCAATTTACCTGCAAGGCAATATCCTGACAACATCATTGGGCTTGTAGCCTTCGATACAAACAGCACAGTTATCAAAGTCTGGCTCAGTCTCCTACAGGAAAGAGAATATTCATCGTATTTATTTTTTATTTTGTTAGCTAATCGCTTCATACAAGAGCCTATGTGACAAAGTAAAACAGTCACTGAAGCACATTGCAAATCCAGTAATGCATTTCACAAGCAGCAAGTCAGATTTTCTGACATGTTTCCAGCTGGAAACTTGCACTGGGAAGCATGCAGATTTAGTTTGTATGTTTTAACTTTCAGAATTTTTTGCATCTTTAACCAAATCACCCCCTCTCCACACTCAGTTTCATCCGTAACTTGCTACAAGCACTCCTAGCTAAATAAGCAATTGGCATTTCTCTTCTGGCTCATTGCTCCAGAGGTCTGAAGGAATCCTCAGCACAGAGTTTAATTTAAGTAACAAGCATTTTGAAAAATTACCTTGTCACCTTTCCTGATGGTCCTGACTTGCAGCTTGCTGATTGCTTTCTTCGCAGCATCTCCAAGCCGGCGCTGCAATACAAAATTTACCCTTAAGCAAAGAGCAACTCTTCATGCACAAATCCAAACTTTTTCTCCCTAGGCATCTTAATAATTTTAAGAATGGAACATGGAACAGGATAGTGTATAAATAGAAACATAATGATTCATAAAAAGGGCACAATAGGTGTTTGACACTGCAGCAGTGTGTACCAAGGTAGGTAACAAGTCCATTATTTGGTTATCCTACTTCTTTCCTCTCTTTTTTTAATGACACTTGTTAAAAAAAATACTGGGCAGTTAGCAGAGTGAAGGCTGAACTTTATTCTTACATGGTTCCATAACTAGTTCACGATCTTAAGCAGGATACAACTTCTGAAAGTGAGCTGTTAAATTTTTTAACTACAAAAACTCTGAATAATCTCATCTCTCCTGTCTTTTTTCCTGCAAGACAGAGCTGCCTATTTTATAAAAATGAGGTGGAAGCATCTGCAGTTTCTTACAGGTTAAGCACTATATATTCCTGCAGTAACATCCTGTCCATACATAAGCATTTACTCATTCTTTGCCTTTCTATCATTTCCTCCAGTGGACCATAAAGTGATTGCCACGTGATGTTTCTGACTGTTCTCCCGTATTTCCAAAACACTGTTACTGTGCTGGCAGGGTCACAGCCACCAGGATTAAAGTATGTAATAACAGCCTGACACAAAACACCCTGTCCTCAGACACTGCAAATGGACATGTCTGCTCCTTGCAAGAGGCTGGGAACACTGCAGGGCAGTGCACACAGTCACTGGTCAGCACCCTATGCTATGCAGCTCCTTCCTGTGTCAGTGCTCCAAGGACCTGGCTGCTCACTTGTGCTAATCCAGCAACAAGGCAGTCTGGAGGCAGACTCACAGGCTGGAAAAGTCAAGGCAGTCTGGAGGCAGACTCACAGGCTGGAAAAGTCTTTGGGAGGTCATGTATTCCCACCCCCTGCTCAAGGCTGGATCAACTTCAAAGTCAGAGCTGTGTTAGTCAAGTTTTGACTATCTCCAAGAAAGGAGATTTCACAACCTCTGTGGATAATTTGTTCCAGTGCTTAACCAATCTCAGCCTTTTTTCTTCTCTAAACATACTAATGGAATTTCCCTTTCTGGTAATTTGTGACCATTACCCTGTGCACTTCCAGGAAGAGGTTGATTCTGACTCCTCTCTGACCACCCTTTCTGCAGCTGGAAGCAGAGCCCTTCCTCCTCCTTGGCTCCCCACCCAGCTTAGAATGCTCCCTTCACCCCTCCTCAGATGCCATGTGCCTCTGCCCCCAGACCCTGCTTTGGGCACTCCTCATTTTTTCTATGCCTCTCCCACATGGTTTCATGCAGCAATGCCCACTCCAATGTTTTCTTTACAACAGTTCATGATACAGCACGTTCCAATTTGCCACCAATAAATGACTTGAACTCTTCCCTTCGCCTCCTTTCCCCAAACACATTTCCAGCCATGTGTTGCTAGGGAGAAGAGAGACTTAGGGCCTTTGGTGATCCAGAAGACATTCAACTTTCTGAGCTGGGAAACTCCAGTGCCAGAGTTCAGAGGGGCCTGTCAGCAGGAAGGGTTTCCAGCTGGAGGGGGTGAGAGCGTGCGGCCAAAAACAGAAGAAAGTTTGAGGTAATTTATAAGTTGAGACCTAATCACACAGATATGACCACTAAATCGCCACTATGGTCTTCAGATTCAATTAAAATCACTAGATTAAATTTAGAGGTTAAGTTTCTTGGATTGGAAAGGCTGACAAAACAGATGCAATATTGAAAGCAGAGTACAATTTTAGATCTGGCTAAAGAGGTGAAGACAATCTTGGCTATCAGGAGATTTACATATGAGCTTTCCAGCAACTTAATTATAGCATGTGAAGGAGTATCGTGTTAGACAGCATCTCTTTCTGTGGTCCATCTTTCTCAGAGTCTCCCTTAAATAAAAGAATCAAGGAGAGCTGGAAACATTTCTTGTCAGCTATTTGGTTCTTTAATGTAAATCAAAGACAGACTGATAACATACAGCCAGACAAGAGCCATTATGTCATGCTTCAGAAAGTGCTTGTGATCCCTTTTTATCATTATCATTACTTTAATGAATGAAATGTCTCAGTTCTTTTTTGCACATTCTTGAAGGGGAAAGGACAAGATTAAAAACTCCTGTACATCTTTGATTTGATTGCTTTCATGTTTGCTTTCTCTTATCTATCGTAAATAGATAAGTTCATAACTTACACATAAATGAGAATAATTTCGTTTTTGAAAGAACAGGAATTTCTTGGTCTAAAGTAATAATTTCAAAGGATTCTCCCATCTGAATGCAAGGCATGCTATCAATAACCAATTATTTTTCCCAAAAGATAAGAGGCATTACAGCAGTTTAAGTGTTTAAAGTGAGGCTTAGAGATTTACAGTCATAAATCTCATAATCTCATTAGCAATGCTGCAACATTCAGTAGTGGACTGGAAGGAGTTAAGCATGTCAGATGCAGTGGTCTTGAGGAGATGGCAATGCTCATTAAAAAGGAAGGACAGTCCCATGGAAAGGACCACTTATGTGTTCCTGAGAAAGTAAATGACCGTGGAAGCTGTGGAGGAGAAGTTACAGTAAGTGCTTCTCCCTTAATGGCCTTGCTGAACTATCATCTCTGCAAGGAGATCACCTTGTGCCTTGTGCAGAATGAGCTGCACCACCAGCATGAGGTAATGGACACGTCTACGCACAGACAAAGGCTGCAGACTCCATCATGGGAAGCATCTTCCCAAATTGCTTCCAAGACTGACATCCCTATTCAGTGGCCCAAAACTCTCATTCCAAGCCACAGCCACCAGTATTCCTTCTCAGATAAATGCTCTACATGCTGACAGTCACATACTAAAGATTAACCTGGGACACACAAGATCCTCCTCAAGCCCAGTGCAATCACTACCTGCTTTGGCTTCCACTATCCTGCAAAACTTAAGGACTCCAACCAGTTTCAAAACGACTGTGTAGAAAGCTTCCTCTGAACAAGAAGCCAATGGAAAGAAGGGACATGGAAAAATGTGGTAAAGAAGTCTGGCACTGAAACATCATCCTCTCTTCATTTTCACATCTCCCAAACAATAAAAAGAGAGCTCTACTATTACTGGTGAAATATGAAAAACTCTGACAGACTGACAGGGTGGGTTTGTTGTTGTTGTAGCTGTTTTTAAGTCTGTGCCCTGGCTGTTACAGGGCTGTAACACCAGGTCATATTTTGCTGAATTATTTCTGGAACTTAACTTGTCATGTAATTCTAATTCTGCTTCTAATTTGCTCTACAATGTGATATTTCTTGATTTAAACAATTTCCACAGCCTTTTACAAAGTCTCTCAATTCTCTCATCTTCAGGAGCCCTCCAGGAACAAGCTGCTGAGGAAACAGATTTTCTTACACAAATTTATTCTCTTCATGTCGAAAAGATTCATCATCAAGGCAACCACAAACCTCCTGCACATCTCGTTAGGTGGGAAAAAAGGTTCAATCAACTTGAATATTATTAACTATCTTCTACTTCCATATGTAATGTACAGTTGTCTGTGTTAGAGGTACTCTTAAAAATTGAATGTATTAAAATAAAAATTGATATCTCACCACGTTTGTAGCTGACACCCTGGCTGTAGGTGCACAAGCCCATAGTGGAAGACAATTCTGTGCTCCACTGCATTGATCCTCAGCCAAGTGAGGATGAATAGACCCTGCATTCAGCAAGAATCTTTGAATTCCTGATTCTCCACTCATCAAAATCAGGCACCTAATTGGAGTAAGCTGTGTCTTCCTTCTGGCCTGTGAGCTTAGATTTTGCACACATGATGAGTAAGAGTGGTGGCTGAAGATGTAGATGGACTCTGTCCAGGTTTCATCTCACTGTGGAGTCACAGGAAATGATTCCAGGAGATTTTTCAGTCTTTCTAGCTGCCTCTCTCGATAGCTGGACTCATTGCTTTCTTGATGGTAACTAAATCACTTTGTTTTGGATTTACTGCTTGCTCAGAAACTTACGCCTAGTGAAAGAAGGGAAGCGGACCTGGAGAGTCACCAGATAGAGAAGGACTAGACAAAAGTGTTTATGAGGCCTGACAAAAGGACAGTATGATTTTAATCAGAAATTTGTGATCCCATCCTTGAACCACAAGAGAATGTGCCAAAGAAAAAGAAAACCCAGAACCTGATGGAAAACAAAGAGGAACACTCACGGGAAGGGCAAGAGCAAGCTGAGCTCTTCTGAACAACCTACATCATTATATTCCGTAGCCAGGACTAAAAGAAACAAAACTAAAAAGCCACAGCAACCCATCAACACAAATAATAGAGTTTTGTTTGTATATTGCTACTGTTTTCATATGGAAAGAGCTAATAAAGAGACTAGATGTCAGACAAAACTGTATGAAGAAAACTGCATGAAGACTTTTCAGGTTGCCCCTTATAATTGCCCAGTTTTTCCCTTCAAAATAATAATATTAATAATTAATAATATGTAATTACTTAGGAGGCATCCTTTCTAATTCTTCTGAAGAACAGAACTAGTATAATAACCAAGTTGTTAAAACCTCTCCATAGGACAACTGCTTGTGCACACGTAGGTCTCATTCAAACTTTGGAAAGAAAATACTGAAAAGGAAATATGTTTGAACGTACAAACACATCTGTTTCAAACTATAACATATTACCTGAAGGAACTTCCTATTTTGCTGAGTTTCATGTTTATGTATGTCTATTTACACTGCTAAGCTGCCTGTATAATTACTTGACTGAAAGCACACTTACTCACACACACAAATTAGGCACGCATGTGGCTTCTGCAGACAAAGCATCTAAAAATTATCACAGACGTTGCAGTCACAGTGAATCTGCTGCCAATGATGTTCAAATTCCAGCTGGGATAGTCTCGTTCTTGCTATCCAAAATTCCAGACTGTATATTTAAATGGAAAATACATTCTTTCTGTCTGTAAATACAGAGCAGCTGCTCTCTATCTCAGAGAATGCCTGAATTTCACTGGGGGAAGGTGAGGGGTTCCTACCGTCAAGTATTTGTTACAGAGGGTGTAGCAGGGCTTTTCTCTACCAAGTGATAATTCATACTCTGAGTTTTACCTTTCCTGCAGAATAAGCCAGGTAACCCTCCTGGCCCTGACAGTAATTTATTGAGAGTTCAGAAACCTCTCTGAATTACAGTGCATTTTCTACAGTGCAGTAAAATGGTTATCTCTTCAAATTTCATATGTTGATAACATTTTCTACTGTACCATTAGAGTGAAATGTACAAGCCTCAGCTTCCCAGTTCTGCTGAGACAGTTGCATCTGGCCAAGAAAATATTAAATTTATTATTATTGTTGCTATTATTATTCACTGCTGAACTACATAAAGTTGGGCAGTGCTTTACAAAACCACTGCTACTGACTTGTCTTGAGCTCTATAGGCTTTTTATCTCTGTCAAGGGCTTTGGACAAGATGCCAAAACCAGTAACAATGATTTCATACCATTAGTGGCTATCACTACAGTCCTGTTCAGTGATCATTGTCAAATTAAGAGCGACATATTTGTCTTTCTAGCCCAAGATCCTTCTAAGGAAGCATTAAAATGAGAATAGGTTTTTTTTTCCCCTTTCCTCACTCATCAAGAACATTGCTTGACACACACACACCTCACAATGTTTTAGTCAGCATTTTGATCCCAAGGGTCTTTAGTTATATACATTGCTATGACATTTGACTATATGTACCACAACAATATTTTCACAAATAAACATCACCTTTCTGTCTATTGTTTTGTGCTTTGCATAAGGAAAACAACCTATAATACACATACATTATTAATTTCTGTTTTTTCTTGAATCCCATCTATACTGACATAAGTTTTGGATTTTCCCAGTCACAGTCATTTTAATATTCCTATTCTTTTCACTTTCTTGGGCTTTCTTTTGGTTTTCTGTTTTTACTACACATAGACAATTTCTTTCACTTTTACCTCTACAATAAATCCCGTGGTGATCTTTTGGAAACACAAACAGTTACTCCAGCCCTGCTCACCTGATTTCTGTCTCTGGCATTTGCGTAGCGGAATCTCTGGATGTAGTAGAAGACCAGCCACGCCAAGGAGATGATCATCAGCACAATGAAGGAGATGGAGACGAACACCACCGAGGTCCGGCTGACGTACTTCTGCAGGTTGCGTGTCCCGATGGTTATGTACATCATCACAGTAATGTTCCTCTCCAGGAGGCTCACTATCTCTTTCCCTTTGGGCTCAGGAATCATTATTGCTACAACATCTTCTAAGCCTATCACACAGAGAGAGAAAAGGAACCTTAAGTAAATCAAGTGATCACCAAAAGGCAATCATAGAATCACACATTATCCTGAGTTGGAAGGGACTCACAAAGATCACTGAAGTCCAAATCCTGGCCCTGCATTGGACATCCCAAGAATTCCACCATGTGCCTGAGAACTTTGTCCAAATGCTTCTTGAACTCTGTCAGGCTTGCTTCTGTGACCACTTCCCTCGGGAGGTTGTTCCAGTGCCCAACTATCCTTTGGGTGAAAAGTCTTTTCTTAGTATCCAACCTAAATCTCCCCTGACACAACTTCATGCCATTTCTTCGGGTGCCATAACTGCTCACTTGAGAGAAGAGATCAGTGCCTGCCCTGCTGCTTCCCCTCCTGATGAAGTTTTAACCACAGTGAGGTCTCCCCTCAGTCTCCTCCTCTCCGGGCTGAACAGGCCAAGTGACCTCAGGCACCCCTCACACAACTTCCCCTCAAGGCCCTTCCCCATCCTCGTGGCCTCCTTTGAGCACTCTCTAGTGGCTCCATGCCTTTTTTCCATTGGGGCACCCCACAGTGCCCCCAGCACTCGGGGTGAGGCCGCCCCGGCGCAGAGCAGAGCAGGACAATCCCCTCCCTTGCCCAGCTGGCCGTGCTGTGCCTGATGCCCCCAGGACACAGCTGCCCTCCTGGCTGCCAGGGCGCTGCTGACTCACACCCAGCTTCCCATGGAGCAGCACCCCCAGGGCCCTCGGCACAGCGCTGCTCTCCAGCCTCTCATTGCCCACTCTGCCCCTGCAGCCAGGGCTGCCCCATCCCAGATGCACAATCTGGCATCTGCCCCTGTTGAACTCCCTATGGTTGGTGATTGCCCAGCCCTCTGATTCATTCAGCTTTGGCAAAAAAAAGAACAAGAAATCTGTGCTTTCTTCTGCTCTTCCCTCCTGTTTACCAAGAGGGAAGTCAGATGCATCTGGTGAAGGTTTCAACTGAAACCAGATACACAATGTGTTTCTACGTACTCATCTTGGTGACATACGTAAAATGTGTTCCATGGGTTGACATAAGCACAGATTTCTAGCACTACTGAGGCTTATCTGGATGACAGTGCTGTAAACACTGCAAAAAGAGAGGTACACTGCATCCAACACTCCATATCCATTTATGACAGTCTGTTTTGCGGGGTCATGAGTCTGTCAGAGAAGCCCCTCCAAACTCTGCATTCAGATCAGAAACACTTTCAATCATAGATTCCCACACAGTTTCACAACCAGAATACACCAAAGCATCACTGCTCTTGCACCAGGCTGGCAACCAAAGAGCAGCTCAACATGTTCCCGGTGGCTCCCCACAGCCCAAGGCCATACAGCAATTTGTGACTCTTTGCCGGGAGCTTGACTCTCCAAGTGATAAAATTTACAGTCAAGGTCACTGTTTAATTCCACAAAAAATTGCCTCTGCAGCCCAGATCAGCCCCTGACATAGCATGCAGCATGGCTCCACAAGGATGCACGTCAGCACTGCTGAGGCAGCAAATTCCCACTAATGGGATGAAGCAGGGACTTCCTACAATCCTGCCAAGCCTTCTGTCATGACCCTGTGAACTGGGCCCTCCACTGATCTAGCTATCCTCAACTTTACACTGGTTTTCCCCTCTGTACAGCACTTTTTGATGTTACTTGCATCAGAAATTGCTGAAAGTATTTTCTTTTTAATTTTAAATCCCCTGTGTGCATGAAATATATGTGGTCTGAAATTATCTGGGAATCACCAGGTTGTTAAATGCCTTTAATGGCCTCACAAATAAATGATCACTGCTTTACAGTTTAATATTAGGGATATTCTGTTCTTTCACTTCATGGAACAAGCATGTAGACAATTTTTACACCTAAACTATGTTTTGCAATAGTCAATTGTTCTAAGTAGCTAAGGACAGACAGGGTGTATTGTAATGTAAAAGTGTGCTAGCAACAACAGCAAATGAAATGATCACAAGCTGGCATTTAGAAAGGTAAAACTGGGAGTGTCTGAACTCAAAGAGCTGTGCTGGGGTGGGGCCTCAGAATTTGCCATGAAATCCCAGGAAATCGGCTGATGTTGTTAATCCCATGGCTGTCTGTAATTTTACTGTGGCAGGAGGAGAAAGCACTGCAGTCACGGGGCATTCATGGAGATGGGAAGGGATCACTCGGCCACAAATGCAGGTGTGGGAGGGTGACTTGCATTTTCAACAGCATCCCTCTCCCTCCAAGCTGGTACCCAATGTTCAGCAGTGTATCCTGGTCTTCAAAGTCCAGCTCAGATGTTTCTTCACTAAGAAATCCTGGGAGGTATGGACCAGGTTTTCAAATGGATTTTGATGCTGAAGGCCATGAGGCGTTTGGCAAGACTTTGGATATACACATGGGGGTGGTGTTCAGCAGAAAACCTTAATTGTGGTGGAAACTTCATAAAATTCTGCTGGGTGCCTGCATCAGCTGGAGGCACTGAAATAGCTGTGGCAGACTGCTGCTACTCAGAGAAATCTGCCATGAAGCTGGGAACTGAGCCCTCGTCTCTCAAGGCTCCGAGCACAAGAGCAAACACCACCCCTCTTTCTCTCAAGAGGCTTCCCATCATAATACTTCCCTGATTATGAACAGGTCACTCAATGAATAGAGAGGATCAAACGTTTGGCTGAGTCAGGAGTTTTAGATATTCATGACTGGAAACTTAACCTTCCTGCTGATACTATAAAGCATTACTGTTTTTCAGCTATTCCCCTTTATTTTTTTTCTAGCAAGAGTCTACCATCAGCAGTCAAGATAAATCTAGCCTTGCAACTCTTCTGATACCTATTTATTACAAAAGGCTAATGCAAACATTACCCTAATGGCCTAGGGAAAATTTGCCAAGTCTCAAAGTGGCTGAGAAGGGCACTGGTGCCATGCCAGTAATTTTCCTGCAGTCAAAAAGAAAAATTGTCTGGAGCAGGGCTTAGCTGTCCACATGACTTCCTTTGTTCTTTTCTCCATCTTAAAAAAAAAAATAAAAATCATTCTTCAGGAAAACTAAAACACCAATCTCATGCATAGCCAAAAAAAAAACCCCAGAGTGAAAAATTCCACAGCCAATATTACTGAATTTAATCAACTGCTCTCAAAAGCCACCACTCTGTCCAAATGGCTTATCCAGTACTGACCTTGAACATCATGGTCAGTACAACCTAGGACGCTGCATGGATATCACCTGAAAGCCCATGAAAACGGAGATAGAGACAAACCCAGCAGAAAACACAGGTAGGATCTTAACAATTTAATCATCTTGAATCTTGCACATCTTAAAAAACTTTAACAATGTGTAATGTGTTTAACTATGTTCAATTATATTATAGTTTAATATAGCTTTAATGTATTTCTGGGCACAGGACACTAAGCAAATTGCCATGGATATACACTAAATAAAACTTTTTCAAAATGCAATGTAGAAGACTATTATTCCAAGAGGAAAACAGCTGCTTTTACTTATTCAAACCCTTAATATATTAAAATTTCAGGCTATCTGGTTATTTTCTTGGAAAATATTATCACTTGTAATGAAGAATTGTTGGAAAAAATAACCAGAGCGGTGACAAATAACAATCAGATTTTTTTTTTTGTTTTACTGATTTTATGATAATTTCTCCAAGACATTATAGAGAATGCTATTTATCAATCATGCTATTAAGCTATGTTTTAAATCTCAAATATGTTCACATTAGGAAGAAAATAAAAGAAAAAGAAAGTAATTTATAATTTATTTTTCTTTTATCCCTTTTTAAACAAAATATTTGTAATATCTCAGTTTCACATAAACTGCAACATATGTAAAAAGTATGCAAATTAAAGAAAGGAAATAACATAACGAGACATCAGTGTAAGAGGGGCATTTTTATGCCCCAGTACACATTTTCTCAACAGATTTAAAAAAGAGAAAGGATCTAGTAACATGTACTGATGCTTCCCTGGCAAGTTAAATGCTACCCCTGCCTTTCATTAAACACACCCACAGTGGGAACTGCATTTTGTGGCACTCTTGTTCCCTAACACATTTCTTTTCTTTTTCTGGCCAACATTAATGCAGAATTTGACATGAATTTTTAAGCAGCTGTCAGGATGAATCAGAGATCCATAAATCAAATGTATTTAGGCTGCAGTGAATGGATTTTATTCTTCTTTTTTTTGGCTAGGAAACATTTAACATATCAGTGCTCTCTCCTAACGAAACAAGTAAGGCAGAAATTACAGGCATTTGGGATGATTGAAGTCCTTTTACCTTGCTGAAGCATACCTGCTAATCGAATATTTCTGGGTGGAGAAAATGCGTGCTTCGGAAAAAAGATCCAGAAGACCCTCTCCAAACCCACCCTCCCCATGTAGTACTCGGCCATGGAAATACATTTCAGCAGGTAAGACTTCATGCCAAACCTGCAAACTTCAAGGGTAACCATCTATTCACTAGCGACAGAGGAAATGAAAGACTTGAGTGCAGTAACAGTGGCTTTTGTAGCAGAAAGGAACAAGTTTTACACCCAGAAGATGTACATAAATGCTACACCTTAGCTGCAGGCTGTGCTTACAAACCTGTGATATTCCTTGATTTTGCTCTGGGAGCTTTCAGAGGTGACACTAAACACAGTCCTCTCTTCTCATTAGCAGTCAGGCCCAGCAGTGGCGGGGCTGCTCTTTTAATGCTTTGTCAGTTTTTGATGGAGACTCTAAAACGTGGTCTTTCTGACACATTTTAGAATAGGCAGTTTAATTCTTCATGCTTGGCAACAGCTAGAAGTCAGTCAGAGAAGTTAACTGAACTATTTGAATAGAATTTCAATTGGGGAGGCATATAGAGTCTTCTCTCCAAGATATCCTACCAAGATATAAATAAAGATTTGTTGGATATTGTAGAACAAAATCAAGAAGTAAAGATTTTTTAAGTGAAAATCCAAATACTATTCTGAATTCAGAAATTGCCCTGACATTGCCCTGAAATTGCCCAGTGTTCAATCTGACTCCAAGCCCAGGAACAGAAGCTTTACAGGAAGGTGCAAGAGCCTAAGAAACTCTTCCCTACTTCTTGAAGAAATGATTTTGTTTTTAGGAATCCATGTCAGTAACCAGCAGCCATTGTAAGGATGAAACAGACCCAAATCTGACAAACTCCACATCCCACCCAGGCTCAGCCTGCAGTCCGTGGCAGCCCCAGGCAGTGTCAGGGAACTCAGTGATGGTGGTGGTGCTTTCTGGGAGCTCAGCAGTGCTCCCTCTGCATAAGGACTCACTGTGCTGCCAGCCACTGAGCTCTCCTGCCACAGCTTGTACTGCTGCCTCCTCCCCTGGCAATGGATTTTGCGCTATGGTCTGGATGATGGGTAATATTTTAAAGCAAAATTTGGAGCAAAGAACAGACATTTGTTAAAAAAAATACTATTTTTTTTCCTCTCCAGAACAGCAACTCAGCTGAAAAATTACTGCTGAAGAGAACGAAGAGGACTCCACGGTGATGGTGCTGCGGTGATTGTCTAAGCTACAGCCAAGAACAGTCTGTTTGGCCATCAGAAGATACTACCTTGTGATGCAGATCTTGCTCTCTTTGAAAAGAGTATTGCTTTATATTTGTGTTTGGCATCTTTCCAGTGAAGTTACATGAGAAATGGTATATAGCTTAATGAGAATGCCCATATGAATTGCCCTAATATCACAGAATCATAGAAAAGTTTAGGACCCAACCTCCCCGCCGTGGGTAGGGATGCCGTTCATTAGATCAGGTTGCTCAGGGCCCCACCCAAGCTGGCCTTGAACTACTATCTCAGTTGCAAAATGTGCCCTTGAACTACTATCTTCATAATTGCAACAAGGGTTCCAAGTCTTTATGACCATCCACTGAGAGCTCAAGTTCAGTTCTTCTCTTCTGCACGGCGCAATTATAAATTGATCAGAATAACAGCTGATACCTGTTTTTCTTAGAAAAACCCAACAACTTAGCCTTACATTATGTTTTTGCGAACTCAAAAAGTACATTTGAAAATCAAAGCAATATTTTTAAAAATCTGATCTCTGAGCTTCACCCAATTGGGAGAAGAAGAAGAAGCATAATATTGTTTAAACAATGCCTAGACACTTATGTAGGCAAACAGGGAAATATTACATTACAGGTAAGAAATCAAAGTGGGTTTTTACCCACAGGACTGTTCCCTGCAGGAACCTTTCCCTACTGGGCATTCAAGGCATTGGCCTCAAATTGAAGTATTAATAAATGATACTACAGGAAAAACATTGGCAGGAGAAGAGCAATATACAGTAAGTGGCAGTAATACACAGTCAACACATCATGTGTCACAGGTGAATGACTACAGGCTGTCATCTATAATCTCTTACATAAACTGTCTCAGTGCCAGAGGACTGGAAAGGACACTAATTTCTAATGAGGTTTCATAACAGATGTGGGCAGCTTGTCCAAAGTTATTCAGTGAGATTCCTCACCTAAGACTCTTAAGCCAAAAAGGCGGTTCTGCATAAAAGAGGAAGGGCCTCACATGAGAACATGAGGGGTTAAAACACAGGATCTAGGTGTTCAAAACATCCAAGAGCAGCTAGGTACAAAAAACATGTAGGGATCACAAACTGCTGAAGGCTGGGAGAGCTATTCTGGATAGGCAGGATTCAATGTTTACCCCGTGCTTATTCTCTTCCCTATGCAGCTGCTGTTCACTATTATGAGAAACATCATCTGAGACACACGGACCTTGGGTCTCAAACCATAGATTTGCTTTCACACTAACTGGGAACTGAAAGTTTTAACTCCTGGAGAGAGAAGAAAGATTAATTCAAATCACGACACCAAACCAACAGGGCCAAAGTCAGAGGTCTGATTATACCAAGAAGTCTCTGTCTAAGCTGAAATAGAGAAACCATACCAGTTTCTGAGACCAGTGATGAACAAGGAAGGGCAGGGGCTGAGGCACTTGGTACCTCTTGCTTTTCAAAGCCCCAGTGAGGGAGTGAGCCAAGGCAGAGGGGTGCATTTCTGATGTGGAGGCAGCAGGGTGGGCCGATGGCTCTGAGCTCTGCACCACATGCCCAATGTCCAGCTTCCCCCACAGGAGTACGAACACAGCATAAAGCAGAGGTGACTGCATCCTCCATCAACCCTCATGCTGAACATCACACTTGAGTCCTGCAGATGGGCCCAGCCACCTCTTCTCTCAGTGCCATCCCAGAAGGGTGTTACAGTCCCCAAGGGCAAGGGGCTGGCGAGGTTTCAGGCAGGATTTCAGCCTGCAGTGTGGGAAAGCTGCAGAGCAGGATGCAGATGCCTTTGTCCACCCACTTCTGTGATCCACAGGCACTGCCATCCCCCAGGTACCCCCATGCAGCAGCCTCTGTGCCCTCACGCCCTGTTGGGTGGAGGAGGAGAGATGCCAGCAGAAGAGCAAAGCAGGAATGCCGCTGTTCTCTGTTCCCACTGCTAAAACTGAGACACTTCCAGGGTGTCCAGCCTGAGAAGAAACAAATGCAGGGGAAGGCCAGAAGCAAATACAGCCTAGCAGCTCATAGCCCTGTTTATGTGGATATCGAGCTATTGAAGCTATCAGAACACAAGATTTCACCATATAAGAGCTTTTCTTTTTTTACTCTAGAGCCCTTGCTTTGCAATGATGTAGGAGCTTTCATCTCCTCCCACCAACATTTCCAACTTGTTTCCCTTGTATGTTATAAAGCAGAGGGAAATTTCCTTCAGCTTACCCTCTCACTCATTTCCCACTTCACCTTGGCACTGCTAGCCCTCGCCTTGGTCCTTTACCCATCTCCCAAAACATTTAACTATAAATCAGGTTTCCTTTAAAAGGCAAATGCAGCAACCATGGAGAGAGCAGTGACACCTTTTCCCTACAGCACTGCAAAACGAAATTCTTTTACACAAACTATTTTTTTCCTTCGACAATCTTATTGCTATGAAACACTTGTTATTGCAGAAGCACAAGTATCTATTAAGATAATTAAGTAACACATAGGGAAAAAAGATGTACTGATGTAAATGACTGACTACAGTATTTAAGTAAGGAATATAAAAGTTTGTTATTCTCCTCAATTGGACAACAGCAACCTCCAGCAGAGCTGCTCTTGGTTAACTTCTTTTTGATGCTAAATCAAGGAGAGGCAAGATGCTTCTGACTGTGATCTTTCCTGTGGAAAGCAGCTTCAGACACTTTATTGCTGTTTAGGGACAAAGAAATTTCTGTTCATGTTTTTGCAATCGGTGCTGATCTTGCCAAGGCTGTAAGAGCTCAGAATATATTGACTTTCTCTAAATGTTAGGCAGCAACTGCAGCAAAGGAAAAAGAAGTAAACAGCTACAAAGCTCACAGAATCAAATTCAGCATAATAGCTGCATTTTTCCTGGGCCTCTTTCCTACAGTATCAGCTTGTCAGCCTGCTGAACTAACCAGTGCTAATGAACCAATGTAGTGATACATATTCATACTTAATTACAGCAAACAGGTTGTTCTTCAAGAGGCTTTCTTAGGTCCCAGCCCAACCTAAAGCACAAATTGTCGAGACTCTGTTATCTTAACCAGGATAGTACTTCATTATAATTGCTAAGCCTTTGTACTGAAGACCTCCCCAGAATTTTTCCTCTGTTTCTAAACCATGTATTATACTGCTAATGGTATATGCCACTGGTTTTCTGTATTGGAATCTGCTCTGGGATACTAACAGGTTTTTTATATGTACCTGGGGCCAGAAAGGCTCCTTCATGCAGGCTTTACAGCTCAGCTATGCTCCAACTCAGACCAAAATATGCTACAGGGATAATTTATTAGTAAAATACAACCTTTTCAGAGTTCTGGCAAAACACACCCACTGTCTAAAGCAGAAGCTGCTTTGTTATTTTCAGTGGAATTGTGCCAAAAGAAAATATGCCTTAAATAGCATCTTTTTTAGGGTAGAGTCAGGGTAGAGTAAAATGCAAACACAAACCAGTTAACATGCCTGGTGCTCTTAGAAGGGTGTAAATATATATTCTCTACATAGAAAAAAAATGCTGCCATTATTATAGAGATTAATCATTTTTACTATATGCATTATTATGAAGCTTCTAATCTAAACTTAAGACACTGAACAGTGGTTTTCTTCATGTACTGACCAATCCTGCCCACTAACTCATAACATGAAGAAAATATTAGTGGTATATGCTACATAAACAACATTTTCCCCCGGAGAGCAGAGAATCAGGAAATTTCCAAGCCATTAAAACAGGAAAAAAAGAGAAGAAGGAGTGTATGCAAAAATATAATTTCAACAAAAATGCCTGGGTTCCAGTCACTGGTTCCCATCACTGATCCAAAGCCTGGCACTCTATCAGCTCCCAGTGCAAGTCCATCCAGTTTCAAAGGTGCTGTGGCACCTGCAAGCTCCAAGTGAGGCCTCTCCCAGCATGTCCTAGGCACAGCAGGTCATCCCACCAGTGAGCAGAGCCACCTCAGCACCCCAACTCTTGTGCAGGACAGCTCAAGCCTACCCCAGCTTCCCCGTGATCCCCACTTCCACAGTGACCCAGGAATGGGACACCGTGGGCTGCAGACTGGAGATAAGGGAATAAGGGATGCTGTTCTCCTGTTCAGAGAGGCAGGACTATGCACTTCTTCCTCCTACACCATCAAACCTGCCAGTCAGAGCAGCCTTGCAGGGCATGTGTCCTTCTGTTCCAGGGAAGATGAATGAAAATCCCCAGACCAAGAGATTCACACAACTCTGGCAGAAGCCACACACAGCTCGCATGGCTCTGTATAGGATGGAGTGGTTTGTGGTTCAAAAAGCACAGGCTGAAAGAGTAAAGAGCTAGAAAAGAGCATGGCACGTCTGCTGTGGCTTCAGGCAACATTGCTGGGCATACTCCAGTTCAAGTGACCCTGAATTAGCTGGACAAGAAACAGACTCAGAGCAACAATCCGGAAATTTCATAAAATTACTTCAGAGAATTTCCTCTTTCCTCACTCAGGGAAATAACCGTGTCCCCAGAGGTGCAAACACTGTGTTGATCAGTCTGAGATAAGAACAATGAATTAAAATGAAGCAAAAAGAGAGGAAAAGAGGGAAAATAAATGGTAAAAAGCAAAACAAAAGGATAAATAAGTAACATCTCAGGCAGAAGGTGAGGAACATCAGCAGAGTGAAATAAGCCAAAGCTGAGGCAGCATATCACCAGCACATGTTCAAACCCTCCAACACTGCTGATCATCCCTCAGTGCTATTAGATTTGTAGGAGAGTTTTCTATACCTCTACAATATGTGCCATGAGCTCTCTCTTTCCTAAGGTGAGTGACCCCTGTCTTACTCAGCCATTCCTCATATGGAAGCCATTCCATACCTTTGAACACACTTTTCCATATAGGGGTTGGATAGGTTTGATTAATAGTTGCTCACTTGCCAACATTTTTGTAGTTGCTGCCACCTGAAAGACTTCCCCAGGAAGAAAAAAGGGTTCCATTTTTCATGCTCAGTTTAAGTTCTTGCCACAAGCCTGATCCATTTTCTTTGTCATCTCCTGTTGGTGTCACAGGGGAGACTGATGCCAGGAATTTTTGCACCTTCTGAAAAAGCAGCAGTTGAGTTTTCATGTGGTAGCTAGACCTCATTTGCTTTAATCTGTGATAACAAAATCATTCCAAAAAGTAGAGAGAAATACTGAAATTATTTTTAGTTCAAGGAACTCCTTTCTTTATATCTTCCCAGCTCCTGGAAAAACACATATTCCTGTGGGTCCAGCAACAGGGGCCCTGTCTGAATTCATTTTTCCTCAGACATAAACACAAATAACAAAGTCTCTCTTGGTTTTTGTTGCAGAAATCTTGTTTGCTCAGGAACCTTGTTAGGGAAACATTCCATTTTCAGGATGAGGCAGAGCTGCTCAATCTTTGGCCTTCATTTTCAGGCATTATGGTAAAAAAGCTCATTAAAACCAGGAACTTATTCCATACACTGAAATAAAGAAGTAAAATCAGTATGAATCAGACAAAAATCAGGGCAAAATTCTATTGTGTGGGTAATAAAATTCATCTCCTTTGTCAAGAAATCAAGTTTCATTTTATTAGTCTGTGTCCCTTTCATTTTGCAATTTTCCATCTGTCCCTACGATCCCTTAGAGTAAGCAATACTTAAAATGTCTAATGAAAAAGAAAGAAAACCAAGCAGAAGATAAATACTAGGTCTTTCCTATATGATGAACACTTTGACATAGTTAATTATCTACACCAATGCAAAGAGATCAGAAAAACTTTTAGGAACTGTGATAGCTCTTAGAGTAAAATGAAGCTCTCAATATATTACAGGCCTTTGTGTACATCATGGGAAAAGGTCTGGGGGGGCAATAAACTCCTTTTTAACTACGGTGTCAGGGTTATCTACACACAAAATTTAGCAACCAGTTGGTTTATGTGATAAAAACAACAGAGGACAACACCAACTCAGGCATAATTAAGAACAATTGGGACAAAACTGAGAACAAGCCATCTAAAACCACTGGCTTGGGGTGGCAGAGGGTGTTCTCAATTTGGTTTTTGGTTTGTTTGGGGTTTCTTTTACCCAAATGAACTATCTTGGTGTTAGATAATATTCCTCTGACTGACTGAATCAACTCCCAGCTCTGAAGTGTAATGAGGTTTAACTTTGTCTGCTGCTCTTCAGTCTTTTCCTAGAGGAAAAGAATGGCTGAAGCCTCTACAGTCCCCTCTTTACCATCACAGCCCCTGAGCTCTCTCTAGGCCAGTCTTTAGCAGCAGCAGCCAGCAGAACTAACCTGGGCCTGGCACCATGGACTGTGCTGAGCCAGCACAGGCTGCCCAGAGAAGCTGTGGATGCCCCATCCCTGGAAATTTTCACAGCCTATCGCACCAAAAGGCTGGGTGTTATTCTCTGCTGCTGCAACAGCATCATCATCTCTCTGGAGTGGCTGTAATAGTGGGCAAATATAAACAGAGTGAGACAAAGTGTCCAAGTCACAGAGAAAAAACAAAGAGAATACAGCTCTGGTTTCCCCAACTCACCCATGTCTACAAATCCACTTTTGGGCTCAATTAAAGCATAGGAGAGAATAAACCAACTCTCTGAGGACTCAACAAGAGTTGAGGAATATAAGGAATATTCTCTGATCCTTTAGTTCTTACATGTGTTTTCTGTAACTCCCAACACATACCTATTAATGTTCCTGAGGAAAACCCAGCCCAGCCATTTCCCACAACAGAGTCTCCTTCTTACAAAAATAGCTCAATAAAGCAGAACAAGTGGCAGGGGAAGATGCCAGGGATCATCTGTGGCCCTGCACATTTCTTAATGCACTTCTTCAAGCACGGTGGGATTTCTAAGAACAAGGAAGTCAAAATGGGATAACAAAAGACCAAAAAAAAAAAAAACCCAAAAAAAACCCAAACCAAACCAAACAAAAAAAAACCAAAATCAAAACAAAAAAAACCCCAAACCCAACAAAACAAAAGCGGGGGGAAAAGGCAACTGAAAACTGGAAAGTCTGGAAGAATAGCAACCAAAATAAAATCTGCCATATCAGGGTAGAGTTCAGAGGTAACCTAGTGGCAAAGAAAAGTACAATCCTGGGATTTATAAACAGAAAACAATGAGCAGAAGCAAAGAAGAGCTGAGAGAAACAGAATAATGGAAATGCTTGTGGCTGTAGAGAGGGTTTTTTGTAGAGACCTTGTCTTGGTTTGAAAACCATAACAGACCTGAAGAATTCGAGCAGCTTCATTGAAAACAGAACCAGGAGATGACTTGATAATATGTGTACACATAAAATGCGTATACAGATACATATCTGTATCTACATATATGTATATGCACATTTGGTCTGAATAATAGGGTCTTTGTCTACATTTGGAAAATGTATAGCTCAAGTATTAAGATAGTCTTTTCAAATCAGAACTAAATCACAAATAAATTATGGAGTTTTAAACTGTGAGAGTGATTAGACAGGGAAAGATTATTTTTTGGGAGGAGCAAGCTGGCTGAAACTTATCCTTAGTAAACAGATCAGATTAGCAAAATGCAAGAACCCCTCTGTGATATTTTAGATGTGCACCCCGGCTCCTCAGAAGCTTTGAAACAGAGATGGTAAACTTCCCTAGTCTTAGGTCAAGCACATTCAGCTGAGAAGAAAATGTAACAAAACACTAACTTTTCTGTGTCTCTTTCCACATGGACACAAGTCCAAACAAGGGTCCAGCAAGGATGCATACGAGTATGAGAGTGTGTGTGCGCTTGTGTGTGTGTGTGTTTGAGTCACCACTGCTTGTCTTGGCAACTCTAACTGCCACTAGCATTTGGGCTTAAAGGAACACAAGTGATAAAATGAGATTATTTGATGGGAAGTTCAAGATCACCAGAGGCTGCTGTTCACACATGACTCTCACTAATGAATTCCTTCATGTTTATTATGGAGCTGGTCATCCTTGGCTCCAGGAGTGTGACTGGAGAGGCACCACAAGTTGCACGTTACCAAACGCATATGATCCAACTTGAGCTCAAGAGCAGAAAGCCTTTAATTCAAAACAAGAAGCAGAAAAAACAAAGACATACTGGAAAAAAATTTTAAAAAAAGGAAAACTCCACAAATGAAACACAAGAGAAGTGTTTTTTCAGGCTTCAACGAGACGACTGAACTGTGTGAACCCAGAAATAGCTGGCAGTGCTCACCAAACCTCAAGCTCTGCGAGATACACCCACCCTAAGCTAAAACTACACATCCAGCCTGAAAATGTTTTGAATATGCAGGCCCTCTTACAGATGGAAAAAAAATAAAAAAGAAAGAAAAACAATTTCCAACAGCATGTGAAAGTCTAAATGTCTTGGAGAAAAATATTTATATTTCTATAGAAGCACACTGTTTATCTTTGCTGACTTCAGAAGGAGAAAGTCACTGGAATGCTTTCTAATGCAATACAGAGAAACAACTATGCTCTGGAACCTTATAGTTCTGCAATCCATGTGGAGCTTGGATATACAGCTTCTCTTACAAATCTTTTTAATGCACGCCTTGCTATGACAGTAATATAAACATCTCAAAGGTGCATTTATATTAGATAAGTAAATGCCATATAAACCTTATTTTCTCACCTAAATCAGGAGGGAAAGGTCTGTACTTCCAGTCAGAAGTCACCTTTTCTCCTTAAAGCTGATTCTCCCAACAATGAAATGAAAGTGAAATCCCCCCACTGGCTGTTGCAGAACCGGTCACTTTGGATGTAAAGTCAGCTGTGGAAGGGTTACTGAAGGGATGGGAACACAGCTAGCACCACTGAAAAAGCTGTCAGTTCTTATTTATACACTGCTCTTTAGACAATAGGTTTTAATAGACTGGCTCACAGGCCTTATTTTCCCAGCATAGGATATGAGCAATTCTTACTGATTCTGTATGGAAGTTACAGACATCCTAAATAAAGGAAATAGGGCCCCAAATATCCTGGCAGGTGTAAGAGCTAAATGCTTTCTTAAAATCCTGAAGTATGTCCGGCATTGTACAGGTTGTCATTTTCAGCAAAACAGAAGTGCAGACTTCACGAAGCACCACTTTACACAGCTTCTGAATGAATCAATGCCAGGTATATGCTTTAGCTAAAACAAGTCCACAACTTTATTTCAGAGATGCAGTTTCCAAATAATTAATTAAAACAAGTTATAATTATTGAAGAAGATTCCCCTGGAGATCAACAAATCCCTCTTTATCTGGTCAGCATATTATTCTTTTCCCACTGTCAAAAGCATGTGGGCATGATAAGCGTTGTAGCTCTGATGTGACTTTCAGATGTAAGGTCTGTATTTCTTTCAGGATGCCATTATTTTTACAGCACTATTATCAAATTTGATAGAGCTATATACTTCATATTTGAATGATACAGGGAAATGAATCTTCTTTATTCTTCCATTTACTGCTTCTTAGCCTTTCAGGTATTCACATGGGAAATGACTTAAGAAAAGACACAATTCAAATCTAGCTGAGATATCTCTGACCACATTAGGGAATGCAGGATATGCAGGATATACACACCACTCCATGTTTCTGTGGATATATGCTACATTGGGCAAAGAACATCTTGTGTTTCATAAAACCACTCTTTGGAACACCAGACCGATCTCCTTCAGTGAAAATATCAGCTAAAAATTTTATTTCAGGTGTTTTTCTTTGCAAATACTTCCAGTCCGTTTCTCCTGGAATTACCTTTATTCACAGGGTCTTGAGACATTTACTAAGCAAAGGCTGGAATGAAATCAAGAACTAAGACCGTGTTAGCTGCCCTGTGGGAGGCTCTCTGCTCAAAGGAGCAATTACTGCATCACTCCTATCTATTACCCAGAGATCAGCCTGGTTTCATGGGAACAGTCACTCTGACACAGAGTCCTGCAGAACTTGAAGAGATACCAGATCCTCCAAGAGTACAGCTGTTTCACCTATACTTCAACTGGAAATGTAAAACAAAGTTTGCAATAGTGCACTGCAAAAAAACCTGATATTGTTCAGGCAGTTAATGCAGAAGGCTCAAAAATATGGTTCTGTGGCTCTTCTGGCATCATTCTGCACCCACAGAAGGCATGGGAGCACAGCTCTGCTAAGAGGCTGGACTTAGCAGGTACCTGAGCAGTGGCTCAAGGCAAGGGCAGCAGCAACCCTGGAGCGTGTGGTCACTTTCCATCAAAGCTGTGCCTGTGCAAAGAATCAAAACTCACAGACATTCCCAAAAGATGACAAATTTGACAATACAGGGATTGTTGGAGGTTAGGATTTTTTCTTTTTTTATCTTTTCTCTCCGGGAATTTTCTTCCATTCGTTGCCCAAGAGATGTAATGAGGACAGGGGGCAAATCAGAAAGAAAAAAAGAAAGGACCTAAAACTGATTGAAATTCTTCTCTTAACCAGAATTTTGGTGGTGATTTTTTAATGCTCTTCCTACAAAGATGCAGACAAAATATATATTGAGAATGATTTCAAGTTTGTTAGTGCATTCTTTTAGATATTTTTTCCTCCTGCAGAGGACAAGCACTTTGGTCTACAAAGCACTGTCTGGTTATTAACAATGCAAGATTCAGTACCACGCAAATGGCACGCATATTTCAGACAGCATTTATCCCATCTACGAACAAAATGCACCTAGCTTAATAAAAGGTGGGCCTTTTAAAGAATCCTGGAACATTGTGGAAAACATTTAAGTCAGTACAGAAAGAGCAGAGTGAGTAAGAGCACTCAGGTTCATAAAGATACAAACCAAAACTTTGTGCTCCGTGGCAACAGTTGTTTTTACCGTGAAGAGCAGAACACTGGCCTAAATGACTTTTAAAGGTCCCTTCTAATGCTATTTTGACATGATTGTCTCAGTTACAAGTTTGTAGCACTTACATGCTACGTCATGGTGGCTCCTAAAAATGTTTGGTAGAAATCTACATGCAAGAAAAAAGAAAAAGAAGGAGGTTAAGAAAGCCCCATTGAAACAACATTTGAGACTTTGTGGTGGATCAGTTGTTTGTGAGCTTCACCTCAAAATATGGCAATCAAATGTTATAAGAAAGAGAAGAAAAAGACCCCAGACATATTAAACACAATACTTTGAACATGGGATGCCTAAGGCTCTTTGTACAGTCAAAAAAGATGAGATATTCATCCTCTGCAGATGCCTTGCTCGTTAAAACAATAAATGGACCTTACCTGCGTCATTCAGACTAGTGCTGCCACTTTAGGATAACTTTGGGTAAAAAAAATCCAGGATGAATGCCTTCCAAAGCAATCCACAAACTGCCATTGGACAACATCTGCCGGAGACCAAAGTACTCTATTCCACACTCTGAAGGCTGCCCCAAACCACAAATCTGTTCATCTCAGTTTAATCTCAGTTGAAAAGTGGCTGGAGAAAGCCCGCAGGGAATAATGGACAATAAGAAAACCAACACCTATTTCTTTATGAGAAGCGAGAGAAAAGTCAAGGAATCCTTTTTTAATATCCATAATCAGGGGTCATAGCAGAAGCACAAGTTGTTAAAAAGACAGGCTTTGCCAAGGATCCAAAAGGGAGGTCACTAGGCAATTAGTGCAGTGGGCTGCACGGACTTCGAATTGTGAAATCTGTCACTTCATGATATTCTCATTCCCCATGAGGGAATGAGCCATCCAGAAATACATGAAAAAAAAAATAGCACACAAAAATAAAAGGTTCTCTTCAGTCTGATTTCTTCAGATTTCATTTTAGTAGGAAATACTGTTTGCAGCTTTCAAATCAGTTCTCACGTGCCAGGCTGATTAGACAGCAGCAAACAGAGCACACAAAGGCAAACAAAAGCTGACTTCCCTCTAGCCTCAGAGAAACTGCAGTCATTCCAAGGCAGGGATCCTGCTGCTGACGGGAACACGCAGCCCACGCAAGCTGGTGCTAGTTTGATCAAAAGTGCTGCCCAAAATGCTAAAGGGCAGCAGGACCCTTCAAGGAAAGGGAATCCCATTCAAGATAGACCTCAGTGGCTTTTGCTGGGATGGCAATTCCCGTTTCAGATTTAGCTGTAAAAAACCAAAAGTAGCATCTGGGCTAAATGATGCAAAGTGACTTTAATGGATCAGTGGCAACACTCTTACCAACTCTGAGAAAAGGCTGGTTCACCTGAGCTTTCATCACAACGTCAAGTTTTTAGCAATCACCATAGCGTCAAGTTTTCATGAAAAAGGTGACCATGGAAGGAACTGACGCTCTCATATCACTGAGTTATCTAAAACACTGCTTGAAAATGAGGCAAATGCTGTCATGTTGTATATTGGTAATGGCTTCGGTAGTTACCAACCCATTACACTGCTAGAGAGTGTAGCGAGCACAGATGTTCAGTTTAGAAATTCCTGTGTCACTACCCCTGACTGGAAAAATGAATCTCCAACCGTTTCAAAGTTTTGATAAAATTTTCTTGCATTTTAAGAGAAGAAAATAGCTGTATTGCTCTAATCTGCTTAACCACAGTGACATTATCAATTCCTCTCAACCTCAATGTTAAAACCCATGTTGTTTTTTACTTGGCTGCAAATACCTGTGTGCATTAAATAGATGTCTGGATTACAGCAAACGCTGCCCTTTTTGGTTTCCTTGTTTATTAAACTGCTCAGCAGTTCATGGGCATTACGTGAACTCTTCCTGGGGGACTTAAGTTGTGAATTATACATGACACTTCACCTTTCTAGTCAATAATGCAATGCTTTTTGCCTTTCAGTAGTTGTTTCATTCATTAACTACCTACAAATTACCTAATTACCTACAAAAGTATACCTTTTTATATTAAAAAGAAATTAAAAAGTATAATTTCTGCTCTTGCTAGTCTATATTTTCATAGAATCACAGAATTATTAAGGTTGGAAAAAACCTCTAAGATCATCAAATACAATTGTCTCCTCATTTTTAGAAAGAAAGAGTTGGTAAAATTAAACTGTAGCTGTCAAAAGTCATCAAATAAACAAACCTACTACATAAGCAAATAGTACATACAGATGACAGGCACAGAGTTAATCCTCAAAATGTTTTTGTTTGGCATACAATATTAGTCAACTGCTCTGATGGTAAAACCTTGCTGGTTTTATTGGAGTTTTACAAGTCTACTTAGAAGGTACTGGAGAAACAGACCCAAAAGAGGCAGAAACCTGGAACTGTAAAGAAAGACTTCTGTAATGTGTCTTGGGCCAAGGCAGATTGACCCTGGGCTATAAAATTAAATAAAAATGGTGCCTGAACTACATGGGGCCAAAGGGGTGCTTTGTTTTGGTGGTGTTTCAGGGCTGCCTGCTGAATGGGAAGGCTGGAACTGAACATCCTTTGGCACTGGACAAAGTGTCTCTTCCCACCAAATCCCCCAGAATGGGATGAAGGAGGAATGGGATGCAGCCTTAGAAACAGACTGATTGACCATGATAATCAAAGAAGAGTGTAAAGGTTACACTCACAACAGGACTAAGGGGCAGGAGTCTAGAGTCCTACATAGGGCAGACCCAAAAAACAACGTGGGGAAAGACCAAACTCAGAGCAAACACACAAACAGATGCTCCAGACATGGTTGCTTTCTAACCTTTGGAAATGGAATGGAGAGGACCACTCTTGAGGTTTATCCACAGCCCTTCTAGCTACTTGTCTAGAAGCTAAAAATCCACCTGTATTGATCCAGTAGCCCAAGGAGACTTTCTTCTGACTATGGCATCTTCCAGATTACACGCAGCCCTGCTGTGACATTTATACACTCTGCATGAACAGAAATATCCAGGTAGCAATAACAGGGGTATATAATGAGACAGGATGCTTCCCTGCAGTTGTTAGTTCAAGTTTAGCAAGTCCAGCTAAGCAAACATTCCCAAACAACATTCCCAAAAGATACACACAGGCTGTGACCCTGTGACTCCACACTGAGCTTTCCTGCTTTCATAGAAATGTTTAGGTTGGAAAAGGGTTTTGAGTCCAGCCATTTAACCAGCACTGCCAAGTCCAAGACTAAAACATGGCTTTAAGTGCCACATCTACACATCTTCTAAATACCTCCAGGGAAAATACAGACTTTTAAAATCTCTCATCCCTGCCCTCATTGCATGACAGCTAGACATACACCAGAGATACCCACATCTGAGCTTACAGAAACAGGTAAAAAACACATATTGCATTAAGACACAGAATTGAAAAGTGAGTGTCCCTACATCATTCAACCTGTCTGGAAGCAAGCTGTGGAGGAGGAGGCTTTGAGCTGAAGGCACAGAATTGTCCAGTTTTTGTCTTGTCCCCATGGCTATTATTAGCTCAGCCCTGTCTGTACTGGTTGAAATCTCATCTCTGTGATGTCAAAACATGGTCTTACATCATTTTCACAGAGTAAAGCAAAATGCAGTCCTGAAAAGGCAAGGCTGTCTGTAGTTTCAGTGCCTATTACCAGGCTTTGACTGTTTCTCAACATCCTCACTGCACTCACTGCAACCTGTGAGAACTGCGCCTTTCCTTGATTGCATTAAGCTTTCACCTCCCAACAAATGCTGTGCTCTGGCCAGCCTAATTTGTCTTCCCCTGCGAAGAGGCTTTGTGAAGGCTGGAGCTGCAGAGTCCAGACTCACCCTGCACGAGCACACTGCAGTGATCTGTACAGACAAAGCACTCGGGGTCTGTCTGCACCAGGGTGCCCTTGGGGCGCCGCTCTGGCTGCGGCAGTAACGTGGGCAAGAGGCAGCAAAGCCTCTGAGCAGCACGTACAAGACACAGATTAATTCACCCTCATTAGACTCATGTCCTCCCTGCCCCCCTGTAATGTCAGGAAAAGTGAGGAAGATGAACACAAGAGGCTTCACCACTCAGACCCACAGACTAGCAAGCGCTCTATAAACTGGAACTCAGCAGCTACAGCAAGATCTACTGGACTTAATCAAAACAAGCAAAAGACAGTGCAATGAACGTATCCCAATCCCCATCTGTCCTCTAGGTGAAAAGGAAATAGTCTTGCTACATATGGATAGTTCCCACACATATGCTGAGAAATAATAATAGTCTGTCTATAAAGGAAGGAGGCTAACATTAGCATAGATTGATTTCAGAAAAAAGATTATGGGATTGTGAATTTAACCACCCAGGGTCTGGTCAGTATTAAAAAGTGATGAAAAATGTAATCACAGCCTTAGAAGCTGGTCAAGGGAGACTGATGGTGAAACTATGGCTCTATTTTTTTTTTCCCATAAGGGAAGCTGAAGAGAAAAGCCAATGTGATGAATGTGCTGGCTGTTAATGCCAGGTTCCATAGGCAACAGCCTGAAATTTAATCCTATGAATCACTAAAAGGAAAATGTTTGGTTGAAACAGCTTGCTCTCAGAAGAGCTCCCCCCTCCTGCCCTGAGTCTGCTCCTGAATGAGCTGCTGTTGTTCAGAACATCAACAAAACAGATTAACTGTTAGATAATCTGATTTGAGGGGGGAAGCTCCCCACCAGCCATACCACACTCTGCTAAAAGCACAGGGCATAAAGAGTCACAAATATTAAGCAGCACAGTCTGGTCTTGCTCTTGTCCTTGCACAGTTTGGAAGCATTTCTTCCCCAGTCAAAAATGGCAAAAGGATTTAATGAGGAGACAGCCTACTCTTTGCTTAAAATGCCCCCATAGAACATGAAAGCTGCTGTCTGAGTTATTATTCTAGAACTATAAGCAATGCATCTTATGAAAATCTGCCTTTTAAATGACAAATAAAACTTATCTAACAACAATTTACTTCTAAATGCATAAAACTGCATGCATGTTTTGTATGTTCCTAGGTAGGGAGCTAAACCCCAGTAGTAAGTCTTCTTTTTCTTTTGCTTCCAGCAGCTTTTTATTAGTCAGGCCTATTCTACTCTATCCTTGCAGTGATCCTTTTCAAATGGTTTTATTTCTTGCTGTCAAGTCAATGTAAATGGCTGCTGCTGAATTAGAGAGATGTGCTTTTCTCCACCCAAAGAAGTGATTTAAATCATAAAGCACCGACCAGGAAAGAAGCAGGCAGTGAGACACAGCAGCTGCTGCTTTTTTTGAGCAGCTGGACAACAACAAGCTGACAAAATCAGAGCAACACTTGGGGATTTTTCAAAATTAGGACCTGTGTATTCTCTGCTTAATTTTTTCACATTTACACAGATTCTAAGAATTTATTTTGTCCAGGCTTCAAAATCACCATTATTCTGTGTAACATTAAGTATTTTGCAAGTATTATACACTACAGTAAGATAAGTACATTGCTCAAAGAGGAAAGAGATGTGCACATAGATACTTCTGAGGTACCTCAAAGTCATAGCCCAGCCTTAATACTTGCTGGAACTTTCCCAAACATCTAGGACAGCCTTGGACTAACCTGGTCCTTAGGGACTGTGTAGACAGGGGATTTTCACTCTGTAAGCCTGTTTAGTACCTTGAGGGCAAAGACATGGCTTAGCACAGTACCTCAGAAATCACTGCACTGTGGGAGATTAGAGCAAGATCTGCTATGCCTGGGCTGGGAAGGTGTACCTGAGGCCTGTCTTCTGCAAATTTCTTTGCTAGACATGGGCTGTGACCTGTAGAGCACCTCCTCCTTGAGCTCACTTCCCTGCAGAGGCATTAAATCCACGCAAAGATAAAAAAAGTAGCAATCCTGACACCACATTGCCAGCTACCTTTGTTAAGGTAAACTCTGCTACCTTTGTTTAGGCTGCAAGGTTTTATCCTGGAGGGCATGGAAGGCATCTCAGAATTGCTGAAATTCTGAAGACTGACAAATACTGACAAAAGAGTTGGCTATGTTGTTTAACACAGAGTAATAAGTGCAAGAAGAATTTTCAGTGCAGCCTAAGGGACTGATTTAGTGCATGGGTGTGAGGCCACTGGATCACAGGTGAGTAAGAGCTGTGTGCATGATGTGCCCAGATGTGTGAAATAAAACAGAGCTGCAGGAAGGGTGATCTTCGAGTTACAGCACAAAGAAGCAGCCAGCACAAGGTGTAAAAAGTTACAGCACAAACAAGGGGCCAGCACAACACACAAAAAGTTACAGCACAAACAAGGGGAGAGCACAACATCCTCCATGCAACACATCTGTGGAGAGGGGAGAACAGGTGCACATCTGGCACTCATTAAGAGTTAGTGCCTGCACTGAGATTCCTTGACCATTATTCCCAGAAATTTCCACTTTCCAAAGATGTTCAGTCATTTGGCCAGATGTTTCTTGCACAGCCTTTAAAAGAAACTGCCCTGTATCTGCATCATAAATATTTGACTGTCTCAGTCTCTTAAAAATGGAAATTTATTTAGCCAACAGCTTATTAATAAAAAGGTAAACAAACATACAACTTCCTCTGGATGTTTTAGCTCTTTGCCACACACAAACTCCAGGCAACATACAATGAAAGAGTATAGCAAATTACCTTAGATCAGCTTAAATTAGATTAGAATCACATTCTGTAGTAATGTAAAATATAGGTATATTTTAGTAAAACCAACATTTTTTTTTCTCCTAAGCAGATTTCAAGTATTAGTATATTTACTTCCCTTTGATGTCTACTCATTTAGATATGAGTAACTGTTACAGCTCATCTCATATCATTGTTTAGAAATTTTATCATCATCATCATTGCAGTGTTTTTGCTCAGAACAGTATTCTTCTTTCTTCTCTAACTAAAAAGTGGTTAAAATATAGGAGCAGAAACAACTGGTGTGAGGATTCATGGACCTGATAACAGATCAGACAACTAAAAACTTACTCCCTGTAGAATGAGTCATCCATGTGAGTATAAAATGAAAACAAAAATCAACATTTCATTTCTATTAAAAATATTAATAAAGCATTGGTAGAGAATGTAAAATTAAACTTTCTGCAAAAAAATTTTATTAAATGTCTTGCAATTTCCATGCATCTTCCTATCCAAATTCAATGTATACTATTTTTTTTAATGTAAAAAAAGTCAGAAATCCAAATTTTTTGATGTTCTAGATTAAAAGAACATTCATTCACGTCTTCTAAATCATTCAGCCTTCAATAAAACATGCAGCAGAACATGGCCTTTTAACACCAGCTTAGATGGGGCTTTTCAGAGGGCAGGACACACAAACATGGAGTGCATCCAAAGAAAACCATTCTGGTAACTGTACTATGATTCTAATGACAAAGATCACTAATCACAATGGACACATATTATGAACACTATTAAAATATACAAAGTAATATCTGAATGCTTCATCACATTGTGCTCTAATGACAGAAAATCTCTCCTGAATCTTGAGTGTACTCACTGAAGACTCAGAAAAGATGCAGAATTCATGATGGATGAATACTCATAAAAGACAGAGAATACTCAGAAAAAATGGAGAATACTCATTTGCAGTGGGATTAAAAAGCAACAGGACTCCACCTCAGACACTAGAAATTTTCTTCATGATCATCTTGAACAATAGTTAAGGGACATAGAACTGAAAAGGCCAAATATATAATTTATGAGCTGAGAGGATTTCACAGGTTTTGTGTGTTAGAAATAAATTTCTCCATGCCTTTATTTTAATTTCTGAAGCACATTAAAGAAAAAAATAAAAAGAAATCGAGGTGGTTCAAGTGCTGACAATTGCCAAAACAACACATCTGAATCTTGCATGAAGACAAAAACTTAATGATTTCTTTTATTTTTATTTAGGACTTTGCTGCCACAATAGCTCTATAGACTTGGAGAAGACATGCTACCATCAGACATTTTAAAACAAGAGGAGAAAATCTTTACATTATTTTAATTTTTTTCCTCCAGATTTCCTAGTTTTCCTGTTTTAACAAGGTCTTAGAACCATTAGAATAATCTGTGACACAACCAAGCATGAAGTCTGTAAAAGACTTCTCCATCATCAAGCAAGCTCTTCTGAAATTGATGCTGTATGAGAAATGTTGGTACCAGCAGGATCATAAGAGATTTAAGGATGGCAGAGCTGTTGTCTTTCTCTCTATTACTCTCTGTCCATTACATCATGACCTATTACAGCTTTCTACAAGCAAGCACCACAAAGCAAGGAATAATGGAAAAAAAAAAAAAAGAGAAGGGAATAAATCAAGGGAAAAGAAAACTATAAGCTGGCAAAGGTGAAGAACCCAGCTTCTTCTCATAGAATTGTCTCTTTTGCATTCACAAAATGAGGCTTCAGCTGGAATGGTTATTACGAGTAGCTGTCAAAGTGGTTTTAAGTCAGAGGCTCCTGCACTTAAACACATCTGGATCTTCCCAGGATCATATATTATATATTCCACAGTGCCTTTCACAGACTTGGCTGTAGGTACTTCAGCACTTTTTTCCTGAAAAGCAGCACAAAATGATAATCTCAGGGAATTCAGGTACTCTTTCATGCTTTATCTTTTGAGACCTTTTTATGAATAATTCATGAAGGGGCGAGTGAAAAAAACTAGAAGGGAAAAGGTATAAGAACTTTCTCCTGTAACATACAAAGTGTTGAAAAGTGAGTTTTCAGAACAAAACCAGCTCCTCTTTCTAAGTACATGCATATTCCTAACAGCACAGAGGGAAAAGCCAAGAAACAGTACAGTTGGTATCTTACATTTCTGTGGGGATTCTGTAACAAGCAGAGTTAATCTTAAAACCTGAAACCATGTTGTGGAAATGTAATGAAAATCTTAAATGTACCCAGAAATTAATGTATTGGGCTCGATCAACTTCTAACATAACTGGAAAACTTGACTGAGATGGGAGCTGTGATTTGGGCTGGAAAATTCATGGAAGCACTAAGAAAGGTGGTGGCTGTGCTTACTCCCTAGTGACTTTGCTATGTCCCTCCCACCTGCAAATGTCACTACAAAGCAGACTGGAGAACACACACCTCTCCAAGCGTTTCCTGAAATAAACCCCCAGATATAGTAGAGGAAATGTATTGTATTTGAATATCTGTATAGAGGCATTGCCCCAGAGGTCCTGGTTGGCCTTGATGGGCTGCAGCTGCGATGCCCTTAATTGGGCTGCAGCTGTGACCAATGAAGATAACTGGGATAAAAGGGGGTGGGTTGGCCAGGCACGGAGAGCCTTAGGGGAGTCCTGACCTGAGAGGGAGTAGGCATGCAGATGAGCGTGTCAGTGAAGTTCGGCAGCCATGAGAATACACCAAAGAGGTATGGACTTGAGAAATCTAATAACGACAACAATTGGTGATCCCGATGTGATAGTTAGCAGAAGATAAGACAGCCGAGAGCTGTGGCGGCCAAGAGCTGCGACAGATCATAGCCTTTGGGTCAGGGAGCTGTGAAAGAGTATGGCCTTTGAGCAAGGACCTATGTGGGTTGTACGTGGCCTGTGAGTCATGGGGGAATGTATGTATTGTACTTGAACATCTGTACAACTGTTAACTTATGTAAAAGAAAAGGGGGAAATATAGTAGAGGAAATGTATTGTATTTGAATATCTGTGTAGAGGCTTTGCCCCAGAGGTCCTGGTTGCCCTGATGGGCTGCAGCTGTGATGTCCTTAATTGGGCTGCAGCTGTGACCAATGAAGAGAACTGGGATAAAAGGGGGTGGGCTGGCCAGGCAGGGAGAGCCTTGAAGGAGCCCTGAACTGAGAGGGAGCAGCATGCAGAAGAAAGAGTCAGTGAAGATCAAGGCAGCCGTGAGAATACACCGAAGAGGTATGGACTTTAGAAATCTAATAACACCACCACCCACCTGTTTAGGATCCTGCTGTAGAAGCTGCACATCCTCGTACCTTGCTGAAGCTCTGAGTAGCCACAAAGCCCTCAGCATGTATAGGATGTTCCCAGTGTGCAATGTCCCAGCAACCTCTAAAAGAGTGGGGATGCTGGGCTTGTCCAAAGACACTGATGAGGTTGAGGGGAAGATATCCCTCTTTTTTCCAGAAAGAAGTCCTCAGAAAAAAAATGATTTGAATGTGAAGCAGAAGTACTAAGGAAATGAGAGGAAAAGGAAAAAGTAAGTAGTTCTGCATGAACTTCCCCTTTTCTTGTTTCTGGACCTCACAGATTTTTGCAGAATAAAAAGAGCAGAAAAACCTTAATGAAAAAGAAACTGGAAACTTACAATGACTATTCTTCCAAGTCCCACACAGGAAAGTGACAAAGAAGAAATATACACCAATTTGTAGTCTCATTTTGAAAAACTGACAGGTTGGAAAAACAGGTTAGGAAGAGGAATTTAACTGGTGAAAATTTGGACAGTGACAGGTTGGAGGGCTGCAATGAAATATGCGACGATGAACGACATCATTGGAGGTAAAAAAAGTACCTTGAAATACCATAAAATTCCTAGCAGGGGACTGCAATAGTCATGGTGGGCAAGACAGGGAGAGGAACATTAAGAATAGCATTTTCAGCTTTTCTACTTTCACTTTCTGACACACTTGCAGTCATTCTCCAGGTATAAACAATGCTACATAAAAATAATCATTAAGAATAAAAATCCTACTCATATTGAATTAATATTGTATCTCTTATATTTTTCTTTATTAAAGAAACTTAACTACACAAGAATCAGAGCTCTTAATATGTTATAAGGAGGATTAGTTAGCATCACTACTTCTTCTATTTTGGGAGATTACTCAGCTCTGAAAAATTCAGAGGACAATTTTGGCCTCTCTAACATTGATAGTAGTCTCTTAAAAAGTCCCCTTATTCCAGCTTCCCTTAGCAGTGCTGATGGTGAAAAAGGGCTTCTGTAAAGCACTGAAATGGAAAGTTCAAGACAATAAGAAAATAGATTATTTTAGGAAACTGAACAAAAACCCCAACACATTAACTATGGGGGAAAAAAATGACAACAAAACCAAAATGTATGCTGCTGCCAGTGGAAGTGCAGAGCTCAACATGTAAATAACCCACTTTCATACCTGCCTACCATTTATATTCATTGTTTAGGTTGGACTTATCTTTGCTACGTTTAACTACAACATGAACCAGGCATGTCTTTTCTTCTGGCAGGTGGATCTCTTCCCTCTTCCTTCTGGCTCAGAACAATGTTGGTAAAGATTCAGGCGAAAAAACTCTTGGTATAAATGATGTGTTGGTAAGTGAAAGAATACCATTATAACAAATTTAAGGAAATCATTTTTCAGATCTAAGCAGATCTAGATTTATATCACATATGCCACTGATGCACAAATATTAGACACCATCTAATATACCTTTTGGTGAAGAAATAACAGCACTTAAGGATATCAGAGCTGTCCTTGAAAGGAAGATAAAAAATTCACTCATAGCACCTTTATATTCCCAGGCATATATTATTTAATATTTTTTTTCTTGTGATCTTGTTAAGTTTTGTGATATAGCTGTTTATGGACCATGACTGGATGTATATTTAATGTGTTAAGCAATACATTTTATTAACTGTAGAAGTTTTAGTCCATCTTTCTTATGGCAAAATCTTAATTATCCTTCAGCCATGGTACTTTGCTAAAACCAGCCTTTGTCACACCTGTTCCAGCAATGTAATTGTGTCCCATCTAGTTTGCCATTCAGAGCTAGGAAAAGCAAGAAAACTACCTCAGGACCTTGTACAGGCATGTACTGCACTGTCATTTAAAATGTCTGATAATTTTGACTTGAAGACATGATTTTCTAGTTGATACTGCAACTAAAAACTATGAAAGAGGTAAAGGAGATGCTAAGGGATATGGCAGTGCTAAAAAGGAAATTCCTGTTTAGAAGAAACACAGCTTAAACAATAAAAAATCAACTGTTTTCTTTCTTGACAGAGTTAAAAATAACACTCCAAATGTACCGACCACATGTTGCTGGCTAAGATCTGAGCTCTTGATAACTCATTAAGAATAACAGTGAGCACTTCACTGGGTAACTTGGAGCCAGCTCCAGGCTCAGGCAGATCAGGCAGATGCCCGAGACAGCCTTAGGTCAGCACAGGGCAGAGCCTGTGCCAGGACTGGGAGCATGTGGCTCCACAGCCACTCTCTCCAGGCTCCCTCCTCCCTTTGGGGGCCCCGTGCCCAGGCTGGGCTGTCACAGAGGGCAGGTTTGCCCAGCAGTGCTGGCTTGGCTCAGCTCCAGCCTGAGCAGTGCTCCCAGCCAGCTCCTGGCCACCAGGCTGACTCAGCCCCAAGGCAGTCTGTGTACAGCCTGTGTTTTAAATGTGTGTAGTTTTTGTCTGAATTCATAAAACTGGCACTCCTTGGTGGCTTATTCAGATACTGCTTCCCACTGCATAATCCACATGTCTTCCCATTTACTTTTTAAGTCTGGCCTAGTTAGTGAAATCATTGCTAATGACTCTCTAGTCATGGTTCTGCTGCATATATTTTCTTTAGCCCTATTTTTGGGCTTCCTACTTCCTTGGAAACATCTCCGCACACCAAGACCAATCTACTTCAAAACAATTGTGAACCATCATTTTGGTTCATATTAGTCACCTACAGTATAGACAAATAGGTGAATTTGCATTATGTGAACCCTTTAGACTTGACAAAATTCCTCTCCAACCTACAGAACATTGATGCATTTTATACATTAAAAGATCTATGGAAAGATAAATCCAGCCTGAACTACTTTTCTGCTACAGCAGGAGGTAGTTACTAATGTCATTTTCTGTCAAGAAGCACATGCCAGTGTATAAAAACCAGGCTCTTATATTTTAAGTTTCCTAAATTATCTGCCTGCTACCAAGAACCTACACTTTTTAGAGGCCTCATTCCCATCTTCCTTATCATCTGCTCTAGCTACTCTTCCCTTGCTGTCCAATGCTCCTGGCATTATTTCCAGTAGTCTCCCCAGACTAATAATAATAATAACAATTCCTCCTGCCAGCAAATTCCATGGCCTTAAACGAGGTGTGCTGTGCCACTTTCTGCTCCTTAGGGTAAGTGAGGAAGCTGCCAGGGATGGTAGGTACAATGCAGGACCCCTGGGAGCTCTAGCTACAATACCTACCAGGCTATTAGAAATCTCTGTTTAAGTGAATAAATCCTGCTTCCCAAAGGCAGTTTTGTTGTTCTGGACAGCAGACACATATGATACCCTGGTGACATGGTTCCCATTTGAGGCTGTGTGCATAAATCCATGTTTTCTGGCACTACCATGTCCTTTACATGGTTGTCACCTGTTTTTTCAAGATCTGTGCCTTTTCTAAGATGAGGAATCATAAAAGGTAAAGGTTTAAATGCCAACTTTGATGCACAAATAGCAAAGCCAAGCTAGGCAGAGCAGAAGAGCAGGTCCTCTTGGTTCAGTGAACAGATGCTGTCCCATCTCACTGGGATCTCTTTTCTGGGTACATATTGCGCAGTCACATGTGACTGTGATTTACATCTGGAACTTCTGGACCATATCTTTACTCTCCACGCTTTTATCTGGAGCGCACCAATAGCAAAACACTTTTAATTATTCTAAACTTACTTATTAAAATGCAGTGTTTCCAGATTTGAAGCCTCCTCGTTTTCACTGGAGAACATACAAATATACAGGGACTGACTCTTCAGAATGCTAGGAAACAGGAGCATGTTGGAGTCTTGCTATTAATTATTACTCTCTTAAGAAGTACGGAGAAAAACTCATCAAAATGTGCCCATCTGCATTAAGCCCTGGGACTGTGGTGGAGCCACGTGGAACAGGGGTCAGAGACAGTGACTTATCAGCAGGCTCGTGCAACACCAATGTCTTCAGCAAAAGTAGCAACTACAAGAGAAGAACTATTGGTCTGTGGAATTCTTTTTAGGGGACAAGAAATGGAAAGATGGAAAGAGCGGCAAAGGAGGAGACAGAAAGCCTGAGGATCTCTCTCTCATCTTTTTGCCCTTCTGAAAGAAAACAATGGAGCTCTGAAACTTATTTCTCAACATGCATGTGCATGCATGAGGAGGGAGCAAAGCTACAAGGACAGCTCAAAGAAATGAGAATTCAGACAGAAAACTAAAAAAGAGCAAGGAAAAAAAAAAGTCTATTTTAGATTGTGCATCACAATCTAATCTTCAAATGAAACAAAAGAGTAAAATAAATTTACAGCCAGAATCATCATCTCCCTGGTCCCAGGTAATGCAATATTCAACTTAGACTCAGTTATTTTTCAAAACACCAGTACTTTGGTGTGAAACAACAGCAAGACAACCTGATTCTTCCAGTCACACATCCATCAACCTCATCCTTTTTCCTGACCTTCACAGAATTCATCAGCACAGTAATCTGCCCACAAGATCAGTTTCTGCTTAAGCACAAGAGTATGATTAATTAGCAAAGGAAGGGTCAAGGAGAACTCAGTCACAAAAGCAATCAGGAAGATACCTCTAAATAAACATGACTGCTATGGGAAAGGAGAGGTGAATTGCTGTGTGTGCTACTGTTATTATTCGAATTTTCTGTTTGTTCCAACTCCCAGCACCATCTTCCCTTAGATGGGAAGTGGCAACAAGTGTGACCCGGAAACCAGTCAGATGCAAGGAGTGTTACCTAGGAGGACTGTGTTTAATTTCCAAAAGGCTGCAGGCATATTTCTCATCCAGCTGTATATGTGAAGAACATTACACAAGGAACAGAGACCAAATTTTGGGTAGCTCCACTACCTCATTAGTGGAGCTATATATCAAAGCACAGAAAAAGCAGTTTCATAGACAAGCACATCAATTATATAATTATCCTGCTGGCAGCAGTTCAGCCTCTTATGCTTCCACTGTATTTATATTCAGTTTATGTAAAAACTTTCTGTACACATATGCATATTTTCCTATGCATTTCTTATTTATAATTGCTGTTTACTTTATCCTGTTAGCTTTTGCACTCGCTTGCCTGTGACCCTTTTGCTATTTAAAAAAAACAAGCAACTAACCCCACAAAAAGAAACTCTTGCCAAGTGTTGAAAGGAGAAATATCTGTTCAAGGAAGAGAGAAAACTACCACGTATGCAGAGCAGTGTGGTGACAAACACATGAAATTATTAGGTATTCATATTCTTTCTTATAGCTCCCTTTACATTTAGCTTTTGAAGAAGGGAAGAAAAATAGAAAGGTGATCATTCTAAAGATCACTCCCAGCAAGGAATAAAAATGAAACTAACCCAGCTTTTGCAGACAGATTTTTCTCATCAAATCTTCTTCTTCCACTAGCTTTGACACATCCCTCCCAAATGCACCCATCTCGAAGGCTCCAGGCAGGCGACATGGAGCCTCTCCCCGGTGTTCAGATTTAGGGAACGGTGACAAACTGGCACCTCTCTTCTCTGGCCCTTCATTCCCACTACACTGCATCTGAGCAGATCATTCTTTCAGAGGCTGTTTTTCAGGCAATCTTTCCCCACAATGCTTTTTTCTGGCAGAGGCAGCAGTCGGTTCATCCAAGCGCCAGGAAAACAAACCAGCAGTTAGCAAAAACGTGAGTGCAGCTGGCAGAGCAGCAGAAGAAGCAGACTCATAGCATGCTGTTTGGAAGACAGTCCTCACAGCTTATGCTACTGTCATGTTTAGATTAATGATGCATTTTATTTTCTAAACAAGCTAAAATCCATCCCTTTTTCCCCTCTTGCTCATACACATACAGATGCTCCCATCACACAAATCTCTCTCACTATGTACAATTCAGCTACAGCTCGCTACAAGCTGATCAAGTTATCTTTGACACTGAAATAGGAATTCAATCTGAAACAGGCTTTCAGAGAAAGAGTATTGTTATACCCGTCTAATCAATCTTTGCGTGTTAAGCAGTACCAAGAAATCTCTATTTAATTCCATCAATTTAGATTAACCCGTCACCCAACGTGAATGCCTTTCCAAGGAATATGCAACATCTTTTTTGAGCAAAATCATCTTAATGAGAATTTAGAATACAGACTTGGTTAAAAGTACTTTTTCTACTTTCAAAAGTTGTTAAAGGATACCTAATAAAACATTCCAGTAACCCTGCTTTTGAACTGCTGAATAGGCAATGAAATTCAAACATTTCCCAACAGCACAAACACAGAGACAAGCCACAACCAGCATCCAAGTCTATTGTCACAGTTGCGTGTCACAATTTGTCAGGAAAGCCCCCTGATTGCACCAGGAGCTCTATGGAAATCTGTGACATGAAAAGAGAGGTCCAGGATGAGAGACACCACATTATCCATGTCTTGGTTTGAAAAGATGGGTGTCTGCTAAGGGAGGCAGAGGCCTTCCTTGAAATGGAAAATGTAAAGCCCTTCCCTCTGAATTATTATAATTTTGAAATTAAGGCAAAGATATGGGAGTAGGAATAACAGTTCTTTACTAGGAAAATTAAAATACAAATGCAATAGTACGAGAAAGCCACTGTCAGAGTCAGAGTACAACCTGACACCCTGTGGCTCAGGGTGTTGGCAGCAGTCCCATGGAATGGTGGCTGCAGCCCTCCTGCAGTGACAACTGTGGCTCTGTTGGGATCCTGTACAAGGGTGGAGTTTTCCTCTGAAGGTCCAGTGGTGGTGTAGATGGTACTGGTCTTCCTCTGGGAATCCCCTGGGAAAAGGATGCCTGTGGTGTTCCAAATCTCAGATTGTACCCAGGTAGGAATGCTGGGCTCCTCCCCCTGGGCAGAGGATCTCACAATGGATGATGGAATTTTATCAGCCATGCAGTGACACTCAGGGGCCCATAACAGAAGATATTTCCCAGAGGGAGGATGGGTTGTGGGAGAGATAAAGCAAACTGCCCCACTGGGTTATAACGGGTGGCCCAATTAACAGAAGGTAACTGCCCCACCTCTAACAGATGGCAACAGAATACACACCCCCAGCCACATCTTGCATTTGCAACCTAAAATGGTCAACATCATCTAAATTGGATTTTTGGACTGAAAATCTGTGTAGCCACCAGAACTACAGCCTGAAATGTCTTATTCTCTGTTCACCCTCCTGAAGGTACTTAGTTCCCATGAGCTATGCAGCACTCAGAACTTGCAACTGATAACTGATCCATATGCAGTACACGTCCCAATAATAGAGATAATAGAGTTACTTTTTTTTTTTTTTTTGAATGTTAATAGATAAAAGTTTATATCTGATTTTCCACCCAGTCACCACAACTGGCACCTGGGGAGTGTGTGGAGTACTGCTCCAAGTGGGGAACACTGGCTATCCTGAAAACATATCTCCTTGATTTTTGCTGCTCCGTGAGCTGCTTGGTACAGGTTGCTGCTGCACTGCAAAAACTCTTGACAGAAATTACTGAACTGCAAAATTAACCCACTGAGCATATTGAGGATCCACAAATTAACCACCAGTTAAAACCTGACAGCACATCTTCCATGTTTACACAGGAGCAGGCTAGATCATTTACTTCTATATATCGAGTTTAATAATGTTTAAAGGGTGTCACAAAACCAGATTATCTGGCTCTCAAATAGATTTCTTTATCAATAAAATACTATTTGTCATTAAGTAAACATAATGAAAAAACAACTTCTCTGCCCCAAGCCCCGTTTTAAATACTTGAAAGGAACATTTATCAGAGACAGAAGTCACCATGCACTCCAAATTCTGCCTGTACTAATCTGAAGCACTTATTTTTGTATCTCACTCCATCAGTGAGCATTTTCTCTACGTTCTAGCAATCAACCGAGGTGAAGATACAGACAGGATCTTTTTATGGCAAGGGAGTGAGTACACTGGCATTCAGACAGCAAAGCTTAATCTGGAATTAAACTCTGTGAGTAGGCCTTAAATGCCACTTCCACTGCTCATTCACTTTATTTCTCTGAAGCTTTTTCCTCTGAAGCAAATACAATATGATTTTAAATCATCTACCAGCATGTCAGAGCTAGAGTTAAGTACACTTGTTTTGCATCAGTTTTTTTGCTGCTGCTAAGATGTGTTCCGATCATTCCAGAGCTAACTAGTGAAACCATCCCAAAATAGCACTGCCAAGAGCTTACAAGGGCAGACGGTCATCTCGGACTTGTTGAGGAGCATTTTCTGTTGAAACAGAATTCTCCATTTGTGCTACAAAAAGCACTTAGTTTGGTTTGGAGCCACAGGTGCTTAGAACCTGAAAAAATTGTTGCAGTGTAACATATGGGGGAGGGAGATAGCGCGTCTTTCATTACCAGATTAAATGGCACACAGGAAAAGATCAACAGGGCTGTCAGACAGCTGAATTTCATTTTAGTTCATGATCAAAATATATCCGCCTGTTATTTTTATCACAGAGCCCAGATATGGATTATTTTTTCAGGTCTGGATTTGACAAAATGTCTGATAAATAATACTCTTACATACTTTAATCTGTTAGAGCTATGTATTATTTTGTAGCCATTACATCTCATGTATTTTTTTTAAAGATAGTAAATCAAAAGATGCAGATACATGGACTAAGCTGTGTTGATTTAATTTACTATTTTGATTTAATATATACTGTTTTATAATTATCTATTATATTGATTTAATCTACATATTTTAAAATGTTTTAAATTAGAAAATCCACAGCAAACCATATACTTTCATGAACACAACAAGGCTGCAAGGCCATAGAAATGTATATGCCACAGTAGGCAGACGAGATTTCAAAAGAAATTGTTTTTTCTGGCTATTACAGTTGAAATATATCCTAAAGCTAATACTAACATTTCCAGCTGCAGTGACAGATTTTTTTTTTGCTGACTTTTTTATTCTGCAAGGAATTTCAGAGAAGAGAAACAGATGAAGCTTTAACTAGTTCTTTTCAATAACTTGCACATCAAATAAAATTCTGTGATGTCACATTTAACAAACAAGCAAACGAATGAGGCAAGCCCTGTTCTAGCTGTTAAGTCTTGGTGTACCTTCAGTATTCTCTCATCTTCACACAAGGCTTCAAAGGACAACTGTTCACTGCCACAATAATAGACATGGGCTTAAGCACACAGGCAGCCACAAGTGAACTTAATACTCAGGACTATGATTAAATTGAGATAGAAACTTAGTATATTTAAATGCGCAGCTTTCAAGGTAAGAACTTTATATCTTAAAAATGTATAGATTTGAGTGTAACAAATTATCCCATCTGGCTGAAAAAGCAAAGTTTTTTGCACGAGTAATACAGGAAGTTGCATGAGGTCATAAATATAAAAAGATAATGAAACTCAATTGTGATTCCCAGCTATTACAACAGGGAATTAAATGGAAACACTTTCTTTTTAGAAACTATGTTGTTTAAAATATAGTTTTATATTGTTTAAAATATAGTTTTAACTGTGTTTATATCTCAATATTAAAACAGATTCATAAGACATGGCAGGGGTTTTTTTAACTTCAATGCATGAACATTCTCTTGTGAGGACCTATTTGCAAAGCAGATTTTTTCAGGGTCACATATAATACGTAGAAAAGTTTATTGACTTTGCCACCAGTCACGTGATTTTTTTCAGCAAAAGAATTGCTTTCAGAAATACAAGAAAAATGCCAACTAAAATTTTATTCCTACAATTAGGGCTACCACAATTCCTCCACGATACTCAGTACTCTGATCTCATATATTTCAGAAATGTTGATAGATGGAACAAGACTGTTTTCTTTAGCTAATCAGAAACCATCATTTCTAAAGAACCCTAGAGCTCTCAATTGGCCAGGTGGGACTTTCACCCATTATCAAGAGAAATTAAGTCCTCGACTAACAGTAAGTGACAACTTGAAGCTTGAAAGACTCAATTTAAAAAGTTACAAAACCCAAATAGAGGGGGATTAAGGGAAGTTCCTTTTCCACCCTATTGTACAGATAGCAGAGTGTTGCAACTAGCACTGTAGTTCCAGGCAACATGCAAAGGATTTTTGTGCCACAGGCTGAACTGATGTTAAACACATTCACAGAGTACAGAAATTGGAATTGTAAGAGGTTCTAATTGGAGTTCTTGTTCATCTAAAATGAAAACCTATTTCACCCTATTGAATTCTGACAGTATGACATCTGCATATACAGGGAGGCTGACAATTGTAATGTCAGAACACGTTCAGAGCCCTCCACCTCTGCACTATTGTGTCATTGCCATCTTTTCATATTTCACAGGGAAATTCAATCTCATTTTCCTCTTACTAACATGTGTATGATGTTAGATTTACAATCACTGCAGAAAGTGAGGCATCTGAGATTACCCTACTCTGATATTTTACATAGAGGAGCTGCTATTTAGGATTCTGCTTTCACTTCATGGAAATGCAACTTGCAGCATTTTCTTCCTTGCCTGCCTCCAAAGGTTTCTTTGTGAGGACCTGACTGCACCACAGTCCTCAGTGAAGAATTCAGTTGGAGCTAGACAAGATTCTCCTGAGGCATGGGTTGCATTACTTGTGTTACACCTCTGTTTTCTAGGTGGTATTCCTTAAGCTGGCTTGTGGGAGGAAGCTCGGCACTGATTTGCCACTGGGTATTGATCATACCAAAGTTAACATCTGCACACACAGAGCAGAACTTCATTCCACAGGTCTAGGGAATGAATAGGTGAATGAATGAATATTCTTTTCAAAATATTGATTAAAATACCACTTAAAATACTTGTAGCAAATACTTAGCACAAATTCTATTTCGGCTACTCTAGACCATCAGCTTTCCTTTTCTACTGAGCATTATCAAACATTATCAAACATTACAATGAGATAGTCCTATATAAGGCCATAAACCTATGAGATTTCTGCTAGATCACAAGCATTCAGCTGGGAAAATGAGAATGATCAGAAGTAAAGTCACCCTATCTAATAAAATCAAATCATCAAACTGTGGTGAAACAGAAAAGACCTTAGGAAATACCATACTCTTCTCCTGGTGTGGTGACGATTCTTGTCTTGACAAACATTTCAAGTTTTTCCCTTCATAAGGTTTCCTACCGCATCTCACGTTCCTGTATTTCTCATCCACTTCTTTTTCCTGTTATGTGCTCTTTCTTTGGCAGCTCCTGCACCAGTCTTCTGGCTCTCCAAACATCAGTAGGTTTTTGTCATTTCTATTTCTATTTCCTCTTGTGCAGCACTCATCCTGTTTGGAGCTCTGAATAGCTCCAGAACATGCACGCCTGCCTTTCCACAAGACTGTTCTCCCAGCATTGACAGATGAAGCACAATGTTGGCAACCAGCCTCTGATGAGTCAACTGAACTGTGTGAAACGATGGCACAGGACATGTAATTCTGAGACAATGTGCTACACAATGAGGAAACCTGGAAACTTGTTATTAGACTCCTTCAGAAGACCTCTTGTCAAAGGCCCTCATAGAGCAGAGCAGTTCCATCAGTGACCAGCTTGACTTGCCTTATGCCCAGCCTCAGAAACAAGTTGTCTTTGACTTGAGGTGGGACCATTTCAATCCTGTGCCAGAGAAAGACATCCCAAGCCAAGGTATGTGTACTGGACAGTCAACTGCACTCCTCATTATGTTTAAACAAACAAAATAAACAACTGGCTTGAGCCATAAACTGCTCTCTGACAAGTGGATACCAGAGCTGTAAATGATAACTTTGATACATACGGCACTCAGAAAACTCAGCAGAATAAGAACGCAGAAAGCCATTTAATTATGCTTGTCTCTTTGATATTAATGTGGTAACTAATTGTTTTTCTTCTAGAGACACAAAGAATGCATTTTTCTTGCATTAAGATAAAATAATTGCAGACTGACTATGTGCTTCCTAACAAGGTTCTGTGATAATAAGTTTTTTTACTAACATTGCTTTCCAGCTGGTGATGGAGAGCCTCACAATAAGCCTGTACTGATACTAGACTCTAGTGCCAGCTTTTTTACTCCTCATCCATCTTCACTGACCTAAGAGGCATCTGATCCCACTCTGTAACATGTATTGTATTAAAAGCAATGCATTAAAAGCAATATTTAATGAAGGTTGCTGCTATTCTCCGTTGTCCATCACAGATCTTTGTGTAAGTTTTCCTAATATAAAAGACCCCTTCTTAAATGCAACGCGAGTACTTATTTTAAATGTGAAGTATGTACTCTGGGAGACCCAAACAGCCAAAGAAATAACAATCCATGTGGATCTAGTACTATGACCAAATACTACTCTGATGCCACACAGATCAGCTTTGCTTGATGACTATTCAAATGAGATGTGGAAGCATATTAAGTTCCATTTGTAGCATATTCCATCTCCAAAATCTCCATCTACAAAACAGAATAAAAACCTTTTCATGTGCTGGGAAAAATGTTTTCCCATTCTTGGGGATCAATACCTTCACATTTTATCTCTCAAATGCTACAATCTCTACCTTTGCCAGTTTGCTACAGATAATTAACTATTAATGAATTAAAATACATCTGTGATAAGGAGACAACACAGGATTAAAAAAAGTCCAGAATCCTATTCACAGACAGGTTTATTCACCAAGTCTTATTCAAAAGTCATATTCAAAGTTGCATAACTACTTTAGGTTTGAGATCCTATTTGTCTGCAAGGATTTAATTTCAGTTCTGCCAAGTCACAAGACAACACAGAGATGTGAAAAATAATGAGAAGATGCTGTCCACAGCCTAGAGAGTGTAATACAGATAAAAAATTAATTAACTAATTCACTGTCATTGAGAGATGTGCAGCTGGGTATTCATGAACTAGACTGATCAGATACAACACCATAAAACAAGATCTACCTTGATTTTAAAGACTGAACTATACCTGTTTGGGTCTTTGCAGAAGAGAAAGCCAACAACTCCAGGTTACAACTAAACTGGACTTTGAGTTTCAGGCTGCTCACAATCTTGTCATGATTTGCATTGTTCAGTTTCTGCTATTAGGTCTGAAGAGCATCTGATGATTTGAGAGGCTTGTGACTATAGGAGGGTAGAGCAGGAAAGCATAATGGTTCTTTGAAGCTACAATGGCCAAGTAGGTCAATATGTACACAAAAGAAATGTAGAAAAAGCCTGTCTCTAATTTTTCATTGAAGTCATAAAGGACAGAAGGGAGATGCATAGAGAGAAAGATGCTGCTCTAAGCCTTGATGAGAAAAACTTCCTTGAGAAGAGATGCACTTCTAGCTCCTTCACATTTGACATGAGATGACCAGTCATTCAGCAGTCATGAAGATGAGCATGAACTCTGTATGTGCTCTTGGGAATTATGAACATCCTCACCACCACCACCAGGAAGCCACAGGCAGAGTTATCCAACACGCATTCACAGATTTCCCAGCGTAAGTAATTGCTCTTCCCTGACCTCAGCTGTCTTTCTTTGAGAATCTTTCCCTGCCCCTTGCAATATTTTCGATAGGAAGATGGACATTGTACATTTAGTTACACTACATGACAGAATATTAAAGCAGTTTCAAGATGCAGTTACTGAAACTGTGCAAGAAGACCAGAGATCACCCTTAGGAAAACCACTAATTAAACATGATCAGGCAAGCACATGGCTAAGAAGGGCAAAAATGCATGCCCTGGAACAGTGTGGCTGTGATATGACTTGAAATCACAGTCCAAAGAGAGAGGAAAGAGGCAAAGTGAGGGTGAACTGCTAAGGGGATAGGAGTCATCAAAGATATGGTAGCTATTCTAGAGGAAGAGATGGCTCTGCAGGAACAGGGAGTATCATCGAGCCAGCCAACCCAACAGGGCATTCCAAGACCTGGAGAGTGGGAAGCTGCAGCGGATGTGACAGAAGTGCTGTCAAATAACAGTATGAACTGGCAGGAAAGGACTGTGTCAACAGTCTGAGGCTGGAAAGCTGGGGCACACACGTTACACTGACAGTCCCATTCCCACATGTAAGTTATTTACACCAATTCCAGACCCTTGGTCCTCTGACAAAGGCATCGGATGCTTTTCTGCAGCCCAAACCATTTCAAACAACATTTCAGTGCACAAAGGATTTAGGTACAGGGCCTTCCCCTAAACTGGAAGTTGAATCCAGGAATGAGAATCCTTTCTCAACTGATCTCAGATTAGGAAGCTGCTAAGGGGCTTTTGAGCTTTGCCTGCACACTACCTGCTCTGTTTTGCAGATAGTGTAATGAAAACAGCTGCACTTGATGCTCAACACGAGACTTAATCCATATGCTCTGCTTTTTTGGGGAACAAGGCCATTGCACAGAGTTATGGTCGTCTTCACCAGGGGCTGCCATTCCTAACACATCACTGCCATGCACCAAGCCTTCAGCGAGGCCAGCATGGAACTACGGGACTGCAGGGGGAATCAGGTCTGATAGGGCCCAGGAACAGGGTCCACTAGTTTCTTCTTTAACCTTAAAAAAGTCTTCCTGAAGCCCAACTCATTTTGGAAGAGCACTATGGGAGTGGGAACCATGCAGCTTGAAGGAAGTTCAAGGAAGGAAGAGAACAAGAGAGAATGGGGAACTGTTCCCATGTTCACTGCTTTTCTCTTTTTTTTTTCTGTAGAGCCTCCAAAGCTAGAAACATTAGCTTAAAATTGACAATCAGTACCTCACAGAACCTGGCTCTTCACAGAGGGAACTTTTATGGAGTACACAAGAGGCTGTTTTAGAACTTGAGGTGGTTTCATTCATTTTACAGAAATATATTAATCTCCCCTCCTTAAACTCAACGTGCTGAGTAGTTCTGATCAGGAAGCAGATTTGTAATGCTAATAATCCTGCAGTTCCTTTGATGTGATCCTAATCTAGTAATTAAACCTGTTAAAAGTCACAGAAAATACTTGGCAATCATTGAGCTCAATTAAATCATTGCATTTGTATTTTCAAATGCTTTTAAAGTAACAAACAGAACAAGGGAAGCCAGTTTCCTGACACATGCTACAGAGAAAAACAAAACAAAACCAAACAAAAAACCTCCCGTACTTTTAACCTGGACCCACAGAGCTTTCATTTACAGCCTTCCCAAAGAGAGCTGCAGGCATCACCACACCCAGTCAGCATCTCTGTCCCAGCAAGCCTTAAATTGGCCATCCTAGCTGAGTTTATATGTACCAGATACATTGTACAAGTATCAGGGCATCAGCAGATGAAAGACCTTTCAGGGATGGGGATTAAAAAAAAAAAAAAAACCAACTAAAAATATGTTTTATTCAAATATTGTATTAAACATGAAATTTATTATTTCAGTAGGAGGGGAGAAACATAGGGAAAGAGATTTGGTCCAACTGGTCCAACTACAGTTTGATGTAAGCATGTTTAATGTCATTGCCTGCATTTTTTTCCCCCTTTACAGGCATGTTTTTCTTTGGTTTTTTTTTTTTTTTCAATTTACAAAACCACAAATTGGTAGATTAAAGCAGAATTTCAGAACGTATATGAAAATGATAACATTTTAAAAATGAAATAATTTAATTACAAGAATACCTTCTGAAAGAAGTGAATACAAATAGATTTCAGTTGAAAATGGAGGAAAATTTCAGTCTTACTAGAAAAGAAAGCAAACCAGTCTCGGTGGGAGCTGGGAGCTCAAGCATATGAAAAGAGTAAACATATGGGACCCCAACTATCAAATAGGAAGCTTGGAGAAGCAAGGTGCTGTAGGGAAAGGAATAATCTAGTAGTACAGAGTGAAGAAGATGCTGGAAAGTTGGAATCCACTCCTGGCACACTGTAAGGTTTGGCTACTCCACCCTTTATGCATATTTCTCCATTCTCAAAATTGAGGCCTATTTATTTATCCTCAGAAAGGAAATTACCCAAAACAAAAACAAGATAGTAATTACTAGCAATTTTGAAAGTTACAAATCCATCTTGCAGAGAGACACCATAAAAAGGTCATAAGTATTGTATCAATTAATTGTGAATGTCTACTTAATTAAGTATATTTGTTAGCTACCTGGACTCTTGTCCTGCACTGTGATCTTGAGTGTGCTGCTCATACACACAGTCCGGGGCAACTTAAGGAGCACCATCTGGGTACAAACATACACTGAGTAAAGCTATAAATAGATAAGCAGGTTCATTACATCCATGGTACATGCCTGCATGAGTATTTTCAGCATGAGGGCCTACACTGTAAAACGAATCCCTCATTTTCCTACAAGGAACCTTGTCTTTTTAGCTAAGGCTTCTACCTAAGGATCTAAACACTTCTCACAGGATTTTTAATTCATATCTGAGCTTACCAGGGAGTACACGTATCCAGACGGAGGAGAACACAGAGATCACTCTCTGACTCATTTCTAATCAAGCAGTTGGAACAATATAGGAACAACATTAATCTCGGTTTTGTTCTCAGAAACTTAGAAACTCTTCTCCAGATGGAATCTCTTGCTTTTAGTATTCTGAAAAGCTGACAAATAGAAGGCAAATTCCCGTCCCCACTCTTGTTACACCTGTGCATGTACAAGTTGCAGGATTGCATTATGAGTTGTCTGTATCAAACATTCTATTTACATTTCAAAACAACACATTTTACTTACATTTCAGAACAACAAATTTTATTTGCATTATAATACCTGAAAGGTCAAGGACTCAGGTTAGCTGAGACAATTTGTTTTCCCTACCTCTCTGCTGAATCCCCCCAAATTAGAGAAGCATACTGAAGGGGTTTCTTAGAACTTTCTAAACTTTTTTAAAAGCTCTATTTTTTTCTTTTTTCCCCACGTCCTGCAGAACTGCAGTTGAAATGAATCACAAAGCAAACCAGCAAAAGTACTACCACCATGCCATGTGTAGATCCAACATAGGGCTGGTTTTGTCTGCACAGATCATTCTGGGCCAAATAATGATATGGGATCTCTACATCCTTGCCCCTTTGTGACTTGGATACCAGGTGTGGGTTACCTGCTGTAGCTGGTCTCCCTGGAAGAGGTTACCATTTTTTGAGACACATGTATGTGAATAAGAACACACAGACACATCTGTACCCACAGGCAAAAGATTCATGCTACCTACCCCTAAATTAAGATATTTACGCCTACATGGGAGTGATATGCACAAATGGGCCCAAATCTGCTTTAAACAGGCAGAGTCCTTCTCTGTACTTTGACAAGAACATGGCAATGCAGAAATAAATTCAGAACTAAATTCCTCTTCAGTCAGAAATACATTCCTCTAAGCACATGCTTCTCAGGCAAATTCATAATGCTCTGCTGATGCTTAGTGTGTGTTCCACGTGTTCACATTTATACAACAAAGCTTTTGTCAGTTACCTGTCAATATTTTCAAGCTTCACCAAAAGGTACACTTTTGCCCACACGACATTTTGTACAGCTGTGACTGATTTTGTATGGTTGATTATGTGGTTTCCCTCATTTCGCTCTGAGATTTAGGCATGCTTTGAGGATGATGACAACAAAAGCACTTAACATAATGCTGACACCACAGTACATTCCTAATTAGATTCTTTCTTTTAAAGTCACAAATGAATACCCATGCAGATCTTTTTACACTACCTGCTGATTATAAGAGTTTTCCACGCTGGATCTATCTGCAATAGATAAGGCAAAGGCTCTGTTTCCCTACTAAAATCTCATTATCTGAACATGTACTGCAGCCAGAAGGTTCAGAGTTTGAATGTGAATTTCGTAACTATTTAAATGACTTGAAACAAGAATTTCGTATGAAACATTTCAGATTTAAGATGTTCAGAAACTAAATCTTGCCCCAAATGTAGCAAGTTTTAGTACACAAGAAAGAGCTGAAGATGTCAAGGGATGTACTTAAATTGCACAGTTGATTCCAAAGCAAGGTTTGCTCTAAGCCAATCTTCAATAGTAGCTTCTAGTTATTCCCTGAACATTGAACTCAGATCTTGTATCATGCAGTTTCACATACTTACATGCTATTTCACGTGCCTGTTTCCTCTCCCCTTAAAAAAACCAAACCAAACCAAGAAAAAACCCAAAACCAACAAACCAAACCAAACCAAACCAACAAAAAAAAAACCAACAAAAACCCAAACCAAAACAAACAAAAAAACCCCAAGAAAACCTAACAAAACCCAACAACAAACATAACACACAGTGGCTCCCAGGAATGCCAGTCATAACTATTGAAAAGTTTCCTCTGCTGGTAATATTAGTGTTGCTCATATATTTCTGTGTTTGGATTGCCTCAGAGACAAATTCAGCCCATAGAGAGAGGACATGAAAGGCAGGTAATTTTTTTTTACCTTGGTTCTTGTATGACAGCTTATGTTCTCTCTCCTCCTTTACTTTTCTGCCTCTGATGACTCAGTGTCTACGTGCGAGCAGATCAGAACTACAAGCTGAAATCATGAACTTCAGCTACCCTGTTATTTCCATGCTCAATCACCTATCTGAATCCCTCCTTTGATTTCTCCTACTTGTATGTAATTGTAACATTTCTGTTAAGCACTGCTGAGCATTTGATATTTCTGTCTGAATTTAGCCTCCTACAATTAATCTGGATCAAGGAGATCAAAAGGCAAGATGTCTTCAGGATACAGCAGTGCCTCTGCTGAATGAGAGACAGTGATTCTCTCATTAGCAACAACCTTGATTAGCAGAGAATTTCACTGTAATATGGCACGCTGAAGGCTTACAGAGAGGTTAAACAGTTAAAGATTTCCAAAATGATGGTGTAGTGAAAATCTGAAAACAGCCCATTTGCACAACAAAACATCATTCAGTGTCTTGTAATCAGACTCTGAAAAAGAGAGAGTGATCTGAAGTATGTTAGAGAACCCAAATGAGATTACCATAGCAGTGGTTTTGAAAATCCCACAAGCTCTCAAAACAGAATGGCATCACTCAAAACACAATATGCATGTCAGATGAAGGCCCTGAAATCACCATGTGGTATTGCCTACACTGTGGTCTCTTCAGCTGAATGGTATTTCTAGAAAACTTACGCAAAAAAAAGGAAAAAAAAAAAGATCACCAACCAGCCATGCATTTCAAGATCTAATAACTAATAAACCTCCATCTGGAACAAATTCAGCCCATATGAAATGCCATCTTAACTTGGTCAGGCAGGGAGCACTTTAGAAATGACCTCTGCTAGGCCTTATGTGGATAGATGCTGTCTCTGTAACTATTTCTATGACAACTGTCCACATTCATTTGGTATCTAGATGGATGGCATACAACACAGATTCCACTCCTTCACTGGAGACAGTGAATGCTAATTTTGAGCATTCTCTTAACAACCACCACGGAAGCGCTCCCCTCGTGATGAGGCTGTCATCATTGCCATTCCTTCTTAGTACACCAGCAAGTGAAGAAAGGTGTGAAAGCAATATTGCTCTCTCTCTCTCTCTCCAAATTTAGAGCAGGTATTTTTGCAGTGCATCCAGCCAGTACCTGCTCGAGATTCCGGAGGTTTTATCTCAACTATGACTTTTGTCAGGCAGCATCCTCTCTCCCTGCCCTTGGAGACAAGCTAGCAGGGACGTGCATCCTGCACACCAAGCTGCTCAGCCCCTTCCTGACACAGCTCTGACAGTACCACAGCACCCAATTCCTGTCACTTCACACAAAGCCATAACCAAATTTTAGCTGTCAGGAGATTTCAGAAAAAAAATGTTTTGAAGCCCACTGTCAGAAATACACGTAAGACAGGACCTATTGTTCTCAAGCTCTTCAAAAGGCAAGAAAATTAACTTCTTCCTATATCATAAATGTAACAATGACTACACACATTTTGTACATTCACTTGAGGCCAGATGGACCCTTTGTTGAATGTGCTGGAGAACTCAATGCCAGTTAATATTTACAGGCCCAAGGCACTCACAGGCTGACCCATCATTTTATGCAATTACAGAATTATCTTAATGAAGCTCTGGTGTTGTCTGATGTTTTGCTCGAATCCAACAGATGTGTACAATTCATATGAAATGCTGACTGCTGATACTTCATTGCCAATGCTGGTGAAAGCCTGGTATTATGTTTCTTGGTGGCTCTTCTGTACTTGACAAAGTGTTAAATACTATGAGGGCAGCAGAAAATAAAATTACTTCAGGTATTCATTTTCCTGATTTGGCAATCAAATCCTTAGGAAGGTTTGCCATTGACTTCAGCATGGTTAGGATTTCAGAAGTAAGATTACAAATCAGTGGCATAGCTAAGCGCATTTGTGGAAATCAGCAATCTCAGAATGCTTTTCAAAAGGCAAGACTTGGGAGCTGGAATTTACAGGGCAGTTATTGGAATTCTTTTCATAACGTGCAAAATGTAATTAAATTAAATGGGAACTTTGGAGACCCTTAAATAGTGACTAAGCTGAAAGTTCAGAAATCAGCACCTGAGCTGGCCTGAAAGCAGTGTGCATATGGCAAGTATGGCCTGTGAAAAGCCAGCTTAGAGCCCAGTCTACTCCCAATACTCCACGTATGAACAACTGAGATCAGAATACTGCTGCTGGGGAAGTTTTTCTTTCCTATGAACTTCTTGTGACTTTTCCAGTCATTTGTGTGCTTCTTCAAAGTAGCTATAAAAGTGGACCTAAAATTTCCCCACCTATTTAAAATTTCATACATTCTTTCAGTTTTCATGCTACCAAGTCTGCACAGAGCAGCACCCTTTCCAAAAAAAAAGGTCCAGTCTCTTCACTGCTAGAGCCTGGAGGTGCTTACATGCTGTAAATGTTATCCATTTCAGTGATAGGGACATTGCCATTATTAAAGATGGAAACCAAAATGAAATTGTAATTACTTTTTTTTAAGTTGACTTAATATCATGCACTTTATAAATAAAGACTTAATGCATTCTCAGATCCTGAAACTCTGGCCGACCAATGGAAATAACTGTTGGATAACATCATGAACATCAGGTTTCTTTATAAATTAATCAAACCTGCAACGATTCACTGATGGATGGATTCCAATTCTCTTTTATTAAACAAGGAGCTGCAGGAGAAGGCAAAGTAGGGCCCAGGCCTGTGAAGAGCACAGCACTCACAAACAGATATTAATCACCTCCACTCGCAGGGCAGGCCATTCACATCATGGATTATGGAACATCTTTGAGGCCTGTGGTGATTGTACAGATTTGCAAAGCACTCAAGACACTAAGGAGTCACCTCAGGTATTCATTAGCACTTGTGGATCTTACATTAACATTTGCCTGGTCTAGCAAGTCCTTCTGTGAAGTTAGCACAGTTGTTGTAGGGCACCCACGTGTACTTAGAGGTTATTAGAAGTAATGACTGGATTATTTCCAGGAAGAGCCCTTTAACTATAGATGTGGCAGTTAGCTTTTTAGGAATGTCTAAAGGAGGAACATCTGTTAATTTTACACTTCCCTCCTCCTTGGTTACAGTTTCCCATCATCTCAACATAACCCAAACAACTGTCTAAATGGCTAAAAGTTCTATCCAAAACTGATATGTACCACTAGGAGCATTAAGGAAATTTGTCCTGAATTTCTCAAAGCAAAATGAAGTTGACAGACTGGTAAGACCACAAGGAAGGATGCAAAATTCTATCTACTGGAACCACAACTGCAAAACATTACAATAATTGTGCCCAAACTGGAATGAGTGTAAAGTAAGGAGCTGCTGCTGTGTGATTGGCCTAATATATACTTGTATTTCCAATTTAGGCAACTCCCTGATTAGCAAAGAAATGCTGTGTGGCTATTCTAAATGATATTAAATCCTCTAGCTCACCTAGCAAGTACAAATGACTGGTTGATACACATCTTTAAGCCATCTGCAAATAACTAAACAGCTGTCCATGCTTCCCACAGCTGTGACTGCTCCTCTGCGTGCATTGGTGACAAACATCAAATGAAACACAGTGGAGAACAGACAGCAGCTGGGTTTGAAAGGGTTTGGGTGGCCAGCTTTTCCACAGATGGAAGGGGCACAGTGCTCAGTGGAAGCTGAGAGGCACCTTTGCTTTGGATTGGGATGCAGACATAGCTGATAACCTGGAAGGCAGAAGCCAAACTGGGTGGAGAAAGGAAAAATAATTAAATAATCTCTTTTAAATGGTATTTATTAAGAACTGCTTTAATGACATATATAAAGCATTATATCTTATTTTTACAATTTCAAATAAAGTGCTTATTGTAAGGATCTCAAATACTCACAGTGCTACAGGAGGTCATAAGCTTCACCTGAGATGACCAGACTAATATTCTTAGTAATTAGCCTCTGGGCTATGTCAGACACTTCCACATCTTTCATAGATGACATTTCCTCACAGAAGCACTTTCAGTGACATTTAGTCAAGGTGCTCAACTTCTAGTCCATTCTCAGCAAGAACTAAATGTGACCTTAACTATAACTATTTGTGCAAACATTTTCCTCAACTGGGCCATGAAATGTTCTCCAAATTAATTTAATGTCATGTGGACATTAGAAATAATTTAAAGATATCTATTACTGAGTTTTTTTATGATAGCCAAATCACTAGCTTATACTAATGTGAGAAGTGGTTTTTAAGTATTGGTCTCATTTGCAAGGAAGAGATTTTAGGAGTTGCTGTATTAGTCCAGGTAAGATCACATGAAATTTGCCTCCCTGCTGTCATTCCTACCAAGGAGAATATTGCTGTACATATGCACAGTAGCTCCTGTTTTGTGGGCTAATCCACAGCACATTTGGCTCCTGAGAGCCAAAGATAACAGCTTTGTGATAGAATTTGCAGAGTTGTCTTTGCATTGGCAAAAAATATGCCTGGTTAGTGTCCAGAATATGGAAAGACAACAGTAATGATTGTGCTAATTCAACACAGCATTGGTTAAGAACTAAGAACAGATGCTACAGTTCAAATGTACAAGGTACTCAACAGGAGATATTTTCCACTAAAAATTCAGTGCTTGCTTTGTTATTTTCTGTAAGTCTGATAGCAGAAAGATTGTTACATAAATTAGTTAATGGGAATGAAGCTCTTAATTATTGCAGAAATAAGTGATGTCATGCATATTTAGAAACCAGATAACACCAATTCTCTGGCATCAAAAATTTCCTTGCACTAACAACCATTAGAAGCCATAATTTTGGAAGTAAATAGTTATGCAGTCATATTTTTGTTTTTAAAATTGTCTGTGGGCTCTCATACCTTGCATCTCAGTAAGTTCTGGTCATTAGACCATGATAGGAAAAAAAAAAAAAAGGAGGGGGGAAAAGGGAGCAAAAAAGACTGTCTGGGTATACAGTAAAAAAAAGAGAATGTTTCTAGATGGAAAAAAAATACACAAACGCCCACTAATATTGAAAAAAGAAATTCTCCTGTGTATCTTTTTAAGCAGGGGCCAGTAAGTCAGGGGAGTGAAGATGACAGATGAGCTCCCTGAAGAATCCCCGTGCCCTAGAGGATCCCAGCTGCCTTAGACAGAGCTCATGGCTTTCACGGGCAGTTAAGCTGCTTGGTGCCTTTCCCTGGCTAATTCACCTGTGGATCCAGCTGGGCAGCACTCTGGGAGCCATGCAGCCTGCCATTCCCAAACATGCCAAACTGCTAAATGCAAAGAGAGAAAAACATACGAGCTCAAACTGGAGCCAAGCAAGAACCTCATCGTCTCAAGGAATGATTCCACCACCTGTAAAGGCAGCAAGGAAGGACTGGGACAAACAGCAGTGAGGCAGCAAACAAGAAAATACCAAAGATCATGACAGTGAGAAATGGGAGTCAGTGCAGAACTGAAATGAGGTTTAAGATATATGGATTAGTCAAAGACATTTCACAGTCTCTGAGAGGAAGACCTCCCACATGATGGGGAGACCACAGGAGTCACCACCTACTTTGATGGCTTTTATTTTCTCATCAACATGAATTCACCTCTCCAGGATTCAGGTTCATCCATGTGACTTTTGTCTAATGGCTATTTCAGCTGTTTCTCTGACAAAGTGAATGATGGTACCATCATGTTTTGAACTACGTTTTGAACATTTTCATCCTCACCTGTGACAGCTTTGCTGCTCTAGGTTGCATTCCATCACAGTATCTCCTTGTGCTGGCATTCAACAGTTAAATAAAAGTTTTAGAAGAAAAAGGCTTTCACATCTCTCATGCTGCAAGACAAACTTCATCAAATCATCTTCAGAGACAAAAAATGGAAGTGGCTCAGGCAGTTTTTATTGCAAGTGCCTTTTCTTGCCGTTTCCTCCCTATAAGCAACAGTCACAAAGAAATACCAAGCTGACATTGGTTCATCACTGTCACCCAGTTAAGAGCTTTGCAGAGATTCTGTTGTGGAAAGCTGATGCTTCACCCCATAGGGTTTATCTCTGCCCATCAAACAGCGCTTCTGCGAGAGCGGTTTTGCATCTCCAAGGGTAGAAAAGAGCTGGGTAGTAATTCCAGAGAAGTACCCTAAAACCAAAAGAACTACTATGAGCACCTTCTCTAACCTTCCTTGTACAAATACCACCATCATTTCCCCAGAGAATGGGGAATTTTTGCCAGGATTTGGGACTCTCAAGTCCCATGCAAATAACATTAAGGTATGGGCAGCCATTTAGGAAATTGCATCATACTACAAGCCTGAATTTATTGCACTTGCACTGACAGCTACTGATCCCTGTTACGCCCTTGTCTGTGAGAGCAATCTTTACCTCACACTGAGTATCATTGCCACGTGTATCTAGAGACAGTGCTGAAATCTGCCAGTGAAGACAAGCAGCAAGGGCTAAAGACCCTGCACAGCTTAGGGACTGCACTGTGGCAAGACAGAAAGCTGCTGTCACACTGTCACAGGGAAAAGAAATTCAGCACTGCAAACCTCAGGCCAGTACCTTTAAATAATACTGATGATGATGAGATGCAGAGATGCATGCATGGATTCCCAGAGAAAAGAGAGTGGGGAAAAAGTCAGGTCTGTGCTCTAGAAGGGAGATAGTATCTAAAGCTGGTAGAAGCTGACTAAAATGAAATATATCATCAAAAAAAGGAAAAGAGAAATTAAACTGCTTCTGAAACTGAAATTCAGCCACATAAAATATTTACTAAAAGAAGATTTTTATTCAAACCAGACCTGTAAGACTTTTCCAAAGAGCGAAAACTTTCCAAAACAGTTTTCTGTTGAAAATCCATTTCACCACCTAAGAAAAACAGTTCTGATAAGAAATATTTCCCATCAGTTTTTCCAGCATCCAGTGTGCAGGGAAACTTAATCTTCTTCCATAAAAGCATGAAAGAGAGGAGATCTATGCACAGGAAATGTGCTATGCCTGTCACTCTTCTGAGGACTTCCCAAATGCTGAGCCCACCCTGACAGCAGACAGCAGATGATCTTTAAAGCCAGAGTCAGCTGCAAAGGAAAAGCCACCAAAAGAGCATAATCCTGCTCTGCTTCCTCTTACAGTCAATGCTTATGCAAAGCAAATAGCCTTTGGCTCCTTCTGTCAACCTGGTAAGGAGTAGGCAGAAAGGAAAAAAAAAAATCAAAATAGTAGAGATGAAAAACAGGTGCAGAATGCATAAAGGAAGGCAAGGAAGAAAAAAGGGTGAGAAGTCCAAGGAAAAGATTTACTGGAAGCAGGGATAATAATGTAAAAAAACCCAACAAACCAAAGGAGAGAAAAAATTAGGTAGAAAATAAAGGGGTATAGGATTGAAGGAAATATAAGGCAAAGACAGCATTATAAAAAGACATAATGCATTTTACTCAGCTCCTCATTTTCCAGCATAAGAAATTTTGATAAAGTGTTTAGTAAAGGTATGGATTTGATGCACAAGCAGATGGTATACTTCAAACACATGGACACATAAAGAGCAGTGAGAGACCAGGCACAGAGATTATAGAATCTCACAAAAGCTGCCTCTATCAAGGAACATGATAATGTCAGGTAAAACTAGGAGACAATGAGCTCATAACAAAAGCTTAAAAAGGCACAAGAGGGGAAAGCAATCTCTGTGCAAGTATAAGAAGCAATCATGTGTGTGTCTACAGCATCAGACCATCCTGTTTTAAAGACTGATTTATTTTTGAGTACAAACACAGACATGTACTAGAAATATAGCTGAAGATTTAACATTCTCTGACACGGGTTTTTGAAAGGGCAAAGAAAAAGCAGAAATAATTTCTGTCTTCTAATAGAAGCTACTGAAATGGAAAAGGAAGAAGAATAGGAAAATTTTAGCTAGCATCACAGGATGTAAACCCAACAGATCTTTATCAGATACTGATAGAGAACCCTTGCATAATTGGAAAATGCAAGAAATCTTTTATAGTGAAACTTGTTAGACACACAGAGATTTGATCCTGAGGATCTGGAAATGCTCTGCCACCATGAGAACAACAATTAGCTGCAAAAGCTTCTCAAGTGCTCCACAAATCAATTTAACCAAAACAACAAAAGCATAGAGGTTATTGTGCTGGGTCTGAACCCAGGTAACCCACAACACATATTCAACTAATGCTGACACATTTTACAGCAATCTTAAGACTAGGCATATATGTTAATTAAAGATGAAACTACCTGCTAGGGTCTCGAATCCATTCTGAACACTCTGGCTGTGTGATGTCAGGCACATTCAATGAAAAATAACAGTGACCATGCTACAAAAAAAAAATTGTTTTTGGACAACGTCTGCAAAATGAAACAGCAAATAGAGGAGCACAATTTAGTGATGTGTGATTTATAAAGCTGGAAGCCAGAGATTAATGTGATGTATAATTCCTTTAATAATATAATAACATGTATGTGGTGAGATATTCTTACAATGACTTGCAAAAAAGAGATGGCTTGTAAGGAGAGACTTGAACAGTAAGAAGCAAACCAAAGAGCATTAAGAAGGGAGGAAGGCTAAGGTTTGAAACAAATTATGAGGAAGAATAAAATCCTATATCATTAAACCCATTTCAGTGACAAATGATGATGGTTCATAGACAAATATGTCAGTGGTACAGGGCTGTCTTGGCAGAAAACCATACAAAAAAACCTGCTTTGTTAGGGAGCACCCCACTGCTGGGGTCCTCTCTCATGATAAAGGCTCACAACACCATGGGATACAAATTATTTTTAAAAAGCTAGGTCTCATTAAGTGTGTAGCACAAGGGAGCATTTGCCAGCCCACCCTATTCCATGTATCCCTGGAGGAACTGCATTCCTGTGCAGATGTAATGTTTCTATCTACATTTAGAAGTATACAAGACATACTCAAGCCAGAACTCCATGGAGTTACATGGCAGCAATTTCTGTTTCTGGGGTTTGAGAACTAAAAATATAAACTTTTTTTTCCTTCTAATTTTGCCTCAAACTGAAAATACCTTTCCAGTTTACAGCAGGACTATCCTGTATATAAACACAGTTAAACACATCAAATTCAAGACCAAGACTCTGACAGACTCTCAGGTCTAGCAGCATAATTGAATATCACTATGATTATACTGTCAGAGGCAAATAAACAAGCACTTCAGTTTATTGACATTATTTATTGGCCATTCTTGAGAGGGAAAAGAAACAAACAATTACTTTTAAAAGCTATTATCTTTAAGTAGCACAGAATAGAGTATGCTAGCTTTTCACATTTCAGTGTGGAACAGCAATGAAAGTTTAATTTTTTCATCGTCTCCTTCATTTCTCCTCAGTTCAGTTTTCTATGGTTTATCTCAAATAATTTATTGAAGAGGAGACAGAAGTAAGGAATGCCCTTGATAGGCCTCTCCTGTAAAACACAGCTGCAGAGTATTGATGTTTACAACCTTTCTATTAGAACTGGTGAACGAAGAGGTGCTTTCCCCACCCATTTTTGAACTAAAAAACATTGTTCCAGCAGTTGCTAAGAACCCAACTCAGTAATTTTCATCTGGCTGAAGAATTGCCTCTTCTAATGTGGCCAGTGCATCAGAGAGCAGATATGCAGCTGGTAGATTTAATACAGTGTATTTTTAAAGCTAAGGTTGCATCTAAGAGGTTTTCTGGGTTTTCTTCTCCAGGAAAGAGAAACTGTAGTTCTCAAGAGAATTACGTTATGAGATGGTACATCCAAATGCAGTCATGAAAGCTAGGATACTCTGAGGGATCCTTGACCCCTGCTTATCCACATCCAGTCAAACTGTGCAGTGCCTGACCTGAGGCTGGACCATCCAGATTTCCTTTCCAGAGAAAGGAAAACACTAAGGAGTGAAATGAGGAGAGCACTGGCCATGAACAAAGTCCAGGATCACATCCCACTGCAGAATAAAGACAAAGCACAGCAAAACCTGTCTGCACACAACCAGTTGTGAAATATTTTGCCACTTCTCCCTTCTCACAATTGCCATATAACCCCCCTGTGACATACAATGGATACAGTTGGCTTTTAACCTTATCCTTTAGTTCCTGTGCCTCTGTGGAAGTTATGTGAATTTAATATTACTGCAAGGTATAGTATTCCTAATTAACATCTTCGTACATTTTGTATCTCTTGCCTCAGAACCCTTCTCCATACACAGACAGCATTTGCTTCTGAAGCACTACAAAATTCTCTCCTTTGCAAGATGCTAAGCAAAAAGCCCTGTGATGGCAGTGGATGGTAGCACTGTGAGAAGCAGCCCTGCATTAGTAAGGTGGCAGATTTCATGGACTACTCAGTCTTTTCCATATCTGATTTCTATGAGTCAATGATTGTATTGTTCACTCCCTTCTGCACCAGAGGAGTCATCAAGTGACTGTTACTCAAATGTAGCTGAAAGGGCAGAAGTGGGGCTTGCCTTGAAAGGATTGCTGTTTCTGTGCAGGTTAGCTATGCAGAAATTATCGGGAAGTGGAGAAGCTGCTGGGCTATCCCTTCATAAAGACTTAACCCTTCATAAAGACTTAACCCTTCATCAGCCTGGCTCGTGGTGTACAGAGGCAGGCATCACTTGAAACCCAGTCATCTCACGTGACAAAGCACCATGAGCTCCATCAGACAAATGCTGCACAATAAATGGGCTCTTTTAGGGCCTTGCTTCCATGAGAAAAGTACAAAGTGTCCTCTTCTCTCACCAGGAAAAGACTCTTAAGAGTGCCAACACTGAACTAGTTACTTTTCTCTCCCTTTTTGCTGAAAATGTTCCCATCCTCTGTGATGTGAAAGGAGGCAGCACAGAAATATATCTGCATCAATTAGTGAGCTACACTAAGCCATAAACTGCCACAATATTCTAATAACCCAAGCTAAGATATACCATTTAAAAGACAAAATATCGATGGGACTAGGACAAACAACTGCTTTCTTAAAAGCAAGCCATTCTCCTATGGACTAAATACCAAAAGGAGTTGCTCCAGATTACCAGCCAGCAGTTAGTGTGGATGTGGATGCAGTTTTGTTCCTGAGGAAGATTTTCTTCTCGCTGTGTCACTTCCTACTGCAGAGATCTGAAGACAGCACTTGTATGAATGTCACTGTATATAAATGTTGCAGCTAACCAAAGCAGAAATCCAACTGCTTTTGAAGTCAATAACCTTGGAGGATCAATGAAATCTTCAATGAATCAATACTTCACCACTTTGTAGGGAAAGCTATACCTTATTACTTGATGCAAAGCTGAGTGGACTCAGTGTCCTTCCACTGTCTGACTTCCCACTGTCTGCAGTGGGCTCTGAAGGAGACACAGGACCCAGCTGTGAGGGTGAGAGATGCAGGACTCAGCAAGGCAAAAAGTGTCTCATCTAATGACAAAACTGATTGAAATCTCCAGCCCTCCATTAATTCACGCTTCTCCATAGGTAAATTCAGTGTGAATGCTCTCAGCACATCTTCCTCATTAGAATTCTACAAAAGTTTAGGAAAATAATTGTTTTAATAATGAAACAAATGCAGCTACAGTACTGAATTAAGTCTGTAAAGAGAGAAATCTTCCACTTGGGTTTTTAATTTGCACATCAGTACAAACCTACAGGGCAGGCCAAAGCCCAGCCTATTACCAACACATCTTAAAACACGTAAAAGGTAAGACTAGTCATTGATCAAGGAACAAAAATCTGAATGCAAAGGAAGAGACTGTTATTGAATGCTCCCAGGCTGAGTCTGGCCCCCTTTGCAGCACGTGTGGAGGGACACATTTGAATCTGCAGTGGGATGGTCATACCCTCCTCACTGCACCTGAGGGCCACAGAGGGAGGGGAGAAGTCAGAACCATTTAGACCACTTATAAGACCCTTGTGTGTACAAGCCACTACAAAAAAAAAAAAAAAAAAAATGAGGCACCTGCCCAGTATTGCAAAGGGTATGTCATAGGAGAAACGTGTGACTTAAAATTTGTGATGGAATGCACTGGAAAGCAGAATGTGGAGAATGCAGCACTGCCTGACTAACATATGTTCCTGGTGCAAAATACGTAGGATGCAATTTACCTCACATGTTAACAATATCCGTTCTGTGAGATAATCAGATGCACCCCAGAGTTCCAACTGAATCTTAGAAACTATATAGAATATTATAGCTTTGGTTTTCACCCACATATGGATCGTGTACAATCACAGTTAACCTCCCTTGCTCCAAGCTCCTGACAGGTTCCCAAGTCAGAAATGGTCCATGTAGGTTCCCTCAAATACCAACTGTAGAGCAGGAAGCTCTCACATTGAATTACCTTCTGGAAGGCTCTCACTGTCTCTATTCAGAGCTCAGAGGAAATGTTAGGATATAAGCTACAACAGGTAGTAAGACTACTGCAAATTAATACGAAATTATTAAATGTAGACACAGTGGCTGGGGCCTTTCCAAAACTAGATAATGGCTAATTTGGTCTGAGTAAGAAAAAACTTCAATGAGAAACTCCAGCCAACACCATGGATTTCTTCTGGAGAAAAAAGAACGTCCTATGTATTATTAGAGTACTTTTCTGCTAGCAAAGTTGATCTAGAAGAAACGCAAAGCATCTGAAACAGAAATTCAGAAATTCTGGATGCTTTTTTTTCCTTCTCTGGTTGGAGCCTACTTAGTCAAAATGCAAACAAAGTCATACTCACAGCTCCTATGCCATCCTTTAAGCCAATAAAAACAAAGAAGCCAGTTTGCACGGGCTGTAGCAGATGATATACAAGCTAAGGACATCCTAGCAGGAGAATCCCAGAGCTCCACATTCCCTGTGAATGTAGATGCCATAGCTCCACCTCATCCTTCTGGGTGTGCTAGCAGTGACACCAGTACAAGCTCCCTGAAAGCAAAGTCTTTCGATGGGGTGAGGGAACTGGTTCAAATTGCACACTTTGTGCTGTATGCTCTATAAATAAATCCTGAAGATTTCCACAACAAGCTTGGATATAATACTACCCTGGTTTTGATTTGGGGGTGGTGGGAGGGAGGTCTATGAAGCCTCCTTCAGCTTCACACCCAGTACCTTGCTACAGTTGCCTATAGATTTCAAAATCAGGAGGCACTAGATGAGCAATGGGACATTGGCAGGCACTGTAGCAGAAAACAGGAAATATAATTAAACGTAGAGCCATGAGGTAAGTTCTTTGGCAAGAGAAAGAGTGCCCTGGGAAGAAAGTGGCAAGGGCAAAGTAACATGGTTAAGGCAGGGAAGGAAGCATGGGGGGAGAGATGAAGAAATGAGGGTGAGAGGAGCAGAAAAAGAAGCACAAAGAGGGAAAGTGACAATAAGAGAAAAAAGGCAAAGCATACCGGAGAGAAGAACATACATGGGGGGAAAAAACTCTTAGGAGTAGTATTACTCTTAAAAGTTATTTAGTAAGGGCAGAAGCTACTTTGTTATGCAACAGGATAACACTTTTCTGTATAGGAAGAGATTGTAAGCTTCTATGAAACCTCAAAAAAAAAAATATCTGTGAGAGAGAAATACAAAATAAAAAGGAAGTAACATCATATTTCTTTTGACTTTCAAATTGCTTTTTAGGTCATATTTCACCCTTCCCTCTCAACCTCCAAGTATTTTCCAGGATGGAATTTTCTTCTTCTCACTCCAGGATTTTGCGTGGGCAGAGCACTGCAGATGCTGCTGAACTCAGAAACCAAGAAACTGATTCATTTTTCCCCTGAATCTTGTGCTATCATTTAGACTGGGAACAAACAAATGTCAAGGGCTCCAAGTTAGAAACTTGCAGCCACAATTTTACACAGCCTGACCATTCACTTTGTCCCAGAGTGACAGCGGTACCAGAGGGAGAGTAAAGTTCTGAATCCCTGCTAGATTGCTAAATACCTAAGGATTATTGTTTTTTCTTCTGTTCCATCAGACTTGTGGTCAAAAACTCCTTTTAGTTTTGACCGTGTGCAGAGGATAGGCTTTCTCTAACGTAAGCCCAACAACCATTATTCAACCTCGCTGAACAAAAATCCTTAGAATGAAGACCAATTCATCAAATCTATGAGCAAAGTCCTTCAGTCTCACTGATCATATTCCACAAGTCTCGATTAATTTCTGAACGTTTATTTTTACTTCAGCCCCTGGTGCTGTACAAACGCACTGCTGAGTATCAATTTAGCACTCAAAAAGAATCCTCAGAACAAATCCTGTGGAATCATATGACATAGAAGAAGCTGCTCCCAGGATAATTGATACTATGTTCATATTTTTTAAATCTGAGGCCACTTGCAGTAAGAAAGTTTCCTTTCCTACTTCATCTTAGACTTTAAAACAAACCAAAGCTCTACCATTTTAAAAGGTTAGACACATTTTTTACTCCCACCATTTCTTAATAAAACACCATTTGTGTGGGAAAACAGCTTAGTGCACACTTTAAAAACAGGCAAACCATTAATTAATCCAGCATGTTGGCAGTTTTAGAGAAACTTACTAGAGAATAATAAACTATGCTGCATCTTAAGTTTTAAAACAGCTTGAGCTTTACTTTGAGAGTGCATAAGTATGCCAAGCTCCTACTACTTTATACTTCTTAGTATATAATCTGTGATACTTAAAGTAGCAAAAAGTATAATCTGAACAGCTGCTAAACCGTGGGCAGGTTACAAAACATAGTTTTAGGAAGCTCAAGAGGTTATGAGTCGCTTGTCTCACAAAATCAAAGGAAAACACTAAAAAAAGCCCCATCTTCCACCAACCCTACCAAAGAAACACTAATTTGCCCAATACAAGTGGTTAATCTCCAACACAGGCTGGACACAAGAGGTTCCAAAATCACTGCTTTTGCATCAGCAATATTTTAGCACTATGGTTAGGCAACAAATTGCTTTTCAGCACATCCAAGCTAGCTAGTTTACTGTGGAAATGTAACATGTCATTAGAATAACATCCTGTTTTGCAGCATTTCTGTATTTCAATTTACTCCAACTCTGCTAAGATTCAACTGGCATGAAACAGCTGGGCATGATTAGTTACTGGATGGAAACCAAACTGAGATTTCGCAATAGGTGGCATCTTATCTCCATGGCATTAGGCAGCTGGTGTAAAAGACAACTGATCCCTGGCAGAAAACATTGTCCCTAAATATAAATCTGGTGAACTGTTTCTAAGACATTATTTCAGATCAAGCACTGGTACGGAAACAGTGGGGGTTTTTTTTGTGGGCATAAGCCAGGGTTTAGGTTATTTTGAATGACTGGATTTTGGCTGAGTTTTAGTTGACAAGCACATGTTGGGACCTGACCACCCTTGTGCTGACACTTGCAAGCACAAACTCCACCAGAACGTTCACCTGGGAGAGTGAAACACTCCCCCCATCCCAGTCCTGGACAACACATCTCACGTTCTCACCAAATCAGATACTCGACATTCCTACTCGATCTCACGGCTTTCACACCATTGCAGCCAAGACTGTGGACACCGTGTTCTCTACTTTATTGCACCTCTTGATAAGCCTGCACCACAACACTGCAACTTCTCCTCTTCCGAAGATCTCAATCACACTTGATCCCGCACGGCACCTGCCGGAGGACTCTCAGGACACAACGAAACACCGGTGCCCCACAGTGGGATCAGCGTCCCATTCCTCTGACTAGACCCAAACTTTGCACGTCCCAAACTTTTCATCCCTCCTGGACGCACCGGCGTGCATCGCTATGGATACGTTAGCAGCGCATCCATCCTTTGCCATGGCAGCATGGAGAGGAGCTCCGGGGACCCCACGATGGGCACCCACCACCCAGCGACGCCCACAGCCCATCCTGCTCCCTGTCAGGAGGTGCGAGGACACCTTCCCGCAGTAGCTCCCACCCCAAGGATGCGGGAGGGCAGAGAGGGCTGGAAAAGGGGGGGTCCGTCCGTCTGTCCCCTCAGCACACCCCCGGGATGGCGTGGCTCACCTGCGTGGGGCATGGTGATGGTCTCGTTGGCGTTGCTAGAGCCCACGTTATAGATGACGACGGCGGAGGCGTTCTGGGCGGCGGCGTGGCGGATCTTGTCCTTGTAGGTGCAGTTTCCCCGCGGGATCAGGGCCACCCAGCTCTTGCCCGGCGCCGGGGCGTTGAAGCGGGTGCCGGGGTCGCAGGCGTAGCGGTCGGCGGGCGAGGCGGAGAGGGCCACCTGCCCGCGGGCGTCCTGCTTGGGCGACTGCTCGCCGTAGCGCCCGCACTCGCTCTTCTCGCTGCGGAGCTCGGCGCTGCCGGCCGCCGGGTCGGCGTAGGTGATGTTGACGAAGGCCGTGTACCACTCCTCCTTCTCGGCCACGGTGAAGTCCAGGCACAGCAGATGCACGAAACAAAAGGACAGCAGCCATGTTGAGAGCGCCAGGCTGCGGCACGCTTGGATCACAGACATTGCCATCTTCATCTGCCGGCCCCCCCGCTCTCCCTCCCGCCCGCCCGGCCGCCGCCGCCGCCGCCGCCGCTCCGTGTGTGCGTGCGCGCCCCGAGCCGCGCTCCGAGCGGGGCGGCGCTGCTCCCGCCGGCGCCGTGCGGGACCAGCCAGCCAGCGGGGGAGCGAGCGGGCCCTCCCCTCCGCTGCCGCTGCCTAATTCATGTCGGGGCCGTCTGATTTCCTCGGGCTGGCCTCGTCTCTGCCTTGCCCTCTTCCTCCTCCCCTCCCTCGCCCTGCCCGCACAGCTGCCTCCCCCGCTGCTGGCAGCGCGGCCGCGGAAGAGCGCGGCGGGGGCGGCGCGGGGGGAGTTCCAGACGCGCACACAGCGGCGCAGTTCCCAGTGCCTCCCCGGCCCCGGCCCGGCCCTGCGGCCGTGCTGCCGGCGGAGGGGGTTCCTGAGGGAGGGACTGCCGGCGGTGGGGGCTCCCGGCAGAGGGGCAGCGCTGCCCGGCCCCGCGGAGGGGCTCCCGGCGAAGAGGTTCCCGGCCGAGGGGCTCCCGGCTGAGGGGGCTCCCGGCGGAGGGGGCTCCTGCTAGAGGGGGCTCCTGGCAAAGGGCTCCCGGCGGAGTGGGCTCCTGGCAAAAGGGGTTCCCGGCGGAGGGGCTCCCGGCGGAGGGGGCTCCGGGAGGAGGGGGCTCTTCCAGAGGGTTTCCCGGCGGAGGGGGCTCCTGGCAAGAAGGGTGTCCCGGCGGAGGGGGCTCCTCCAGAAGGGCTCCTCCAGAGAGGCTCCGGGCGGAGAGGGCTCCTGGCAAGGGGGCTCCTCCAGAGGGTTTCCCGGCGGAGGGGGAAGCGGCGGCGGGAGCGGCGCGGCGGCGCCACCTGGCGGCCGCGTGGGAGCGGTGCCGGTGCCGCCGGTGCCGGGATCCGGGCATCGCCCGGGAGCGCAGCCCGGCACCTCCGGGCGCCCGCTCCAACTTCAGCTTTGCTCTGGCTTCCCCGCCTTTCCTGACTGCTGCGGGAGACGCTAAGAAGTTTGCGTGTGTCAGTGTTACAGTGTAACACTGACGCGCAGCTCAGAGGGGTGGTCGCTTGTACAGAGGTTTTTAAGTACACACCGAATACGTTTCCGGCTGTACTTTCCGGAATGGGAAGGACAGGCGAGTTTACTAAAATCAGATGTGGCTGACAGGACCACAGAAAGCCTCAAAGAATGATGGAGCTGCTCTCTGGTGATGTGCTTAATTTTGGTTCGGTGAAAGCCCAGACTTGGGGATTTTCAGTGTATGAAACACCCCGAAAGAATTTTGGCCATGACCGACACCTTTCAAAAGGATCAAAACACAGCTGGACTCTATGTCTGTCTATACTAGTGCAAATGATGGCCAAAATTCCACTTTTCCATCACTCTATTCGGTAACAAAAGAATGTCTTACATGATTCATAGGCAGTGCCTTTTGTAGCCCCTGTTAGTAAAACCTGCTGCTGGAACTGTCATTCACTTTCATTCAATGAGTGCCTGAGTATCTCATTCGTGTCAATATTTGCCTCTTTCCAGATTATGTTCATAGCTGCCCATGATCCAAACAAACATCCCTTAACCATGTTATATACACACACATGCTGCTTCAAAAAAGTCAATTCCCTAAGGCTGAAAAAAAAGTGCATTTGGGAGGAAAATGTGAATAGGGGAATAAAACAGAGAAGTTTACAGGGAAAAATGGTAATTTACCAAGAAGTCTACCATTAAGCAATAGGAAGATTTCCGTTGAAAGCTCACTCTTGAATAAGCAAAGTCAGCAAATGAGAAGAAAAAAAAATTACTGTGTAGAACTAACATTGAAATGCAAAAGTAGATGGCAATCAACACTAATTAGAAAGTGTTGAGATTTCATCAGGGAAGCAAAAGCCCTAAGGAGAAAATCCATGCCTGGAGGGGCTATGGGCAACAAAGCATTTGTATATTTAGAAGTGTAAGGAGTATTATTAGAAGAGAAGGCTAAAAACATATATATATATACATTTTAAAATAAATACTTCAGGGTTGTATTTGGAAAGAATGGTAGGACATATTTGCTAGATTATGGACTCACAAAAGAAGAAGTATCATCTAAGAACCTATGAAAAACAGCAGACCCGGAAAAATGGCACATATGTACCAATAAAATACCAAAAGAATGGACAGAACTGAGAGAGTAACTATCTTTCTAGCACTTCAAGTAAATCTTGGCATAACAGGAAAATCTTGAAAGGTATAGTGTTCAGTTTCCTGATAAGGTCCAGTAAAACTAATAACGGTGACCAGTTAGTGACAGGCCGATTAGGCTGACATTAACCAGCCTGAAGGAAAACAAGAGAGAAAAAAATCCAATGTACGGACAGAGTGTTTTTATGGGACGTGGCCTGCCAAGCAAATAGGATTCATGTTTTTGTGAGGAAGTTATCAGTGTGGTTAGTCAAGTTACACAGCCACGTCCATACCAGGTTTTTGACAAGTGTGCTATTTCATGATGCACGACATTCTCATTACACTGTAACCTGTTAGGGGCCAGATAAGATGAATTTAGTTGAAACAGAATGTGCTTTAATGGAGCTTCATGTAAAAGCACATCTCCAGGTGACAAAGTGCCAACCACTCTGGAGCTGTGTGTGGTTTACTCTGCACACAGGGAAGGGTGTGGGGGTCAGAGTAGGAAAGAATTGTCCCATATCCCTACGGAAAAGAGGCCTAAAGAGGATATAGCTATCCCTGGATGTTTCAGAGGAGCAACAAGTAGTAGGAAATAGCAGATTTTTGCTCTGCTTCAAACACCAGTGAGACAAATGTTGAAAACTGTCCAGTTTTGGTATCTGCATTTTAAAAATAGACATTGAGAAGTTAAGAAAGGAACCCTAAAAATAATTTGAAGTAGTTCCTCTCCAGGGAGAGTCTTCAGGTGCCCAATCTATTCAGCTTTTCAAGAAAAGAGGTGATGTGATTACATTGTGTAAGTACCATCACAGGGATATAACAGCAGGTACTAATAGGCTCTTTAAGCTAGAGGACAAAACGTAACAGGAACCAAAGTTTAAACTGGACAGTGCAGCTCAGAGCAAAAGGAGCTGATTAAACAGTACCTGTCTACTGGAGAAAATTCACAAGTGAGACAGTCCTGGGAAGTAAAAGACAATCTGCTCTTATATTCAAATTAAACAAACAAACATCCATCAAAAGCATACTTCAAGTGTAAGAAGTGACATGCTTCACAATTAATTTATAATCCAGTGGTCACTTCTCACCCTGAAAATACTCTTGAATAAAGAAAACAGAATACTTCATTACTTTTGTTGCTGAAAGCTGAACTACAATTAACTAGTTCATTGCTTTGACTTAAAATCACCCAGTGTGGTGTCATAGTTGATGGTGGTTCTTCCCAGTTGTTTCTGTTCACAGAAATATCTTCCCCAGAGCTCTGTTCTAGTCCTGGCACGAGAAGAGCATGCTTTCAAGTGCAGCTGTAAATGTTTCTTCTCAGGCCAGCAAGACATTTGCCACCACCCTACCCTACCCTATGTTCTCTCCCTCAAAAAAACCCAAACCCATAGGAGCATACTAGGCATTGTCACAAATCTCATTGCCCAAATTACAGTGAGAAGCACAATCTCTACTTTCATATGCTACTGAAAATAATTTTATAGTATCGGTAGCATAGGGATGAGGGGTGGTATCTCTGGGTTTTGAATGATATGTATGAATTTAACAACATATTACAAATTCTGCTCCTCCTTTTCCATGTTTCTGAAGTGACAATAATTCCATCTGAACTATACCTTGCAGAAAGCTATAAGACCATCATATTCAAACTTGAGAGTGTGAAATAGGGTTAATAAGTAGAAGAGAAGTGGCATGTGGGGAACTCCAGCTCCAGATTCTTGATCTATAGAAACTCAGAAGCTGGATTTAGGCAATAGCTGATAACGAGTAAAGGACACACTGAAATTCACTGCATGACTATCTCTGGCATATGCCACAACACTTGGTCCTTTCATGAGGTAAAATTCATTAGTTTATACCCTTTTTTGTTTAAAAGGTAATTGCTATGCTTGCACTGTGCTGGATTGTGTGTCTGTACCAAAACCCAAATGATCTCAAAGGAAATAGCAGAAATTTCTTTAGTTAAAGGTGAAGAATCTCACCGGCTTACTTAAGCCTTCTGTTATGGAATCCCATAGTGTTTTGTGGACCTTGCCAAGAGGTAAAATGGCAAAAAGTTTCAAAATTAGACTTTAAAATACTAGGCTGCATAAATTCTGTCGAAGCGGGGATTTACCTGGAATTTAGGAATCTTTATCCAGAAGAATACTGAAGGTGGCATTGCAGGATATTGAAAAAGCCTATACCAGGTGCACTGGCTCCCTTTATCACCAGAGGGAAGATCATGCAGGGAGCAATGCAGAGTGTGCAAACTCGATGCCTTATTGTACATTGTCCCAAGGGTCAGTCATTCCGTGCTGGACTGTGCACAGGCACAAACTTAGGGCAAATACACAGCACAGGCTAGGTGAGAAGTCCTTCCTCTCTTTCCTCTCAGGAGGTTCTGGTCAGTTCCCTGTGCCCGGGGTGTGACGGTCCCCACGGGACTGGCAGAGACCTGGGGTTAGTGCTAACCTCAGTGTGAAGGTTTCTTGCTGCTGATGGGCCGCAGGAAAGCTGACTGAAATATGATCTCTGCCAGTGCTCAGGAGAAGTTCCTTTGCCTTCCCTGGCTATTAGACTGAAATTGATTCTTTTCTACAGCTGGAGAAGAGCAGAAGAGATGTTAACACTGGGAGACCATGCAAACAATAAAACAATACCATCCCCTCACCTATTTGCTGCCAATACTGTGTTTTAAGTCACCAACCTCACTGTGCCAGCTCATTTAGAGAGTTAATTGAGCCATACATCTTTTTTTTTGTCCTAACTGACATTGATAATACTCCATCCATCTTCCTATTCATGTGCTAATAGCTGTATTACCTGTCACTTTATTCCAGAATCCTGCCTTAGATTGGGATACTGCTTAATTCTACTTCTCTGTAACATTCTCTGTATCACCACAGTTGCCACTGTAGTTCTGGTTTCATTTACTTAGGTAAATTTGAAATGATCTTGAGAATACTTCGACACTTTGAAGAAAGTTTCTGAGTCAAGTCCCAGACAAAAAGGGATCTGTGTTACAGCCAAAATAAATTGCTCACTGGAGCTAAAGGACAAGTTCAATAGAATTTATAGGGAAAGTGATATTTTAATTTAAAAACTATGAAAATAGTTCAAAGGAGCCTTACCTTCTTTGATCTCTATTAAGTTTTCATAGTGAGATAGTGCTCCCTGTGTTCCAAAGGCAAAACCTGCCATGTTTTATCATATTTGTTTAGTGTCTCTCATTAGAGATTTTTTTTTGGTAAAGTACACCCCAGGAGATGGCTACTGATCAACCCCTTTCTGCCTGTTCCTTATTCTATTATAGCTTCCTAAAAATATTTTGAAATAAAGAGTCACCTTTCTGTAATGTCTTTATCTTTGTAATAGCTCATTCAGCTCCCTTAAACTTTCAGCATTTTCCACATTTCTCAATAATCTCATCTAGAGATTTACTCAGCCCTTAGTCAGAATATTGGCTTTTCCTTTGCAATGTAAAAATATCAAAATGTTAATTTTCTCCCGTTATTAGGTTATTTCCCTTGCTCTCCTATAAAGGGAGGTATTTAGATGTCTCACAGAAAAAGAACAGGCAAAACCCAGTCCCAGGTCTGCAGGGCAGCCAAGGGGGCACTTCCTGCCATCCTGGCCAAGTGGCTTCTCCTGCAGGACACCAGGAACTTGATGATAAGTTCTCACCTTATGTAGTGCTCCTTTCCTACTTGTCTCCCTCTAAGGAAGAGCATGTGTAATTAAAAATATCAAAGATTGACCAGGACCTCCTCCAAGCTTCTCTTATTAAGCTTAACATCTTCCACAGTCCACAGCATGAGGGGAAATGAGAGAACTTGTGTGATGGGCATCTCCCTTAAACAGTGACCCTGATCAACTGGAGACAGCACTTAGCTGAACTGTGCAGTGGTGCTCAGGTTTGTATTTCTGCATCTGTGCTCGCTGCTCTGGTGCTGACAGACACACAGACAATGAAGCCAAGTCCTGCTGAGGCAGAACATCTTAACACACAGCTCCAAAACGGTGTCAGTTTTTAGTGTTTTAATCATCTTCCAGGGAAAATGTTGTGAAGAACCTAAACCAAACTGTAACCAATAAAAGAGATTCTTTCTTAAAAACAGAGAAATTGGAAATGCATTAATCAAGACTGTGAAATGAGTGGAACCTGCTGCAGAAGCTGCAGAGAAATGATTAGAGGTGATCATGGTGGAAGTTCATGTGTCCTGGAGCAAAGAGACTCATGCTAAGCGCTTGTTAGGTGGCTCATAACTTCTGTGGTACAATGATAAATCTTGGAAGCAGAGGTTGCCAGCTTCATGCCATTCTCTAATGCCTAAAAGAAACACAGAGTTGAATCTCTGTGCAGAAAAAAAAAAAAAAACAACCCTGTATATTGTGGACAATATATAAAAAGCATTACTGCAGTTTTCAAATTAGTGGCAGAATTCTGCTTTGCAATATTTTAGTTGAAATATATCAGTGAATATGCTGTAGAACAGACAGTAGTCACACAAACTTACTTGCTCAACAGACATCCTGCATCTTGCTCCATAAGCAATCACCAACAAGCCTCTGAATGCAATAATGAAAAATAGATGTATCCAGGATAATGATGAGAGGGATTTTTTTTTTTTGGCAGTTCAAACATATGCAGAGATTCCTGGTCTTGCTTGAGAGATGGGGAGCACATACCTGAATTAATTAATTGGGCATTCTGTACTAGTACACCTTGCTAATGACCTTAAACAGAGGATTTAAACAGTGTCACAGATGCTTGGCCAAATGGAAGACAGTAATACGTTCTGCTGAAAACAGATGGGTGAGGTTACTAAAAGAAATTTCCCAAGAGAGTTCCCTGGGATTGATCACTGTTAACAGGATCATAAATGACCACTGTGCATACAAACAAAATGGAAATTAATTGACAACATAAAATAAGGTGCCACTGGCAATTGAGAGAAAGGCATGTGTGGAATGCAGCAACATCTTACTGATCCAGATGAGAGAGATGTGATGAAATTCAACAGTGCACAATGCCAGGTCATGAATTTACAGACTGAAACACATATTTCTGCTCTTAACTGGAAGCTTCTTGGTTGGGAGAGTGGTTCATGAAGATGACAGTGTCACAAAGATCCCATTAACATCCCCTCCCCCTTCAAATACGGCCTTAAAATGCATTAGCAGACAGGATCAGCACTGATGGGGAGCATACAAATCTTTTCATGTGACGCCTCAAGAAAACCCACCTGGAGCTGCCCTTGTAGAAGATGCAGAAAAGGGCATCTAGGAGACTGGGGAGTAAAGAATTATTTATGAGAAAGTTAAAAGCTTGGCACCAAGGGGAAAACCAAACAGGATTTGATGGTCTCTGTAGGTATATCAGGAAAGCTGAATGCAGTGGAAGGAAAACAGCAATTTAGGATTTGGACCTTAAGAAAAAGAGTGCAAGCTGATCATACATAAACGAATATAAAAGAAAATAAAAAGAGAAAAGCTTTTCATTAACAGAACTGCGTAATTTTCTCATTGCCTAACTGGAATTAAAGAAGACATGATAAACTGATGTGAAGGACTTATTAAATGATGGCATGCAATAGCAAGGTTTGGACTAGCTGATCCAGGAAATCCCCTTTGTCCATGTCCAAAATTAGCTTTAAAGGTTGCCAGGATATTTCTTTCCTTTCCTTCTCCTAAAAATAGCACAAATAGCATTAGTAGAAGACACCAGACGGTGCTGTCACGGAGAGATTTACAAGCTCTGTACTTCCAGACTTTCATATCTGTAGGTTATAGCCAAAATGCTGTGGCACATTAAGCATAGTTTAGGATGCTCCCACATATGCTTCTTCAGATTGTTTGCTGCTGAAAACTGTGACTGAACAGGTTCTTAGAAGAGGTGCTATTGCTCAAGGGAAGCACTTTCATAGGTAGATATTAAAATTCCACTTCAGCTGGTATTTTTACCACCAGTTTGAATGAAAATTGCACTGAGTCCTACGAATGCCAAGCCCATGAAAAAAAATGAGAGCCTAGGATTTTGCTGTCTCATTTTCTTATTTCCTTCCTTGGATCAAGTGGAAGGGTATTTGTTACCTGGACTGCAGCACAGGCTACAGCCTATTGAGACTTTGAACTGAATTAAAGGAAAAATTATGCAAAGGGTTTACTTCAAAAATTGATAGAGCTCAGATTTTAAATTTTTGGGTATTACCTCTTCTCATCCCCTTTGTGCTTTAGATTTCTGTTCTCCTGTAAGGTTAGTTTTCAAATATAAGTGTTCTGAACTCATCCCTCAAGTACTTCAGACATTGCATTAGGGTTTAGATAATAGCCCTATCCTTTGCATTGCTGTTACCTCATACCTTTATAAACTGTTTGTCACTACAATTACAGTGACAAGGAAATGGCCATGCTGGAGTGACAGAGAAATGGCCCATGCGGGGGAAGAACTGATGAGATTTATAAGTACACTTTCAGCAAAAAAATTATTCAAGAAAGTTTGTTCATCAAGTTCTAGTTCTAATCTCTTATGCAGACCTTTTTTTTTTGTAAATAAAGGATTTAGCACAGCAGTTTGCAATAACATTGCTGTTTGTCTGACAGAGTTAAATTGCTGCAATCCCTTTATTACATTACACCTTTATCTGGCATATGCCTTAGTCAATATGTTGTCTAAAAGCTGCTTTTTGTGCAGAGACTAAAAGTTTTGTTGTCATACGAGTCAATGTAATGGTTCATTATAACATCATCTTGGGAGAAGAAAAGGCTTTTCTGGAGTCAGTGAGGCTTTGTTTGTTTTTGCTACAGATAGCAAAGACTAATTAGGCTTCCTGTAAGACAGTCCATTATGATCACCTACTCTGATTTCCTACAACGCTAATGACAGTATTAGCATTTAAATTGTTAACATTGTTTTTAGTATCAGGTTTCATTCCTAGCTCCATGTTGATAGGAAACGAGAAAAAAAATCCAATTTATAGGAAATTTAAAAAAAAAGGTAAATTTTCAACTTGTTTGTATTTCAATAATGTATATAGAGGTTTATATTTCATTATGCTTCTCAAACTTTAGAAACTAATTTTTGATCTTCAAAGAAGGTTTGTAGAAATTGATTAGTTGACTTCTAAGCTACCCATGAATATAGAAAAACTTACTTCCACTATAAATCACTTTCATCCTTCTATCCATAACATCAATAAAAACTAGCAAAATATTTCAGTAGGTAGCAATGGTGCCCTGCCTGTATTGTGATGACAAAAAGTCATCACAATATGCATGCAAAGCACGCATGCACAGCATGCATTTAGTAAAAAACTAATGTTGTTTTCTCTAGGCACAGCATAGCCTTGTTCTGGTTCCTTTACCTTGAATACTTCAATTCTAAACAGAGTGCTTGGTTTAGTAGTAGTGGCAGCTGCCTGTCCTGCCACATCTAAGCCATCAAGAAGTTGCTTTCTTGCTTCCAAATAATCCAGAGAGGCCTAGGAGAAATATTTTACTATATTTATCAAATGTCAAGCGCTTTGGCTTTTAGAAACTCAGCCTTTAGGCATGTTTTTGAAGACAAAGTGCTGAAATTATTTTTCATGAGGCTCTCATCCCTTCAGCTTGTTAGGACATCCAGAGAAATCAAAGAAAGCACAGGGACTTGCTCTCCACCTTGAGACAGGAGAAGCCTCCAGCCTCCTGTCTCACCATGTGGGGGAAAGTCAGGGCTCTGCACTACAGAAGGGAAGGAAGGCTGTGTCTGAGAAACATAACTTACCACTCTTGAGAGTGGTGGAAGATCCTGTGATTGGAAATACGTGCATGTAATTTTTACAGAGATAGATAGATGGATATACTTGTGGTTTTCTGCTAATGTTCTGCTTTTAATAATTATAATAGCTAATTTTTTTATCATCATCATAATAATCTTTGAAGAATGGGAGATTAATTGGGCACCTTTCATGTTACTGAAAGGTCTTCTAGAAAAGTGGCATCTCTTGGAGCAGGTATCACCTGTGCCTTCCATCTCTTTTTTTTAAAGTAGAAGGGAAGGCACACCAAAAAGAAAATGCTCTACCCTCCTCTGTAAGCATATGAAAAACATTATTTATTTAGTTGGCTATTTACATCATTATTTATATTTAAAACTTTTAGGACAGCCGGTGGTACCTGGTAGGGAGCTGTATTGGTTTTCCACATCCCGTCTTTTGGTAGCAGGGGAGGCCACAGAGGTGGCTTCTGTGAGAAGCTGCTGGAAGCTTCCACCATGTCCAGCAGAGCCAATCCCTGATGACTCTGAAGGTGGACATGCTGCTGGCCAAGGCTGTGCCCGTTCGAGAAGCTGGCAATGCCTCTGTGATGACATATTTAAGAAGAAAATCAAAACAAAGTGCACAAAGTTTTTTTTTCTCCTAGCCAGAGAAGAAGAGGAGGTGAGAAGATGTGAGGGAAACAACGTGGAGACACCAAGGTCAGGGGAGAAGGAAGGGCAGGAGGTGAGAACATGGAGACACCAAGGTCAGGGGAGAAAGAAGGGCAGGAGGTGAGAACATGGAGACACCAAGGTCAGGGGAGAAGGAAGGGCAGGAGGTGAGAACATGGAGACACCAAGGGCAGGGGAGAAAGAAGGGCAGGAGGTGCTCCAGGCCCCAGAGCCGAGATTCCCCTGCAGGCCATGGTGAGCCCATGGTGGAGCAGCTGTGGCCCTGCAGCCCCTGGGGATCCATGGGGGATGCAGAGATCCACCCACAGGGAATGGGGATCCACGGGGAATGCAGAGATCCACCCACAGGGAATGGGGATCCATGGGGAATGCAGAGATCCACCCACAGGGAATGGGGATCCATGGGGGATGCAGAGACCCACCTGCAGCCCCTGGAGATCCACGGGGAATGCAGAGATCCACCCACAGCCCCTGGGGATCCACAAGGAATGCAGAGATCCACCCACAGGGAATGGGGATCCATGGGGAATGCAGAGATCCACCCACAGGGAATGGGGATCCATGGGGAATGCAGAGATCCACCCACAGGGAATGGGGATCCATGGGGGATGCAGAGACCCACCTGCAGCCCCTGGAGATCCACGGGGAATGCAGAGATCCACCCACAGCCCCTGGGGATCCACAAGGAATGCAGAGATCCACCCACAGGGAATGGGGATCCATGGGGAATGCAGAGATCCACCCACAGGGAATGGGGATCCACAGGGAATGCAGAGATCCACCCACAGTGAATGGGGATCCATGGGGGATGCAGAGATCCACCCACAGCCCCTGGGGATCCATGGGGAATGCAGAGATCCACCCACAGGGAATGGGGATCCACGGGGAATGCAGAGATCCACCCACAGGGAATGGGGATCCACGGGGAATGCAGAGATCCACCCACAGGGAATGGGGATCCACGGGGAATGCAGAGATCCACCCACAGCCCCTGGGGATCCATGGGGAATGCAGAGATCCACCCACAGCCCCTGGGGAGGTGCCCTCAGCAGAGTGGGAGAGCCTGGAGGAGGCTCTGCTCCAGTGGGAGACCTGGTGGAGAGAGAGGGCCCAGCTTCCCGGCTGGAGCAGCCAGGCCTTGGAGCACTGCACCTCGTGGAAGAGTGACCCATGCTGAAGCAGTTTTGGGAGGACTGTGTGCCCATGGGAGGGACTCACGTTGCAGTAGGTGTGGTGTGGCTGCTGCTTGTGAGATTTGGAGCCAAGCTGGAGAAGTTTGTGCAGAACTGTCTCCCATGGAAGGGGCCTCAGGGTGCAGCAGGGGAACAACTTCTCTCCCTGAGCAGCGGAAGAAAACCTCAGGTGATGAAATGACCAAACCCCCATATCCCCCACACCTTGTCTCCCTGCACTGTCTGTGGGAAGGAGGGAGGGATTTGGGGAAGAAGAGGTACTTTTTTAAGGGCTTATTTTACTTCTCATTATTCTCCTCTGTTAGTAATAAATTCACCTTGTACCTCTAAGCTGAGCCTGTTTTGCCCTTGGAGTGTATTTTCCCAGTCCTCACCTCAACTCATGAACCCACTGTTAATTTTTTTTCTCTCTTCTGCCCAGCTGTGGCAGGGGAGAGTGAGCCAATGGCTTTTTTGGGTGCATTGAATTTGGCCAGTGTCAAACCATGAAGTAGCCAAGCCCTCAGCACAAGGAAGCACTTGATTTGTCCTCCCATCACTGCCTCCAGCTCGTACTACACTGCCTGCCAGAAATGACTGGCTCGGATACCAAAGCACGAGATCTCTGTTTTGTGGTAACATGAACCATCAGTAAACCACAGCCTGAAATGCCTCACACTGCAGTCCCTGAGTTTTCCAAGACTCTCAGGTAGAGTGACATCTCATGGTAATGAGGTCTCTCTGTTTCTAATCAAGCCTTTCTTCCCAAGGTTATTGAGAAGTTTAGACGTGCTCCTTCACTGATATACTGATATTAGACTTTTTTTTTTTGTGTTGACTTCCCAATCTTCAAGATACAGATTTTACAGTAACGTTGGCAATGCATACCCAAAGAGAACAACGTTACAAACCTTAGGTCTGTCCACAGGCACTGAGGGCTTCTTGCATATCACATTTCACAGCATTCTGCACCACCTAGCAGAGGCACAAAGGAGGTCTAGCAAAGATTTTGATGTTCTACAAAACACAAATTGTTTCCTCTCTCAAACGCACAAGCAGGTCAGTCAGTAGATTTTTAACTTCCAGACCATGGTTAAACACAAACAATACAATCTTAAACAGTACAAGCTTTTACATGACTGGAGGTCATGTAACTTAAAAAGAACATTGTCAGCACAAAGTATTAAAACCACCAGCCAGTGTGAAAGCAAATTAGATTACTTATAAGCAAGACATATTAGAAATACAATTTTCTCCAGATGATGCAGAATATTTAGTCTCTACCTCAGTCAGCATAAACAATGAAAATATGTATATATATGTATTAAATATATGTATATATATATGTATTTATTATATATATATATATATATTATATATGTATATATTATATATATATATGTATATATATATATATATGTATATGTGTGTGTGTGTATTTCCTGTATACCAGCACAGTGCCACATCTTCTACATTGTACCCATTTAGACTGATAGGAACATTTACGTGGAAGGCTTTAATTACACAACGTTTATTTGCTTTTTTGTTTCACTTTTATGGATTATTAAAAAAAAAAAAAAGCCATTTCAGCTTGGAACATTAACCTCAACATGAGTGAAGTTCCAGCAAGGAGGCAAAATGTTCATGCTCCCCGCTTAAATAAAGGATTGCTATAGGAATAGTTAGTGTATGTTGTGACTCTCCCTTATTTAATAAATATCCATACTCTTTTAGACACGGGCCAAGCCTGAATCTCTACTAGAAAACCAACCACAAGAGGTCATCCTTGGTCCACGAATAGCCTTTCTCTGCAGTCTAGGAGGAAAACTGTCTTCACAAGTGTACTGGATTTACTCAGTATTTTCAGGAGTTACAGAACTGAACATAAAACTGACACAACTGAGATTGTTCTGCTTTCTTCATTAAAAAAAAAAAAAAAGTTTCTCTAGTGAATTCAAAGTGGTTTTTAAAAATATGTACCTTTAATACATTTTTATCACTTTCCTTAAATTTCTTTCTTGAACCTTTCCACATGCTCATAGTTCAACTTTAACACAAGGACCAAGGAAGGGGATATTATTTGGGACATTTTTCTTCCTAGGAGAAACAGCTACTTATCAATCCAAAAGAAGAGATAATAAAAATCACAGCTCACCCCTTCCTTAAGATATCCTTTGACCTTCAACAATCAATCTTGCCCCTTGTCCTGTTCTCAAAAAAAAAGTTGAAATATTACAAAAATGCTTCCTTTCTATTGTTATCTGATCCAAGACTGTCTCACTGGAAACTGTTTAATACTCCAAAGATTCTCTTACCCTGATTACTTCTAAAACTTGCTATTTCTTTTCACAAAATCTCTTGAAAATTATTTGGGTTAAGACTTTCTTAACCACACTGGTACATTAGAAGTCTTATCTAGGAACCCATCTCATGTCATAACTGGAACTTCACCCATCTTATGCAGCTTCCTTTGCCCATCTCATCAGCTACCTTAGGTCTTGTCTGGGCACTTGCCATTTTTAGGGCAATTCAGAGTACTGTTAAAATGAGATCATCATCTTATCTTGGTCCTTTTCCTTCCTTTTTTTATATTCATCCACTAGCTTTTCCTTATTGTTCATGCCATACTTTTGCCTCCAACTATCCCTTAAAATGGGCACTGCAATCCCTCTCAAGTTTGCCATTGCTGCATCCTTGCCCACAGTGATACCCTCTGCCCACCCAACTCCCAAAAAGCACACACTTTCTTCCACCTGCTTCACACAGAAGAGCATCCTTTTGTCTTCCTTCAAAAGCCCCTTTAAAACCAGGGTCAATTATTCAGCTGGTAACGTATCAATCTCAGTGTAACCAGGCAAATGATTTGCTTTGATCATTGCCAATTCTCCTTTCCTTCTTCTTTCCCAGCCTTTCTCAGAAGCCCATCCATATCCATATGCAGGCTCTTTGAAAGAGAACCATCTTCTGTACTTTCACCATCTCTTATGCCAAAACATCCCGCTCCATTCCAAGGGCTTCCACTCAAGGGAATCAAGTTATCTCAGGAGGCTTGAGTTGTGAGGGAAATGGCTTGCATAACTTATTCAGTGTGGAGGCATGGTCAGTCTGGGAGTGGGTTTGAATGCCAGCAAATTCCACAGTGAACAATTTAAACCAGAAGTATTACCTTGACTACAGAATGCCCTCACTTGGGACCTGTATGATTCCAGAGCAGTTTCCAGTCACAACAAAGACAGCACCAAATTCACTGAACTCAACAGCAAACTCCTGCTAATTTTCAGCTGAGCTGGGATGTCATCCTCAGCTAGAAAGGCACTTGAGAGTCACATCAGCACAAAGAAATTGTTGTAGTGGCCATAGTATCATGTGTGGATATTACCATGGAAACCTCATCACAGACCAAACCTAACAATCCAGGAACATTCAATTAGCACCAGTGACAGACTATTCTCATAAGCAGCTACAATTTATTGAAATACTAAAAGTTTGCAGGGCAAATACTGCAAAAGGAAAGAAATCCAATTCAGTGATTTCACAGATATATTACATGCCAATTTTCAAGCAATAGAGAATATTTGTCACTGTACTTTAATTTTTAAACAAAGAATCCCACAATTAATATTTACTTCACATTTTATCCATGACTGTCCTAATCTCACTTTTTCTTACCAGCATTGCTGTTAATTAACATTGGTGAAACAGTCAAACTGGAAAAATAATTACGTTGGGGGAATAAAGACAAAATACGTTCAATATTCTTAATAATTGCATACACACAATGTATAAGGAAATCACTGTACTGTGGCTTACACTTGGACACTGCAATATATTGAGTAGCCTTACCAAATAGTTCTGCTCATGTAGAAAGTTATTTTTTTATATTACATGAATTATAGTTGAATGTTTAACTATTCTGAAAATTCGAGCTATATTACTAGGCCTGACAAAATCCATTTTTATGCTGTATCTAGAGGAAAGTGATAAAAATATACCATCTAAAATTTTCAAACTTATTATGGCTATTTTCTGTAGAGTAAAAAAAAACAACTCTGATTGTTTTACATCCCTATTGTATTTCCCATGAAAATTGCAGCATACTTTATGGAGGCAAAATTATTTTCATTCTTATACCAAATTTGAGCCTTAATGTAAAATTTCGTATCTTCCATCAAATGAACTTTGTCTGCCAAATAATATGCATGTGCCCAGATAATATATTAATCCCTACAGGTTACACCAGTGTGCCAGATTTCATCAGTCTGCTGAATCAGTTATTTTATAGCCAGACAGATGAACCCAGCACAACTGGGCAATCAGTGGCAAATCCAGGCCCTTTTAGAAACTCAAAGTTCAACATTCCCTGCAACTTTCATGAAATGAGGAAAAATTGATGAAAGAATTTTCACTTCTTTTTATTCACAAACTTCATACAAAACCTAGATTCCCTCTGCGTTCATGGGAATCTTTCTCCAAATCTCTCTGCTCATGGTTTCAACCCAGCATTTCAGCCCTAACTTATCCTTCCCAAAGCCACTGACTGCCTTTCTTGTAGCTGTATGTGGTAATTCTTTGTGATATCTTCTCTCAGCTTATCTGTTCTGACTGCTGGTTCCCTGCAGATGGGTTCTCTCTTTAAGCTATACAAGCTTGCCCTGCACTATACAGTTTTACAGGAATAACTACACCAGGGAATGTGTTACAGCTGTACTGCACTAAAACACCTAGAATATTCCTGGGTCCTCCTTCTCTTCTTTCCTGCTCCCCCTCCTCTCACAGTTCCATTTTGCTCATTTTTGTTGAAAGAGATTGTATTTTAAAGCAAAATAATACTGACATATGTAGCAATTTGAATTTTGGGCATAGTAAGGATTGCAATTTTACTTTTTCTCCAGTTTACAAGCTGGAAGCAGCTCTGAAATCAGCATGAAAGATATGAAAAACTGCAACAGGAAAGGCAAGTGTCAAAAACATAGAAAAATTATTAGGTGTACAGGCCAACAAGTCTGACCAACAAGGGACCAGGGACTCCAACCCTGTGATATGTGGGCTGAGAGGGGATTGAAATGCTGACCCTAAACTGTGCAACCAACCTTGGCTCATCTCAAGGTCCTTGTCCACTTGTTAGGGCCAAGGGCTGGAGCAAGGCCATATCTCTGAGGACCAGAAACAAGGTAATAGCCAGCTCCCACAAGCTCAGGACAGAAACCAGGGCCAAGGGACATGTCACAGCCAGCAGCAGCTCCAGCATCCAGCCAGGACACCCCTACAGCCTGCCCTGCAAAAGCCAGCCACGGGCAGCACTCCAGGATTACCCAGAACTGGCCATAGGCTTTGTTTATCCATCAAGTGCCAGCAGCTTTGTTTATCCATCAAGTGCCTGTCGGTGATCAAGCAGGCAGCAAGGATGTTGTCTTTCAGTTCATAATGAACAAATGCTTTTGAGGGTTACTAATGTCTATGACACTATGGGAGGTGCCATCTTCTATCACAGGATGAAAGTGGAAAGTCTGTGTCAGCAAAATTCCCCAAAGGAAAGGCAATGAGAACTGTGTAGCAGCCCTTTTCCAAGGTGGATAATTGTATTTCATGTTTGCCTGCATGTATCTCTGCATCCTTCTTTCCCAAGGATTCCTGCAGTAATCCCACTTCCTATTTATGAGCTGCAACTGCTCCACTAGAGATGTAGCTGCACAATAGAGATAGGGAAACAAACTCTCTGAGGATAATATTTGACTAGTTTTCAATAACTGTTTTTATTTTAGCACCTCAGCTCCAGCTCTGTTCTTAGATGGGCTGTGTCATATTGCATTTGTTGTATGCCTCTGGCAGGCATTGCTACATTGCAAGGATAAAATATCAGCAAGTAAAAAATCACTCCAAATGTTACATCCACTTCACCTCAGATGGAAACAAGGCTATTTGCTACATACTCACCCATTTGGATGAGTTCACCACCAGGCTGAAGAGCAACTGTTGAAGCTGAATCCAAGGAAGTCTGATGTAACTGCAGATCGGGTTAATCAGAGGGAAGAATGTGTAATTTCTATAGCTTTCTTTCAGAACACCTTTCCAGTGCTTCCACTGCTCTTTAAGAGATGCCGGGCACAGATATTCCCTGAGACTCCTTATGCTTGTGAGTGTCCAACTGTGAAATGAAGAAATTGCACCCCTCCCTAACAAGGACCATTGCCCCATTCTTTTCAAAACCTTCTCAAGGTCAAATTAGACTCACTCACTGTCATGGACAGAATTTATGGAAAATCCTTTCCTTAGGATTTTTCCTCCTGAGAAGCTGAGATGCCTCAGGAACAAAATGTAAACATTGATTATCTGCTGCTGTGGAATGCAACAGGTGGATCTGGGATTGGCCCATGATGGTTGTTTTTAATTTATGGCCAATCACAGTCAGCTGGCTCAGACAGAGAGTCTGAGCCACAATCCTTTGTTATCATTCTTTATTATTCTATTCTTAGCCAGCCTTCTGATGAAATCCTTTCTTCTATTCTTTTAGTATAGTTTTAATGTAATATATATCATAAAATAATAAATCAAACCTTCTGAAACATGGAGTCAGATCCTCGTCTCTTCCCCAATCCAAAAACCCCCTGTCAACATGGTCACAACTCACCAACTTTGTGGTGAAAAAAACAGTCTTTTAGAAAAGCACTGGTAACTCCATAGCATTCCTGGAATGTCTTTATATTCATCCACAGAATGGCCCACTCACCTCATTCACCTTCATTTGTTCCTCACTGTGCTGGTGGGGCCATGGCAGCACCTGAAAGACTGAGTGGAAAGGACAGACCTGCAAGTGGGAGAGGCTGTGACACAAATGTTCCCCTGGGTGCCAGCACAGGGCAAAGGTAGGGTGAGGCCAAGGTAACAGTGGGGGCGGTGGGACACAGGGTCAGGCCAGGTGAGGGTCTTGCTCTAAGTGCCAGACTCAGCAGGTCCATGTGAAAACAGGAAACTGTACCTTATGCTCAGCAAGGGAGCTCTGAAATTCTCTCCCTTCAGCAACCATTTTCAGGCTGTCTTTCCCATTTTACATGCAATCTCCTCATTGCCAAGTACCTTCAATCGCCAACTCACCAGTGGATGAATGCTGCAGTCAACACCCAATGCTGTGCAAAATTCGACAGATCCACCAGTGACTGCAGAGGCACTTGTTGAGCTGGAAAGCATCCCACAAGAGGGGACATGTGCCTCTGAACACATCATTTCCACCTTTCACACAAGTGATCCCATTTGGGCTTCAGCTTTTCAAAGATCTTAATTAGAAGCCTTCCTTTGATCTTTCTGGGAACTTGAAATGACCCAGGAGAAACTGCTGGGATGCTGAATTTACTTTAGCCCCTGAAACCTCATGAATAAATTCAGCAAGGAATGTTTTTTGACAATCCAGTGACTTGATAGCCTTGATTAAACTTTTTGGAATGCCTGGAGGCTCTGAATGTTATTCATTCATATTTGAGCAGAGAAACAGTCACTCATGCATGGAAATCTGCAGTGACTCATGGAATGATGTGCTTCCTTGTGCACAGCAATCCTCAGTCAGTCACACAGTGACACACTCCTGCCCAGATATACTTGGCAACGTGCACAGTGACAGCCTGGCCCAGAGCACTGATTTTAGCAATCCTTGCAGGCTCCCACAGGAGCCTCCTCTCCCTTGAAGCTGAAAACAAAACTCCCCTGTGACTGCAGCCCACGGTGCCAAAAGGGGCTTATCCACCTCCTTCTCTGAGCTGAGCCTTTTCTCACCACTGTGGCATTTCCCTGTTGAGGGTCTCCCTAAGGTCACTAATGCAGTTATGAAAGGAAATCTCATCTTCACTGCCTTTGCATTTTAATATCTGAACGGCTAAGAGCTGCTGTTCTGCATTTTGGGTTTTATTTTGTTTGGCTTATATGGAAATTTTACATTAAACAAACATTACATGACAGTAAAGGGGATGAGATGGCTCAGGGGATCAGTAATGGGCTATGAAGCTTTTCCTTTCTAGGCCAGTGCTCCAGTTCACTCTAGGCTGTTTTAGCTGGATTTAACATAGGAAAACAGTGAGCTCATTTAAAAGGTCTGAGCTCTCTGAAATGAATTAGATTTAAAATTAACTGACCAGTGACAAAAACACCACTATGCAAATAAACTCCAACAAGCAGCCACTTGCAAAAAAAGACAAAAAAAAAATGCAAGCAACATTTTACTTCAGCTGGGTAATGACACAAATGAAAATGCTCAGAAAACATACTGGCTGCCAGGGGCATCCCATCCATCTTCCAGCCCAAATCTGTTACACAACTAGCTTTTGTAGGATGCCTGGAAGGTCTTCAAGCTCAGGGTGGGTCAGACCAAGAGAAGCAGGCAGTGACCAAAAGTTATTCCTTTCTAACTTCCCTCATCATAATGCAAATTGCAAATTCATAGCCTCAAAGCCCTTGCAGACAAATACTTAACTTCATATAAAATAACATAGCCACGTCCTAGCTGCAGATGGCAAGTCTGCCCAGAGTCATGACACCAACAAGAAACATAGGAAAACAAACAAACAACTCTTCAAACACCTTGATACTTCCAGGACCCATCAGACCCACACTCAATGCAGAGATTGCAGAACTCTGTCAAAAAGAGATATAACCTAGTAAAAATGAGCAAAGAAACCAGCTCACAGCCCAGAATGCTGTTTTCAGAAACTGCTTGCTTTTGTCCTGCTCTGTGTCTTGTCAACAGTGTTGCAGTTTTTGTTAGTGTTTTACATAATATTTAAATACAATTAAAAGATTGGAGCAAACTCTTCCATTCCCCCTCATAAGTTCCCCCCTGATAAGTCTTTTGCTCAGCTTTTTAACAGCACTATGCTTCAAACACCTATTATAAAAATGGAAATGTATTTCACAATATATCACCAGTGGATGAGCTCTAGCTCAGAGTAGGACTAGAGATTCATTACTCCACAATAAATATAAATAAGGAGTTTAGTGAACGTGACTATTCACATAGTGAGCACATGACTATTTAGAATGCCATTTCAAGAAGTCTAAATGTACAGGTACTTGAGAAGCAATAGAACTGTTATTACAACTTTGGACTATAAATGAAATCTAATAAAACACAAATGAGAATGAATAGAAACTATTTTCAGAATACCAACTAACAGTAGTGGAACATAAACAAATGGGTTTTCTAAATCAATCAGAATACTGAGGACTGATACCCATGCCTAGAAATGGTTCCAAGTGTAATTTTTCATAGTGCCATAAGCATCTGATTTGACACTTGATTACCTGCATTCAAACATCTTATTTATAATACAGCTATTACATGGCCTACACTGTGAAATTCAATATATGATGGATTGCTGTATGATGCTATGCTACAGTGGGTGCAATACTCTTCTTCATCCATAGTGCTTTTCAAAAACATGGTGAGGGCAAGTAAGATGGGAGCTTGTTAATTTTGTGAAAGAGATGATAAGAGAGAGCTCCTTACAATGTCAGGGAAGTGAACACTTGATGCAAAAATTCTCTTTCAGTCCTCTGAATCAACAGCTAAGCCACCCATGTTGTATGTCATAAAACAAATGATCTGTCCTTCAGCTTTCATTAGCTGAATAAATTCACTATTTAATTCAGCCAGTGCTCAGTGCCACTGATATTAATGTCATCTAAATGGAGCTGTAATTAGACAGGAAAACCATTCACTTCACATTTGCATAAGATTTCTACAAAAGAATTCTACTAAACAAGTAAAAGCCATAATTAAAGGAGAAAAATTACTCTCCAGATAAGAAGTGACACCAAAGAGGAACATGTCACACAGCTCAATAATAGAAGAAAAACATGGAACAGCTGAAACGTTGAATTTGTTAGAACAGATATTTCAGAAAAATATGGCAAACAAATATTCTACCTCATCTAGGACACAGTCCAACTGCTTTTGAAATCAGTAGGATCCTCCTATTGAGGATCTTTGCAGGCAAGGTTGTTAATCCTGGGAAAAGGGCAGAGCAGTTGTGCAATCCCCATCCATGGTGACTTTAAAGTTTCAGCTAGACTAGGCCTTGACCAGACTTACTTGATGTAGAAACTTTCATCAGGACTCGTGGATAGGTGACCTCCAGAGGTCCCCTCCTATCTAATTCATTGTGTTATTTGAATAATATCCATTCTAAATACAAGAGAGTTTCTTGAGCCTCAGGGCTTGGGGCTCCATCACAGATCTTCCATTCCTTAACCACTCTCGCTTCAAAGCATTTCTTTCTGTATACCAGCTGTAATTCCTCTTGCTGCAGCTTGTGACTGTTGCCTGTCACATCATCATGGGGTACCCTTGAGAAGAGCCTAGCTCTGTCTTCTCTATAGATTTCCTTTAGGTCCTCAAGGACAGCAACTAGACCTTCTCAGCCTTCCGTTCTCTAGATTAAACTGTCAGCTCTCTTCATACATCACAAAACTACATCCCCTGAACCTTGACACTTTCCCACTGTCCTCTCTCTCTCTCTCTCCCCCTGTGGCCCCAGGCTGTAAAGTTTCTTACCCGTTTGCTCTTGTGCCAGAACAGGCATTTTGCTCACCCCTCTAACTCAGCACAGACACAGTGGGGATAGAAACTCCACCCTCCCATTCCCACCTTTCATTGTACCAGATACAGCACCTTCTTTTGGCCTCCTCCTATGGGACTGGCTTCTCAGTTTCCTGATCACCTTGGCATCTCCTGATCACATCACTTATGTGAATTACTCTCATATTCTGTGACCAATTAAAACATTCACATTTTTCATTCTCCTCTGCCACATCCACCTGAAAAGCCTCCAGCACTGAGAGAGAAATTCTTGTCATCAGTCATCCTCTGTCTGACCTTGATTTTTTTTCTTTTTACCTTTTTCATTTCTGTCACACAGGTGCTGCCATTTATCAAACATCTCCCTCCTCTTCTTCCCAAACAAAACCTCCTAGTGTCACCTATGCAGCAAATATATCATTATGTGCCAGCCTTTTGATGGGATCAGAGAGAAGAGAAACAAGGTAATTTATGATACTGCAATCTCATAATGGGAAAACAATACTAATAACTTGCCAGCAGACAGCAACTTATTTCTCCATAACAAAAAGTTATAGCTTCCCCCTTATGTTACAAAATGAGCAACTGATTAGTCTTGCACTATCCCCTCACCTCAGCAATCTTAATTAATATATGGTAATTAACATATGATGGCACAGTAATTGTGCACATAAATTGCAATATTAGCTTCACTGCATATCTTTCATCTCAAAAATCAAAATAAAAAGCCCCAGTAAGATACCATGGTAAAGATGCTGTTCAGTATTTTGTTGAAGTCATGGAAGAAATGGGAAAAATGCAACTTGAATATCATAGGAAAGATTAATAGATTTTAATAAAGAAGTTGACAACTGAGTGAGCTCCCTGAATCAAGACTCTAATCACTTAACAGCAAAATTTCTCTTTTTGTTTTATCTCTTTCTTCTTTTCCCTCTTGATACAAACATTGACCAGACAGAATAACCCTCTAGAAATTTCTTGGGGCATGACTTTCCAGGGCTAAGATTAACTGACTGCAAGCAGCAGGTATAATAGCAGGGGGAAAAGAAAACATACACACAAAAAATCTCTACATCTAATTCTAGGATGCTTATTTTCAAATATTATATTTGAACATGCCAATTCAGTAGACGTCACTAAAGATTTTTGCCTCAAGTTATTTTCTTTGTTTCCCACTTATTTATGTAGTTAAATCAGCAAGTATAAATGTCTTCAGACAAACTTATCTTACATCAAACAAATATTGACATGACTTCTAAGGTCTGTTGCTGCAAGGTCAGGATTTAAAAACAAATTAAATGTGATGCATGCCATTTCAAAGGTCACTTGGAAAGGTGTATGCTGCACCTATTTTACAATGCAATCCCCAGGGAGGCAAGCATATTGCATGCTGCAAGTAGACATTGCAATAATGAAGATAATTATGGTAATAGGCAGGTAGGCAATAGGGGCTTAAATAGATCAGAACATATTACTCAGAGAAAAGAGAAATTTCAGTCATTAAATTACAAGTAAATTACAACAACTTAGGTCGGTATTTTTTTGAAGTTGAGAGTACTATGCTTTCTTGGATCTTTAAAGGGACTGAGATATCACAGCAAAAGGCAGTGAAATATTTCATTTTCAGCCAGCCTAGTCTGGTGTCACTGCATATGAAGGTCTTATCTGCCCCAGAATATTGCCATTCTGATAGAGGCTGTGCACACATCTAATTTCCTGATTTTCCCTTCTGATCTCCATAATTTTCAGTAGTAAAAGTGAGAAGGCATGAATCCTTTATTATTACATGAGTAATGTAAGGAATCAGTAAATGTCCATTCCTGAAATGTGCTCTCACAGTAAAGGAAGAATTTTTATGAGATGAGCAGAGGAAGAAGTGAGCAGAACAGTCCTGAAGATGTTTAGTGTCCACGTGAGCTGGTATGCAGCGCTGCAATGGCACTACTCAGCTTTGACCTTAGAAAAAACGAGCCCACTCCCCTCAGTCAACTGTTTGCTGCATTATTCCCATTTCAAATAATGGGAATAATTGTGAATGTGAATTTACTGCCTTAAAAATATGTAACTGACCAGCAATCACCATGTAATCCAGAGTGTCACTCCTCTGACTTGCCACATGACTCTGAAAGGTGAACAAAAAAAGAGAGCGAGGTGGAAAGATATTGCTCCAAATTTCTTAGTTCTGTATCCAGGAGATCCATTTATTTTTGAGAGATTCTGATTCGTTAGCACCCTCTGGCCCTTTGTATAGGTAAAACTAACCTTATGAGATGCATGACGACACGGCAGAGTGGAACAGAAGAGGAAACCGGTGCATGCTGCTGCAGGGTTATGCCTTCAGCGAGGGAAGACCAGCGGCTCCGCTGTCATTGCATCATTAGCTTACAGAAGTGACTTGCACTTTTCTCTCTAGTGACCTCTGCAGGTAGCTCAGCTTAGGGTTAAGACAGTCACCAATGCGCTGTCTTGAAAGCTCTTGACTAGACAAATACCTTTTCCAGGCAGTGTAGGGTGGCCCTCATCTGTCACCTTGGCCAGCCAGACAGGAGGCATTAAGTGAAGTCGTGACAGCGCTGATGCTCTGACAGGAAATCTGGAATGATTACCATTCAGAGACACACGCACTGTCCTTCCACTGCTTCTCACACAAAGCAACTGAAAACACCTCTAAAAATGAGGCTGACTCTCATCACTTTCTGCATTTTTCTTGAAACAAGTCTGCAACAACTCCCCAGAGACTACTCCAGTACTGCTAATGGAAGTTCTGTAAGCTCTAAATTGGCTATTCTCATCTATTTTTTTTTTAATTCACTTGTATTACAGCCTTAGGTCACTCTATTGGTTCTGAAAATAAGTTTTTCTGTTCACAAGAGAAGTGAAAAACTCCTGCCATCTAGAGGGTGGTTGCTGAAACATATTTGAGGCAGGTAATGTTTCACAAGGTAAAATAAAACTAAAATAAAAATATTAGCATCTACATATCTCCTTGGGGTTTTTCTACACTTCTTCTTTTTCATTCATGAGTTTATGTAAAAATGCCCAGTCACATCTGTGCATGTAAAATAGTCCTTTTTTCAACAGCTCCATTCATTCATGAGAGCAGATGAGCTCACTAGGATAATGATTATAAAACAGATTAGAACTTTCTGTTTGTGTTGTAACCAGGCATCCCCGAAGGGGTAATAATAATTATAATAGTTATTATTAATTAATAATAATAATAATTAGCACTGACTCCATGCTTCTCAGAAGGCTGATCAATCACTTGATTATTCTATACTTATTAAGAAACCCATCACCCTTCCAGACAGTCACGATACAGCTGGACCCAATTGGTCCTTGAATCCAAACACATCACCACTGGCCAATTAAAAAATCACCCTTTGGTAAACAAATCTCCATAACACATTCCACATGTTCACGACAACAGGTGCAGCAAGTGAAGATAAGAATTCTTCATCATTCTTTTCTCTGAACTTCTCACAACCTTCCCAGGACTATGCCTGGGAAAGTTGTGCCTTGCTGTCTGTGTCCAGAGAGCTGCTGCCACATGTTTGTATTCTTTTCCAGTGCTATAACATTTATCCTAATTGTGTTCTTGCATTCATGGATGCCTAAAACAGACTACAATGATCACAAGCAGAATACAAGAATATTGGTGATTAATGATATTCATTAAGAAAATTGAGACTTACACAAAAACACCTCTAACATCTCAGAAAAGATGGTCTTTTCTACTTAGGTTTTTAGTCAAACAACAATAATGACTAACAATAATGAAAAATTACCTTTCCACACACTTCTCATGAAGAAGAAGCATCTAGTTTAGTGACCACCATGACTCTTTTAGTTGTTAAAAATAATGCTGTTTTCTGTGTGTCCCACCAACCTGCTGTGAAGATCACGTCTTGAAGGAAAAGCGTGACAAGTAAACAAATTGTTGGGGGAGAATCAACAGCAGCCTCACAAAAGTTGGGAGTGTCTTCCTGGAAAGGCAATGACAGCCCATGAAAACCTGTGTCTCTCATTAAGTACAAATCACATTCCATAACCAGAAGCCAGTTTTCAGGAAGAATTACATGACCAAGTACAATGTGAAGCAACACAACCACCTCACTCGAGTGAATCGATGATCAAAGCACACGAAGCAATGCCCTAGATCTTACTTCTATGAACTGTGTATCAAACCCTTTCTAGGTGAAAGACCATGAAATACACTGGAATACCATCTATGCACTCATCTTCCATTAAATATCTATGCAATACACTTTCTGATGATTTTCACAAAGGGTTTTCAAGGCAATATCCAACAATGACAGTGACTTGTGTACCTGTCAGAGGAGACAGAGCTTTGTGCAGAGTTTTTATAGCACGGGTGTAATTTCCCTTTCTCAGTACAGTGTATTCCTACCATTCAGATTAATCAATACTTCATTTTTAAAACAGCTCAAGCCACAGATGAAAGATTTCAGAGATAACTTTTCAGATGCCCCTCACAACCACAACTAATCGTTGTATATTGCCACGCCCAAACTTCGGTCTCTTGACGAGTGAGAGCAGAGGTGCAATTGCCTCGAAACAAACAAGATTTGAGGCTGGGCCATACCGTGAGCAGCAGCAGCCACGCCAGCACATGGAAAAGCCCTTCCCTGGCGGCCGCGCCGCGTTCCGTGAGGGGAAAGGGGCGGAATGGTGCTCAGAACGTTCCCGCCGGGCGGCGCGGGCCGGGCGGGCAGCGCACCGCGGCGCACCGCCGCTTCCGGCTTCCGCGCGGCCGCCTGAGCCAGGTTGGAGCGGGGCGGAGGCGGCAATGGCAATGGGAATAGGAATGGGAATGGGAACGGAGGGGGCAGGCCCGGGCCCGGGGCGCTGAGGGGCGATGGTGCCTCAAAGGGGCCGGGCTAGAGGCGCTGAGGGTCTCGGTTCCGGGCCCTTACGGCTTCCGTGCCCGAGCAAGCAAAGCGGAGTCCGGCTCCCCCATAGTCGAGTGCCGGGGAACGCGGAGCGCGGCGGTCCAGGTTGGCAGCGGGATGCGGCAGGTTCGGGGCGGCCGAGTAGCGAAGATGAGGGAAAGCGCTAAAAGCTGAGCACCGGCAGTGTGCGTGCACACGCCAGCAGCAGCCCTGCTGTCGGCGCTTCGCCCACAGCCCCGGAGCGGATCTGGGCCGGCTCCCGGCGGGACCAGGGGCCGGTCCTGAGCGGGCAGGCGGGGAGAGGGGCACCTGAGGAAAGCCCCGCCCAGCTGGGCGCTGACAGCACAGCAGCCCCCGGGTGTGCGGGCCCACAGTGTTTCGTCAGCTTGCTTTTAAAAGGTGGAGTAAGTGATGGGCATCACAGCACCTGGAAAATGATTTTTGCATTATTAGGGCGTTCAGTTAATGATCCTTTTAAGTGTGAACTGCTGTTAATACAGTTTCTTAAATTTTTATTTTAAATTGTAATTTTGTATGAGTGGTGAAACAGATTTTGAATACGTATAGAGTGGAATTGTGCACCTCTCAGCACGACCACCATTCTTTGGAGGTGTGGTGGGAAATCCATAGTCTTTGCCCCTGGTTGCCTTAGCAAATAATGCAGCAGGAGAGTAACAGGAGGTGAAAATTTACAGAGAGGAACACAGTGCTGGCAACCCAATACTCACATAACACATTTTAGGGGTTTTCCTTTGAGCTATTCACCTCATTCCTGCATAGCCTCTCGATATCTGAGCTCTGCTCCTTGTGCCACAGCATCAGCCATTGAGCTGGAGAGCCGTGCTCACTCCCACGGCTGCTGCTGTGACCCAGGCACAGCATTTCACTTCTGAGGAGGAAGCTTCAGATGGTGAAACAGCCTTTGTGTAGAATGCTCCCCATGCAGGAGCTCCAGTGCTCTGTAGGGCAGCACAGTTGTACCCTCTGGGGCTGAGGGGGCAACCAGGCATGGACCTACAACCTTTTATTTTAGGTCCTTCAGGTGCACTTTTCTCTCCCACACACCCCTCAGGGGTGTGGACTGCAGACAGAATCCACTGGATCTTTCTGCCGGAGCATTTGGTAACAGTGTGCCAAAAGTGAAGGTAGAACACTCTGCAGAGGCATTTGAATACTAATTAGTGGTTTCAAAAGGTGATATTCTGCTTTGAAAGAAATTGAAGGTAGACAGGGTTTATGCTGTCATAATTTTTGGAATCATAACATTCTTAAGCTCTAGTCCAAAAATTACAAGTACGGTAAATTTCTTAAGAAATTTGATCCCAGGACAAAGACAATAAACAACCTAAATGAAAGCTCAGAGGGAAAGAGTGATAAGAATATTGATCTACAGGATGTTGTTATTATTGCATGGTGTTTGAAATTGATTCACTCAACAGCTTTGCTAAAGGGACCTGACATTGCAGTTCTGTTGTTACTTAGTTCAGTGCAACCTTCTGAAAACTGCCATCTAAAATTTCTCATAGCCTGTGGTCTCAGGAGGCGCTGGGGCAGTGCTTTTCATGAAAACAGTTTGTCATTTTGGTGCTTTCCATTATGAGGGAATGTGAAGAAGTCAAGGTATAAATACTACCCATTAGATTCTGTCATTAAATCAGCATTTGAGTGGTGTGAAAATTAGTGTGGAGCCTGATATTGGACTCGCAGTGTCAGAAATGTCACGCTCTAGAATAATGACAGTTGCCAGCAGGCAGCACAGCAATATAATTTTGGCTACAAAATATGACAGTAATACAATTTAAACATAGTGCAAAATGCAACAGCGCAAGAAAACTGATTTATGTGTGCTATCAAAAGCAAATTTTAGTATCTGGTCAGGACAATATATTTCTATATTCAGGAAGGTAGGATTCTTTGGTTTATAAGACCTTTTGAATGAAAATACTAATTTTTCTTCCAAGTTGAAGCTGCTAGAATTGACTGCCTGTTGATGCTGCAACTTTCCTTACAGATGCTTATTAAACAGGCAAGCAAACCAAAACCAGAGGCCCATCACCAATAAACCTACAGATAGTCATGGTTTCATTTTTTTTAAGGCAAAACCCTTCAAAGAGAGTTAAACACAAAGTTCAGGCTAGCAAAGTTTTCTAGATCACAAGATTCTTTATGGTTCATCACATGGCTCTTCCTCATGGATTCTCCCCTTATTCTGCATTTCAAAAGAAACTTTCAGCCAAGGAAGTGAATGGAGATGAAGCACAATTACTGCAGGAACTGTAAAATCCAGGTTTAGTGCTGGGTGTGTCATGTGTGTCCATGTATTTACTTACATAGTTTTATATGCATTCAGTCCATACCTGTTTTTTTTTCCCCCCACAGAGAGTAAAACATGCCTAAAAAAAAGACCGGTGCTCGTAAGAAAGCTGAGAACCGTCGGGAACGTGAGAAGCAGATAAGGGCATCACGAGCCAACATAGACTTGGCCAAACATCCTTGTAATGCTTCAATGGTAAATTGACCTCAAGTATTCTGTACTAAAATACCTAATTTTTGGTTATGTAAACCAGTGATAACGCCTTGAATGCATTTAATGCTACTAGAATGTCATTCTTCCTGCTGTCCTTCCTATTTAAGGTTACGTTTGCACCAGACAGAATATTGATTAATATAATATTAATATTCAATATTCAGACAGAATATTGATTAATATTGATATATGTAACTCCCTGTGGAGGTCTGTAAATTTTATATATTTTTCCTAGAATGAAAGTAATTAACCAGTGCTTTATTTTTCTTTTTAGGAATGTGATAAGTGCCAAAGGTAAGAATTTTTACCCTTCTAAAGCCAATAGTTTAGTATTTGTTTCAGACATTTTAGAGGTATTTTTAATGCTTTCTTTTAAAGCTTAATACTTTATTTTTGTTTTTTCACCTCCATGTGCCTAGACGACAGAAGAATAGAGCTTTTTGTTACTTCTGTAATTCTGTTCAGAAATTGCCCATTTGTGCACAATGTGGTGAGTAGAAGTAATGAATGAAAACAAGCTGTCCTCAGTCCTGTTTGTGATGTTAAACTCTAAGTATCTGTGTTACAGTAGCTTTATCTTAAAGTACCTCTGTGATGTGGAGCAGGCTCTTTTGAATCTGCTGTGAATATCCACCTTGGGAATTGATCTTCTTTGATCAGTATATATGCCTCTAACCCTCAGAGGTTTGCAAGTCTGGATCATGGCTTGTCTTCTTTGGAAACAATTGTCTCACTTCCTTTTAGGTTTGAGAAATCTGACTGTTTCCATAGATTGACCATGTGGAGCATTGTTTCATAACAGCAGCAAAACTAAAAAAGCTCTGACGGCTAGCAAGGCACCAATAAATACTGCTTTTTTTAGGGATTATATAATTTCTGATCAATATCAATTAAAGCATCAATATATTATTCACCTTGCATGGGGTTGTAATGTAATATGCAGCTCTTGTTATTTATGTGGGCTTGAGGGCTGATGCTTTGAAATTAGAAGAGAAGGACTCCTAGTGACAGAACTGCTCTGAATCAGGCTAAAACACCGTTTGTTTTTAAACAGGTGCTTGCTTGCAGGAGATGTTGATATTCATTTAATACTGAGGTGAAAGTTCTGCTGTTTCAACACATCATTGCAGATGTTCAAGTTGTCATTAAGCAATTTGGCTGTTTTGGAGTTTGACTCTCAGAGCTGTTGATGTGCAGTTTTCAGTGCCTTTGTTGTGACCTGCAGATACTGAGCATTTCTGGGAGCATTCCTGTTAAATGTGCAGTGGCAGTGTGTCACCCTTCGTGAGTCTCCTTTCTGTCACCATGCAGTGAAGTACTAAAAACATGCTCTCTGTCCTATGGTTCATATCTGTGTGTTGCATTTATCTTAATCTGGAGGAAAAACATTACTGTCAACAACCACAATACTACACTGAGACCCATGGTTTTCCAAATGAAGACCACTAGAGCTGTTTGATGATGCTTAATCAAGCATTGGGGACTATAAAACAGCAGCATCTTTGTTAGAGGAGGATGGGAGCAAGGTAGCTCTGTTCCAGTGCTCCACACCCAGTAATGCCCCCACCACCTCTCACTGCCCAGCTCAGCTCACTGCTTTTATGGTGGGTCACAAGTAGCAGTGGTTTTAAACATAAGGTTTCATTGCTGGTCTTTGACTTTAGTTTTGGTCTTTGTTTTGACATTTGAAATTTTTCCCAGTGCTTCAAAACACAGAGCAAGACCAAAACATTGTCTTATTATCCCAGTACGGGGGCAAGAGATGTGACTGAAAACAGACAATAATTAATTTAACCTAATGGAGGTGTGAAGGTGGATTGCAGAATGCAGCAAGAATGCCAACATCTTTGCTTGCATTATTTTTACCTAGATTTATGGTTAAGCACAGGCATTTAGTTGAAGTACTGTTCTTACATAAACATGCATTCTATTTTTTTTTATTTTATTTTTACATAGTTTTTTTATGGTTGCTTGCCTTTTTATTTCAAACAGGAAAAACCAAATGCATGATGAAGTCTTCTGACTGTGTTATAAAACATGCTGGTGTGTACAGTACTGGACTAGCTATGGTGGTATGTATACAAAATTACAGCCCTCTTTGCACTATGAGAATATTCTGTGCAAATCTTCTGGAAAAATGATAAAATAGATTTATGGGATGATAGCATGTACCATGCCAAATTTGGTTTTTTCCTTGCTTTTCTGTAACAAACTGATTTTTCCCTTATACTGAAACTCCCAAATTTTTAGGTTTTAGATTCAGCTCCTGCAAAGTCCAGCACATGTCCTGGATGCTAATGGATCTGTGTTGGTGGCAGGCCCTAAGCACATGCATGAAGAGCACTGGACCCTTACATGCACCACAGACAATTCCCAGCCTTCATTAAAATGTAGGATTATTCTGCAGAAACCTGCAGACTTTTGTTGCTGTTGTCTTAGTACTGCAGAGATTGTCAGTAACACAGAGAGGAATCTGTTCCACTAGAGGGGAATTTTAATGAACAAAACCCCTCTTTTGGGCTCTTAATTAGAGATAATCATAGCTTCGGGCCTTGGAAGTTTTGTTCTTAGCAGGACAAGTTAGTTTCTGGAAAGCAAGGTGTGACTGTGACAGCCTCTGGATTAAATGATCTAAACCTCTGTCCTGTTGCTGCCTGCAGGTGGCCATCAGCTGTTCTCAGTAACACAGCCAGCCTTTACCTGCTGGTGTTCCTGAGCTTGTCCCATGCATTCACTGATGAAGGAATGAACACATCAACACTTAAATCTGGATTCATCCTTGTTTTCTTAGCTTTGTGTGCATGTAATGCACACAGTAATTAGTTACCTATGGGCTGAGAGGGCTTCTTAAATGCTACAGTTAAGGATAGCTGAAGCGGAGATCTTACAATTTAATCAAATACAAGTTAAAGAGTCTAACTTACTTCTAATGACTTATTTGTTTTTTGCTCTCTACAGAGCTTGTGCTCTAATATAGTAGAGTTTAAAATCCAAGTGAGTGATTTCAGCTTTAAGAGTCTAAAGGCATTTTTCAGGTCTTTGAAATTTCATTTTTGCCGGAACACTGTTATCGTTTACGGGTCCCAGGTTTCAACTGGAGGACACAATTTTCCATGTGTGAAGTGTGTGAAAAGAAATGTAAAAACCAGGATTGAGATAGGTAACCAAATTATTTTGCATCATATGTAATCCTGCAGAAATGAATAACCAACAAACATGAACTGTGGAGCAGCTTGGTCGGAACACTCGGAAAACAGGTTTGGTTCAAACTCTCACTCAGCCAAAGTGAGCCCGTGGAGAGAATGGATACTAGGATACCTTGAGGATTATGGGATAAGTCTCTCTGTTGGTGTTGCAGAAGTCCTGAGGTGCTATCTTGCTGTGATTGCAGGGTGCAATCTGTGATTTCTGTGAAGCCTGGGTGTGTCACGGCAGGAAGTGTCTCAGCACCCACGCGTGTATGTGCCCCCTGGCAGATGCAGAATGCGTTGAGTGTGAAAGAAGTGTCTGGGACCATGGTAGGTTGCTCACATTTAAAAATAAGAACATATAAATTACACTTCTTTCCTTGCATTGCTTAAGTGAGTGCACCTATATTCTTTACATAGCCTTTTTAGTCTTCATTAAATTAGTCCTTGCAGTATATTTGTTAAAAGCAAGGATTCTCCCCATTTTAAAAGTAGTAAAGTAAATTGGGGAAAGTAAATTACCCGCTCAAGAACATACAGTGCTCAATTCAGGGATGATTATGTAATCTAAATTAGAATGGTTTTATCAGCTTAATTAGTCACATAATTAAGCACTGCATCAAATTGCCAGCACAGTTTTCTGCCATTCTTACTCCATTCTTGTGCACTAGCACGGGTATTTGGATTCCCAGTTGCTTAGGAAACCATACTGATCTCCTTTTGTTGAATCTTTTGAAGTGTTTATTTCAAGTGTGTATCAGAGCTGAGCAAGGAAAACTGGATGAGAGTGTGATCTGATTTTAAAAAAATCGTTAATGCTACAGTCAAATTAAAATGAAGAAAAGTACTAGAAGTAATACTTGCTTTATAGTTATACTGTCTTATATTGTAGGATAGGAGGTATTTTTCAGTGTAAAAATGGATAGCAGTGTCTAATTTAGGACCTTGAAGAATTAGTCACAGAAGGGAGAACTGCTCTTCAGTCAAAACTACCACCGAAATTGTTTGCAGAGCAGGACTTGATGCCTCTGTCCCTTGTTGATTATTTTGCCTTGATAAATCTTTCAGGAGGCAGAATATTCGCCTGCTCTTTTTGCCATGATTTCCTCTGTGAAGATGATCAGTTTGAACATCAAGCCAGCTGCCAAGTTCTGGAAGCAGAGACATTTAAATGTAAGTTAGTTATTCATAATCCCTTTCACCACAGCAAAGCAGACTCTACTTGTTTCCTCTGTGCTCCAGAATACTCTCCATCACCTTTCCCAAGTAGATTTTGCCCCCCCTGGAGGGAAGGGCCTGTTTTCCATGTACTGGCTTTTGGTATCCAGTTATCCAGACCAGAACTTTTTTCTCTTTCATGGCCCTTCCTCCATGCCAGAGCATACCTGGCCGTTGTTTTCCTGCCAGGCTCTTACAGGCCTCCCATGGGAAGCTGCCCTTGCAGGCGCCAGCATTCTCCAAAGTTGGAGTGTTGGCAGTAGCAGGACTGCAGCAAAACAACTGGAAGTGCTGATGCTGCTTTTTCAGTGCACCGAGCTCTGCAGGCAGAAGGAGCTGTCTTCCACTCTTCTGACCCAGTGATGAACTAGTTCTAGATACCTGTTGCTCCTGGAAGACAGCTGCCCTAAACAATGCCACCACCTGTCTTAGCCTGGCTAAACCTTCCCAGCTTGCTGTGAAACGCCTGTGTCCTGGTGAAAGGTTAGCAGTTGCTCAAGTCCTGAGGAAGGCTGTGACTCAGCAGTCATCATCTGACTCAGTGAGACAGGGTGAGCATGGAAGGAAGTGACAAAAATAGTCCCAGAGCATGGTTTCAGTGTTCATTTCCTCACTTCCAGTGGGCTGTGGACACGTGTCAGTAGTGTCTCAAATGCTGATACATGTTCACTCTTTCTGAGTAAAGAACAGGTAGCTGAACACTTTATGTCCTTTTGAAATTTGATTAATTGTGTGGAGAAAACTGCTCTTTGTGAGAGGACATGATGGCCATGCCTGACATTGCTCAGCCATTACTCATCTCTGGCTGAAACAGGGTATCTTCAAGGGAAGTTAAAAAAAAAGAACAACAATAAAACAAAACAAGCCAAGACTATGCATATTTGAAATAACTAAATTTTTCTAGCAGCATTTCTTGCCTACCCACCATTAAATAGGATTTGATTTATGACAAGACAAGCATTTGTTTGTCCTTCCCACAACTTGTATGCATGTATCTTGACTATTGCAACATTTTCAATTCTTATTGTAGAAATTGCAGGTGCTCTTTATCATAATGCTGTTTTCCTTTGAACTGACTAATCTCTTGTCCTCATTGATTTCTCCTGGTCCAGAATATTTGTGATTTCAGTATTTTAATCAGTGTCTTTAGACATCTCTTACCTTCTTTTCATCTTCCATACTTTTTTTCCTAGCCAGCTATTTTTTAAGCCTTGCCTAGCTTCTCTTGATGTATTCTGCCAGAATTCCCTAGATTTATTCTGCCAGAGTATGTTTTCTTCCTGCATAGCAATATTGAGGCAGCAACAGCTGTTCCATAAGAATCTTTCTTCAGTGATTGTTGGAAGCTCTCAATTCACAGATGTGGTATCACACCCAAAATAGAGAGAGAATTTTTTTGAGGGTTTTCACTGTGTTTTGTGGCACAGAGCAGACTTCGTAGAGACAAGATTTTTGTCAGTGAGGTAACCAGATTATAAAACTAGTATTTTTACAGAAGACATGAACTTCAAATGTGGTCATGCAATTGTAGTATAAATCCATTTTAGCTGTGAAAATGGTGCTGTTACTTTCCATCACTATCTGAGAGAGGTTTTTGAAGTGCAGGTACTCAAAAAACAATGAATATATATTCAGCATCAGCATTTCCAGTTCCATCTTTAAACATGCCATAGCTCTAAATCCCACGTCTGTCCTGCTCATGTGGAGAACTCATTTATTACTTCAGACTGAAAAACTGCTGTCATAGGGGTTAGACAAGGAGGAAAGGAATGAGTACTTGCACAGAAACTGCAATGTACGTGTTACTGCTTCTCGAGGAGTAACTATTCACCAAACTTCGTGTTGCTGCCAATTCCTGAGTGTTTGCCTTTACTGTACTGCCTCTAGTGGAATAATAAAAACAATTTGAAGTTCAAGACAAGTTGAATTTTGGCGACTGATTCTGCTCCTGACAGCTTGCGTGCCAGCTCCAGTTCTTTAACACAGACAGATTCTCTTAGGAAGTTTTGTGCAGTCAAGTACATTTCCAGAGGATGTGACAGAAAATACAGAATGTAACAACTTTCCTAGGTTTGGAAGTTGGCAAGCTTAAAGTGTTCTTACATCTCTAGCACTCCTTCATCTGAATGCTGTGAGAAAAGGAAAAGTAAGATGGGACCTTAACACTAAATTGGTTCTGAAACCTCAGGTTTTAAAAGTTTAGAAGCTCAAGAAATAGTTAAACACTTGAAACTCCCTTCTTGAAATTTCATTTTTTGTGTCAAAGTGAGGTTTAGAGTTAAGAAAATCTAGTAAAATGGTACTGTGGGGTAAAATGACTGATTCACATTGCCAGAGTACAGTTGTGTCAGGGAATTTAAAATAAATGCCTCAATTATGGTATTGCATACTTGTACAAGCTTTTAAAAACATGGCAGGCCTGCAGTTTCCTAGTACTGAATTTGTCATGCTGCTTTTCTCCAACAGGTGTCTCCTGTAACAGGCTGGGGCAGCATTCCTGCCTGCGTTGCAAGGTAAAGAGTAAAGACGGTTGTGAGGAGCTGATTTTATGCTTATTTCTCCTTGGCCTCCAAGGCTGGTATCAGGCCTTGCCACATCTTCCTCTCCATGATTTAAAGGAAATTCATATTTTTTTATTAGTTCCTGTAGCCTGGGGTCAAACCTTTGGGGGACGAAAGGTCTTATACCCGTGCTTGCCTGTCAGCCACAAGACAGATTGAGGTGATCTTTGTCCAGCTCTCTTTGTTTAAGTTGGGCCTGCAACGTGTTGGAGCTTTAAAAAACAACCAAGACAACAAAATAAATCCTTGGTCGTGAACAGAATCCAAGGCTTTGGAAAATGCTTTGATCCAGTGTGGAACTGCAGCAATTAGGAAAGTTGTTCCTTTAAACAGTCAAGAGATTATCTGACTAGAAATCGCTGCATCCAAAGGAATAATCTCCACAGCTAATACAGTTTTCCATATGAACAGGCTGATTTGTTGACATCAAGCTTACATTTTTACACACTCAGAAGTAATTTTGTATAAAAAGTTCCACCTGCTGCATCATCAGCATTGTCCAGATTTCTCCAGGTGCTGGTTCATTGCCTGCTCTTACTCTTCTTACCTTCCATATGTTTTCCCTGCACTCTCCCATGGCAACGGTGACCTGTTCCAAATAGTTCCTTTTTCCAGGTATTTTCACTGCACCCTGGTGCTCAGCCTGTGAACTTCCCATCTCTAATTCTTTCCTTCAGGCTCCTGCATAGTTTTGTTCTGGCATACATCCCATTATGTTTATTTAAGCTTGTCAACACAGGCCCAAGTTTGCCAGGCTCCTTGTGGGCAGCACTGCAATCCAGCCCTGGATTATCTCCTATCTCTGCATGTTTATTGGCACTTTTAGTCAGCCTCTTCCCCAGAAACCCTGGAACCACACTGAACACAGAGTGGTTCCTCTGTGCACAGACCCCATGTCCACTGCAAGAGAGACCTCATTAAATTTTAATCCCAGCCAGAAAACCCTGCTCCTGTTAGACACATTTTTGCTTGCTTGTTGTTGAAGAATGTGCCTCTGTGATTAAAACATTTGGCCTTTGTACTCTCCCTTCAACACACAGGCTTGTTTTTGTGACGATCACGTGCGAAGTAAGGTTTTCAAGCAGGAAAAAGGGAAAAAGCCTCCTTGCCCTAAATGTGGCCATGAAACTCAGCAGACAAAGGATCTGAGCATGTCAAGTAAGCCAGTTTCTCTAGCTAACAAGCCACACAAGTGCCATTAGTGATTAATTTCTACCTAGGAGCACTGAGTAACGTCTGGTTACGTTCAATTGTTTTGCACAGTTTTGCTTCATTTGTTTTGAGAAAAACTTTGTGTTTTCGAGCTCTGGAATTGAGCAGTCTTATTCCTAACAATGAATTCATTCCAAGAAAATGAAAGCTTTTGTCTAGTTTGAGATTTTAGTTGTGGATAAATGAAAAATCATTGCCATTTAAACTACTCTTCAAGTAGTGAAAAAAAGATAGAAATGAAATGTTAGATGAGTGGGAACATGATGATTTTTCTTTGCCTGCAGCACGTTCATTGAAATTTGGCCGACAGACTGGAGGAGAAGATGCAGATGGAGCTTCTGGTTATGATGCCTACTGGAAAAACCTTTCCTCCAGCAAGACTGGGGAGGCAGGTGACCATGAGGATGAGTATGACGAGTATGAAGCAGAAGATGATGATGAAGATGACCATGATGAGCGAGGGAAGGATTCAGATTCCGAGGCCACGGATGTATTCAGCAATTTGAACTTAGGAAGGACCTATGCTAGTGGGTATGCACATTATGAGGAATCAGAAGATTAAGCTTAGGATGCTGGCTTTGGAAGGAGCCAAGCAATGCTTCACTGAGTTGTGTACATGCTAGTAGGGTAGCTCTATCAGGTACTTATGTATCAGAGTCTGAGAGCAAACCATGTGGGACTTCTGCAGTAACTCCAAAGGACATTTTTCCTGTGGATGAACAGGTGTTAGGTTTGGGATTGGGGGAGAAAAACAAGATATTTTTATTCCCCTAAACAGCAGAATGGTTTTGTCCTTGAGTTACTGAGTATAATGGTTCAATACCATTTCCTCCTATCAACACAGGAATGTGGGAAAGCTGTAGCTGTTGCTTCCATTTGCCCATCAGAAACTAAGTTATTTTTTACAATAATTTTGTTAACTGATTTCATACATTATGCAGTGGTGGGTTGCATTTTTTTTGGTCTGCACAATAAAAGTCAACTGCATTATCTAATGAACTGTCATAATTATTAATCTCCCTTGAATAGCTGGAAAGCAGGTTGTGTACAAAGCGTAAATTGACACTGAAATTACTTCCTTGTTTATGTCAGTATGGCAGATCAGTGCAGTTCTTTGTATATTTGCACATCACTTTTTCAGTATTTTTATTATTAGATATTAATTGGTAGGGCTATATATAGTCAGCACAAGAGCGCCCCAAATAATCAAAACTTTTATGGAAGTAAAATGTTGGAATCCTCTCTCTGCCACAAAAATCTGTAAGGCAGTTTGCCATTAGATGAAAAGACTGGTCTCTTCTGTATCTAGCCTTCAACTCTTTTCCTTGCCTATGATAAAAAAAAAAAATTAGATAGGAAACAACGCTGTATGTGAATTGAGAAGGTGAGAAAACATGGGGGGTTCAAAATGCTGGGTTCAATACTGTTCTGTGCAAGCCTGGCAGTACAAGGCAAACGATTGGGCACTCGGAGCTGAGAGAGCTACACCTGCGGAGGTGTTTGCAGTGTTCTGATTGGAAAGTGAACATGCTAATTGCCCATCTACAGAGCTCAGTGATGGCATTTATTTTCCCTCTGCAAGGGAATGTTTTACAGCAGACAGATCATGATACAAGGGCAGCCAACCTGAAGTGGTGCTCCAGCTTTCTAAATGCCATGCCTTAATGCAAGAGAGCCCTTTTTGTTATCTGTCAAATACTTGACCTGATTAGACCATTACCTCCTTTTGTGGTGTTTGTCTACTCTTTCTTAAGAGCTAAAGGTCATGTTTTAGCAGAGCATACCAGGTTAAGACTCATTTTTAATGATGTTAAGATTGCCAGATGAACCTTTTGTAGCAAAACAGGATTGGAAAACCTGGTCTTGATACTTTCTTCCTAAATGCATCTCCTACCAAAGGCATGAAAGACAAGAGCTGGGGCCCTTCCAGGGCAAAAGCAAACTGCCAGACAGTACAATTGGTTATGGCAGCTGAGGGAGAACCTCTGTAGGAGAGAGGGGCACAGCTGGTGAGTGCATGCCTTCAGAACTGGAGAGGAAATAAGTCAATGCACTGTCTGAAAGCCAAATCCCCTTCAAACATTGAAACATCCAACATCTTGTGCAAAGGCCTATCTTAAATGATGGACCTGAGAGATGTCTTGATTAGCCTTTGTCATAACCAAACTTGCAGTGATGGAAGTGGGACACCTGCCAGTTCAACACTGATCATTTATTTGTGAAATTGGCCAATTTCTGCCAATTTCTGCTCAGCTTCTTGTGGTCCAAAAACTTCCACATTGAGTCCATCTGTGACTGGTCAACTCCAGCAAGGTAAATGCCAGGTTTTAAATCTTGGCTGATGTTTCAAATACAAAACACTTAGACATCAGTAGCAAGTCCTACACAGAACTGAGGAAAATACATGTGCTTACCCATGTATGTAAAATTATGGCTGCTTGTATGTCATTTATTAATATTCCTTAGCCACACAAAACCCCTCTTCAAGGTTCTTGGCTCTTGAATTAGATTCTTCCCCTCTGAAATCTGCTGCTGTCACTGGCTGTGCCAAAGGCTGCTGACATAACAGAATTAATGATCATAATCAGGATAAAGAATTATTCATTTTCTCATTGAAGTGCCCTTGCACTCATCCCTGCTAGATCAATACTCCAGAGCTCATGTGAGCTGCTATGGCACATGGGAAGTGAGAGGCACAGCAGAGCCTGCAGCAGATGCTCAAGGTACCTCCTGTAATTTAGCAAGGTCACTTCTCAGTGGACATTTATTTGCTTTTCTTTTGTGCTGCTGTTCAGACCATTGAAAAGGCCTGTGCTGTTTCAGCCTGTCTGGAAATTGGGATCAGGAATTAGCCCTGCAGTGCCTGGCCTTCCAGAGGTCAGAACAGGCAGGTTTAAGCTGCTTTAAAGTAATCTGGTGGATTCAGGCTGGAGCAGACAAACATGTCAATCTGTGGCAACACAGGCCAGATAGGATGTGATGTGTTGTGTTTTCTCTGCTTATTCAGTGCAGCTAAAAGCAGCTGCTCTGATTGGGATAAGCTTGCTTTCAGAGAAAGTGCATTATTTCGCTTAAGGTAAATGGAAGGAACAGGATGGAACAGAACATCAACATGCATTCTGACTTCATTGAAAAGCAGGTCAGGTACAAAACCATATTGGCTCAATTTTTCTTCATTGCTTCCATTTCCTTTCAAAATACTGTCCCTGGTTAAAGGACATTCTGATTTGAGAGTGGGACAGTACTGACATGTAACCACTCATACCCATGAGTTATGTGTTGTACTCCAGGAAACTAGGACCTTGATAAAATCTTCCACTTGAGGTATTTTAACCTCTGTGATGATCATTTAAACAAAGCTTAAGTAGGACTTGAATTAAAATCACAGCAGCATTTATTGTGCCTATAGAACCTGAAAAAAAAAAAAGAAAAGCTGTGGTCACCTCTGGAAGCTCTTGCATTTGTTTACTATGGTGACAGCACCAGCTCATTATGAATTCATTGGGTGCTCCTGTGGATTTAATGTATTTTCCTTTAAACTCAGGTGTAATTTAGCACCTGTGACTGGGAGTCTTTAGATCAATCCAGTATTGCTCATTTTCTTTCCAGAAAATGAATGGGAAGATCATTATAATGTACTGAGCAGCTGAAAAAGTAGTAGCAGGCATGTCACAGAGAGTTAGAGGCCAAACTTGGATGTGCTCAGAGTCCTCTTTGTTTAGGCAGAAAGGTATTAGTGTGTCTTGCAAGACACTGCATGCATCTGTCCAGGTCCTGATTGTATTTCCAGAGGAGCCAATGGCTAAATTCCTATTCATCCAAGTGGAAACAATTTAATAATCTTCAGTATCTACAGTTCATCTTGAATGTCAGGAGGTGTTATGGAACACAATGTGAGCATAAGCAGAAATGGGGAAGATGAATGGTTACAATATGGATTAAAAGCTTTGCTTTTTAACATGAGGTTAATATGTTAACCATTAGCATGAAAATATGAGTTCTAAATTTCAACAGTTTCACTGGAAAGTGCTCTCAAGACTGAAAGATGAAGCTGCTTAAAGCAGGAAGAGACCCAATTCTACAAGAAATATAATTACTCATCTCCCGAAAGTCTTCATGTAATTAATAATATTTTCTAAAAGCTCAAAGCACTTAGGACATAGACAAATTTAATCATCTCTTTTTTTTAGGTACATAAATAGAAAACACAGTAGTTGACAAAATCACATCCTGTCCAGTTGGCAGCAGCCCTCTGCAGCTTGGACTCTTCATCTCCCACCCATGAAGCTCCAGACTAAACATATTTTATGACACTCCTTTACTGAGATTATGTGTGCTGTAATTGGCTACTACACACGGGAAATTTGAAGCAAAGCCTAGTTTTTAGCTTCCATAAGCAAGATAGACAAAGATCAGCAAGACTATGTCAGAGATGTGAAGAATAATCCATAGAAAAGCCACTAGTTTCCCTTTGCTAAACAAGCAGTAGGCTCACAAGCCTGTACTTCAATATGGAAGGGGGAAAAAATAAATTGCATTTCTGTGTCTCACCAAATTAAGCTGCTACAGATAAGCACATGTGCTGAGAAACAACTGCTAAGCATGAGAAAACCTACTGTAGCTATCCCAACTCCTACTATTTTCTCACACTAAAATATGCTAAGTTGTTTGTTGCATTATTTTAAACCCCAGTTCTACAGCCTGTGATTCTCCCAAAGTGTTTCCCAGCTAAAATGTAATTGGAAATTCACTTGGGTTTCCTTCTGAAATGAGAAATACTGAGTGCCTCAGGGCCCAAGTAATGTTTTCACTTCATCTTGATGTTACATCACATCTATTGTAGATTTTCACATTACAAAAACACTAATTAAAAAAAAGAATTATAGAGTGTAAAAATGCCAATGCCCCCACATTTTCCTTAACTGATAATACAAGTATTTTACTGTTATAATTGCCTGGTTCTGTTCCTACTGTTTTATTTTAGGCATAGAGTAAGAGATTGATTATTTTCAAAGTGAATCCCTGCCAGTCAGGGTCATAAACCCTTGGGCTGCCTCCTGTCTGATTTAAATTCAGCACCTTACTTTGATGGCAGAGACAAGGATGAGCCCCCCCTGAGATTTCCCCACCATCAGGAGAGGTGTGCAAAGACTCCACCCTGGATGTCAACACCAGTTCACAGGGTGTGCCAGCTCAAGGTGGTAACAACTGAACCGTGACCTTTCACTAGACTACTTTGGGAGCCTGCAGAAACCCAAATGCATCCTGCCTGGAAAAACAACTACTGCAAAGCTGCATCCCATGAGAAGCTATCTGCACTCTGCTTTCTTCCTCAGGAATAGCAGAATATGTCCACAAGCTCGTACAGAAGTCACTATTACCATTTTTACCTTATTAAAAAAATAATCAACTGAGCACAGATTTAAGCAAGAAAATGATGTAGGAAGTTCAATGAAGAAGTTTCCTTACCTAGAGCTGAAAAACAAAGCTGTACTGAGTGCTTTGAAGGAAGGGTATGCAGAGGGTAACACCTTATGCTCACAGCTGGCTTTTTCAGCATCCCCCTCTTGAGTCTGGCAGTGCAGACCAAGAAAGCATTATGCAGAGCTTAACCTCGGGGTTTTTTTTTTTGCCAAAGCAGTCACAGTTCCTGTGGAGCACTGTGCAATTCCTTACCAGGCATTTTGCACATACAACCACTGCTGCCAGATTTGGAACATTAAAATAATTCAAAAGTTAGATAATAAATGGCATTCCTTCCACATTCTCCATGCTTTCTTGATGTTACATGCATTTCAAAGATTCCCTCCTGACATTTACCTGCTAGTACTGCACAAGAAGCAAATGTCAAAAGCATTTCTGGGCAGACAGGGCCAACGTAAAAGGTAGCATATTCCATCTAAGCATAGATGCACCTTCAGAAAAACACTGCTTTTCTGTTCAACAGTTCACAAAGTCACCAGCAAATCCATAGCTTAAGAAGCCTTTCCTGTAAGCAACATTTCTGACCTTGGTTTAAGTCAGTAGGTTTTAGGCAACCAAGGGTAGAGCCGTGCCCAACATCCTGCTGGTGCTGGAATATGGATTCCCACCACTGCCTGGGCTGTCAGAACTGCTGCACCCTGTGTAGCCACTCCTGCAAGCACCAAACTCACTCCCAAAGGAAACCACTCACTGCCACAAGCTTTCCCCCTGCCTCTGCTTGCCACTACCTGCACTCAGCAATCACATTTCCCTTGCAGAGAAACCCAAGCTGTCACCCACCCAAGGGTAAAGCAGCTCCAGCCCAGCCAAAGCTCCTTGACACCTCACAGCTCATTGCCTGCCTGCTGCCCTTGTTATGACCCCTCTCCCACCTGCACCCCTTCAGCAGGGCCCATCAGACTCTGTGTGAGGCAGGTGTGCATCGTTCTCCTCTCCCCTCAGCTGGCCTCCAGCATTCCCCACACAAGGCAATTCCTGCAGCCCTGCACTCTTGTGGTGGATGAGCTGCTGCGGCTGCTCTGCACATTTGCAGATGCTACATGATCCAATACTGACTGAATCCTGCTGTACCTTCCTTCTTCAGAAGATAAAATGTTGCAGCATAACGTATAAATAACATTTATCCTATTTAAGATGTGACAGATCTCCTATGCTATGCTATTTTATTATAGCTAAAATCAATTTGGAGATGATGATATATATTTGCTGCTGACCCTGAATGTTTTATCTTAAAACCTCTTGCTACAATGCCTTCATAATACATTAATATGACTATCTCAGCTTCTAGAAAACTAAAATATGACCTCATGGTCTTTTATGTGCTGTAATCTTTTCTTGGATATTAAAAAAATATATTACAGCTATATCAGATTATTAACATTGAAAATAAGCCAGAGTCCCTAAAGTACCATTTAAAAATATATGAAAGGTCTTTGTCCTTTTAGAAATGTTTGGTTCTCAGATAATAACTTGCTTCCAGCTTTATACAGAAAGTAAAGAGGTCTTCCCACTTGCTCCATGGCTGCTCTCATAAGCTGCAGCCCAGCAGGAGAGTGTGCCCTGGGGTGACAGGCATTGCTGCAGCTGACAGACAATTAGCTCAGCCCAAGCGGTGATCTGACCCGTGAAGTTGCAGGACATGGTGTTTTGTTTCCAACTAAGCTCAGGTTCTTCGGTGAAATAGCCTAAGGTGAGAACGAAAGCCAAAAGATCTGTCATGTTCTTTACTGGACTAAGTCTAGCATTGACTTTGGTCTAATATATGGAATATTGCCAAACTACGTTACTAATAAACCCGAGGATTGTTTTTCCTGTACTTGTCACTTGTAGTCCTTCAGCTCCCCAGGTGCTGAACCATGCTCTATGGGTTGTGGTCCTTTGCTCAGGATAATTTCAATACTCTTCCCTCCTGCCAAAGCCACACTGCTGCCCACTCACCTTTAGGTTCAGCTGAACTGCAGGAGTTGATGTCTAGTCCAGTAAGCCATGACTGTTAGGACGGGCTGGGTGCCAGTGGAATGCAGCCTGTGGTCTGTCCTTGGATCACTTCCCACTTGTTCTGAGCCTGTGGGATATAAGACAGACCTTTCAGACACACTCGCAACTGTGGCAGGGTCTGCACCATTGTGTTGCCCTTCTCCCAGTATTAATGTTCCTTCTGTCACTAATATTGACCATTTGGTGTCTGAGATTAAACCTATGAAGCCTTGGAAGCTGCTTTTGCAGTATGCTAAGTGATGGAGAGCCCAAGTACAACTCACTTCCATTTACTCAGAGCTGGCAGCTGGGAACAGCAGGAGGCAATTCTTGTCTCAGGAATCCCAACCAGCACCACTTGCTGGTTTCCTGGGAGCTATTTCTGCCTAAAGAATCAAGTCTAATCAAGGACCAAGGCAAAGAGCACAAGCTCCAGCTGCTTGCAGAGTTTTTGCTCCCTCGAGTGATGCCTCTGCTCAGAGCCCTGCAAACCCAAGCTAATAGCACACAACATTTCATTCTGAAGCTGAACAGAAACACCAGCACAGAAAGCTGTTTGTGTGCTTTGGGTTTCTGCAGACAAGAGGAATTGCCAATTTTTGAGATTCAAAATTAATGAATACACACATAGCATTAGTGGCTGCTGTTTAAAAAGCCCTCACTGAAGACTCAGCTCAAATTGCCTGTGTTAAGTGCACAAAATCAGCAAACAATAATTTCCTGTAATTTAAATTACAAGAGTTGCACAACTGATCTCAGGAAAGAAAGTTAGAAATGTGCTGAGATAACAAGTATCCACTTGCAATCACAAAATTAATTAGGTTGGAAAAGACTTCTGGGATCGTGGAATCCAACTTCTGACCTAGTCAACCAGAGCATGGCACTGAGTGAGCTGTTGGCATGTGTGAGTGGTGGTTGCACCACCTCCCTGGGCAGCTCATTGTCCAATGTTTGACAAGATCTACTGTGAAGAAATTCTTCCCCATGTCCAACCTGGCACGGCTTCCTGATGAACCATTCCTGGCACAGCTTGAGGCTATTTCCTCTTGTCCTTTTGCTTGCTGCCTGGGAGAGGAGACTGACCCCCAGCTGGCCACAACCTCCTGTGAGGGAGTTTTTAGAGAGTGATAAGGTCCCCTCTGAGCCCCCTTTTCTCCAAGAGAAACACCCCCACCTCCCTCAGCTGCCTCTCACAGGGCTTGTGCTCTCTCAGACCATTCCCCAGCTCCACTGCCCTTCTCTGGACACCCTCCAGCACCTCAGTGGCTTTGTGGCAGTGAGGGACCCAGAACTGGACACAGCACTCGAGATGTGGCCTCACCAGTGCAAAGGGACAATCCCTGCCCTGCTGGCCACACTATTGCTGATCCAGGCCAGGATGCCACTGGCCTTCTTGGCCACCTGGGCACAGCTGGCATCATGTTTAGATGCCTGGAGACCAACTGTTACTATATGAACAATCAAACATTTTACCTTGTTTCTAAGAGCCCCATTTGAAAACAGTATTTCCAAACTCAGCTTTCACATATACTGAGGCCTCTGTTGCCATCCTAACTGGAAATTTTTGGCACACTGGATGAACTGTTGGCTGCTACAGTCACACTCTGCAGGGAAGAGGAAACCAATATCATGCTTGACTGACTGAAAGAATACCTTTTAGAGGTGTGGAAGATGGAGTAGTGAAGTAGAAGTGCACGAGGTGGAATTCCCAGGTCTACTGTACACTGCAATATATTCTGAGGTGTTTGAACTAATTGCATACTATCAGTCAGTTCAGATTGATCCTGAGATCTGGTTGCATCAGCTATCTGTGGTCATCATTCTTATTTCTGTCATGGCAAGAGAAGTCTTCACTCTTGCATTTTGATAGCCACCATGAAATATTTAATCATGGCTGAAATGGTGAAAGCTGTTTCTCATCTGTGCCTGTAAGCCGCAAAAGCACTTGTTTTTCATATGAATAAATCTGAGTTGTATAATACTTTGAAGATCCAGAAAGTTTGTGAAATTTTCTGCTTTTAATAATGCCACTACTCCAAACATTTATATCCCATTGTGCCTTTATTAGTATAGGAGCAGCTTCTGACCAGATGGTCTTAATTAGTGCTTCTAAATATTTCAGAACTTGCACTGTCAGGAGAAAAGGTCCTTCTGTCACTTGTCCTTTTTACACAGAGAACACTCAGTTATGTGATACATAACTGCCCATACATACCACTGCCCAGCTGAAAGAATGCACACAGTATATTTATCTGGTTTCAGATCCATCCAGCTGATGATATGATAGCTCAGGTATTAAACTGCCTATGCGACTCAATTACCTACCTTTTATATGCCTGGAAAGTAAAGTTATCAGCACAAAACTAATAAAGCAGAGAGTTCTATAGAAATGGCAAGTGAGTTACTGCAATTGCTTTAGGCAGGGTAACCTACTTCTGCACAGTCACAGATGGGCAAGGTTTACTTGTTGCCTAAAATTTATGTGTGCAAAAAGAAAAACTAGGCAGAAAAGCAATCCTGTTTCCTCTACAAACTCAGCTTTCCCTTCTCCCCACTGCCATCCTGTCCCCCATCCCCCACCTCAAAAAAAAAAAATCCAATCAATTGCTTTTAAAGGCAAGGGATGAAATGGGACCGTACTGTAAAGCGGAGAAGGTAAGGCCAAGGAGAAGGTTATTAACTAAAATTATATTGCAGCTTAGGGGATAAGAGTAACAGCCTAAAGATGTGATGAATTTCAGAAACCCAAAGTGCAGCTGTTTTAAATGATATTTTTTATATTTGATTGATCAGGCAAATGTGTTACTTGAGAGATAAAGCAAAAGTTCTCACACAGAGATGGCTTCTGGTGACACTGTCATCTAGTTAAAAAGATGCAGCACCCAAGGGCTCTGCTTGTTTTTTAAAAGCATCTATTTTATTTCCAGAAGAACAACTAAAAATCATTGCTTCCAAAAGGGTGTGACAGAGCTGGAAAGACAGAGTTACTTTAAGTCTGTGACACCACAGAGACCCTGACCCTTCTCCTTCTTGTATATGATTGTCAGTTACGCCAGAGTCCTGCTAATTTCAGCTTAACTCCTGTTAACTGCCCAGGAGGTACAAACTGGAGTCTGTCAGTGTGTGGTTCACATGTTTAACTTCAGCTGAGGAGCCTGATGTCGCTGTGACAGTGGTAGAATATTAAATATTAAGCCCCGAATGTTTCGGGCTGTGTCCTGCCTTGCTTCGTCAGGCCTCGCTGCTGGACCAAAGGCGGCAGCTGTGGCGTTTTTCACCCCAGAGATGCCTTTGGCCGGCTGGGTGCTGCAGCTGGGCGCTCCGAACAAGTCCAGGCAAAATAGGAACTCAGTTTACCTTTGGTGGAAAAGGTTCAGGCAACGGTGAAGAGAAAAGGAGCGGGTTCTGCCGTGTAGCTCAGATGCAGAGTTTATTGTAGCATGGTAGATTTCTGAATCTGGCAACAGCTCCAAGCAGACAAAGCGGGCAGAGACAGAACCACGGCAGAGACCCCGACCGCATGGTCTCGTATCCTTTTTAAGCCCCGGGGACAGGGGGAGGGGAGGGACAGGTGAGGGCCCACCAGGTGTGAGCAGGGGAAGGCTCAGGGGATGTGGACGCTGGGACAAACCAATGAGCCCAGGCCTGGGGGGGATCTGCCAATCACACGACGCCTTGCTGGAAGGTGCCAGGCGGGAGGGCACAGGGGGAGGGGGAAAGGTTGGCACACCTGAGGGGGATGGCATAGGCGAGACAGGAAATGGCGACACACTGCAACAGTAGAAGTCAGCCCAAAGCAGTGGGGGAGCCCCAGCCTCAGCAGGATGCAGCACCTGAGCCAGGTGGGTTGAAGCTGATCTGGGTGTGTCTGAGATGGGCCTGCTGCCCCAGAGCAAGGCTGTGGGCAGGGGGAAGACATCACCTCTAACACCAGGCCTGGTGTTGCAAGTCTGATGCTGTGTCTCCCTGAGCAATTTACAGCAAAGACTGAAGGCCCCCCTGGAGCAGCCACGGCTGGATGAGTGTTTGCTGCACCCTGGCAGCCCCTGTCCCACATGCCTGTGCTCCAAGAGAGCATTGCACGCAGCAGAGTTGCTGCAGCTCTAGCATGGGGGCTGTTGTTCTGTTTCTAGAGTCCCATACTGTTGTTATCAGCTCTCTCAAGTCCATACCTCCTTGGTGTGTTCTTATAGCTGCAGATCCTCACAGCACAGACTCCTTCTTCTGCATGCTGTTCTCTCTCAGTGCAGCACTCCTCCAAGGCTCTCCCTGCCTGGCCAACCCACCCCCTTTTATCCCAGTTATCTTCATTAGCCACAGCTGCAGCCCAATTAAGGGGATCGCAGCTGCAGCCCATCAAGGACAACGGGGACTTCCCAGGGCAAAGCCTACACACAGATATTCAAATACAATACATGCATTTTGCTAGGACTCAAAGGCTGCCTCTCTATAGGGGGCCACCAGGCTGAGGCACACTAACCTGCATAAACTGCTTCCTGGGCTTGGACAAGGCCCCTCAGCAAGGAAAAACCCCTGCTCAGGCCTTATCTCCGTGGTGCCAAGTAATGAGAGGCAACAGGGAAAAACTGATGGACAGGATGTTCTACCTGAACACTAGAAACACTTCTTTACTGAGCACTGGAACAGGCTGCCCAGAGAAGGTGTGGAGTCTCCCTCACTGGAGATATTCCAGAACTCTCTGGACACAATCCTGTGCCATGTGCTCTGAGATGACCCTGCTTGAGCAAGGAGGTTGGACCAGATGACTCGCTGTGGTCCCTTCCTGACCCATTCTGTGACCCTGTCGTTCTGTCTTTGCTTGAACTGACAGAGGGGAGAGAGAGCCCTTATGCTGGGCAATTGTGGCTTCATAATGCTGCTGCTTTTAGATCCCCGTGTGCCAAGGACACGCAGAGGGAATGATGGAGAAGCACCTGTCTTCAGATGTGTTTCATTTCACCTGCCACTCACAGAACCTGAAGAGAGAATACGGTGAAAAGAGTATTTGATGATTGAGTTCACTTTCTTTTCAGCAGCATACTGACTTCTTTTAATGTTTGCAAAGTTTTTGACCATAAAAGATGTATATGGCTGAGAGGTTTCTCTTGGTCTGTAATCACTGTCACAAAGGAATTCCTCCAGGCTCCTTTTCCTTCCTTCCTTAGCTCCTCAGAGACCTCTGCTGCTGTCCCTGGCAGCAGACCAAGGGGAATCAGCTTCAGTTGAAGCTCCCCTTCTAGCAACAAAACACCATTGATCAGCCACATCTGTCAGTGCCAAGAACTTTTTGAAGCTGGCACTCTTTCAATGACTGGCTTCTCTCTGTATTTAAGGTTCAGGTACGCAATGTAAAGAACTCCCCTGCAGAGCAATTGTCTTTATTTCATCCTATTGAAAAGAAAATCTCCTGCAGCTGACCACCCCTGAAAACATCAGTTCAGATCCATCTCAGGCCAGGCATGGGACATCCTGAGGTCCCATTCCTACCCTCCAGTGAGCTGCCACTGGCAGGTGCAGAGCATTGGGAACGCCAGCCTGGAGACATCCAGGCTGGGATTGGAGGCCCTGGGTTGGTGTCAGCTGCACTGGTACTTATTCAGGGCAGTCCCCTTTTGTGTTTATACCTAGGTACTTACTGGGCTGTTGCATTGAAAGATCCTCATATTGCTTTCACCCCTGCAGGATATTGATTTTAAGAAAATACCCTATGCTTCACTTCTCAGGGTTGCAACATAATTTAATAGATCATATACTTAGGGATCCACTCCCACTAATTTCTAGCTTACATTCTCACTCTATCACAACACCAAAATGTCAGTGGCTTTAGCCTTTTCAAAATAATTTCTTCTGAGAGCACACAAGGAAAAAAGAGGGCAAAAATAAGCTTTTATTTAAATTACACCACCTATGTATTACCTTTGAGCATGAAGGAAGAGTTATAGAAAGGCCCTTCCACCTCCCTTTTCTTTGAGCAGGCTAAAACCCCATTTATTCCTTGATGATTGACTTTTGTTTGTTTAGTGTGGCCCTTATTCCCTTCTTGTTCACAAATTTAGCAAGCATGAATGCTTGCTATAGTTGATAGCAGTGGAATTTTATCAGCAGAAAAGTAGACAAAAATGTAAGTACTACTGACAGAAGAGGCAGTGTCTGAAAGAAAAATATATGCATTTGCTGTTACTGAAATGAAGGAACTAAAACTTATACTTGCCTGTTTGTAGCTATATTCCTTTGAAGCATTACAAAACCCCATGAAAATCTAGATGTTAGAGACTGTATAATCACGTAGAAAGTTAATGTGCATAAACATACATAAAATGATTGTTTGCTTTTTTTCCTGCACAGCCTTTTTACTGTATTACTGTGTAAATCAGACCTACTTTATTTTCACTTGCTTAGCTTTGTACTCTCTTTAAAGCATCTCAATGAATGAATGCATATTTCTAGATCCTTACAGCCTTAACCCCCAAATTTATTACTGCATTTTCACAGCAAAAAAAGGCCTTCCAGACATTTTTCTATGAAACATATTACTGGAGATAGGACTGGGGATTTAATGGCTCAAAATATGATTTCCAACCTGGGAGGTGCATGACAAATCTGAGTGAAAATGTCATGTCACAGAAGAGTAGAGAGTCCCAACAGGAGAACTGGAAACTCCCCAGCCCTGTCCTGTTGTGGTGGAAGCTGGGATAATGATGGACACAGTTCCCTGAAGACTGGAATCTTTTCCTTCTTGCTCTTGCTGGCACCCAAGACCATGTGGCCATGGTTGTATGGATGAGATAGGTACAAGTCATAGCCATGCAGATACCAGGGGGAAAATCACCCTGATCTTTGGAAGCATAGGGATCCAGTGGGGCTTGAAAGCTGGGCTACAGCATGCTCTGTGTGCCTCAGAAAGGGTGATCCTGCAACACAGGGATGGAAAATGATGTCTCTCCAATGCCAAATGCAGTGCTGGTTTAGAGAGAGCAGGACAAACCAGAAAGGGTGGTAAGGGAGGTCCTGCCTCACGATTATGCTCTGAACGAAGCAGTATCACCGGAGAAAAAGCACGGGCAGGTTAGGGAAATGCTGCAGGGCAGAGAAGAGTCACGTTCTTACCAATCTTTTCTTCTAATTGATCAGGGGTGTGTTAGATAGCAAGGCCCTGGCTGTGTGTGCTGCGTGTCGTACACTCAGGGAGATGTCTTGCAGGCACACAGCGCCTCTTGTTGCAGCAATGCCTTTGGCTGCAGTCACACTGTGGGACTCGTGACTGCTCAGAAGGGGAAGAAGTATCACCTCTCTCCACGTGGGACAGACAGCCTGATAGGTTTTTCTTGCTGCTCGTACATCAGTCGTGGCTTTCTCTGTTGGCCCTATTTGCGTTTTACCCAAATGCCCTGCACGTGCACATTCTGCCCTAAGGGGCCACGGAGGTGATAAGCACGGGTGGTGCTGGGGAGAAGGGACCCCACAGTGTCCAAAAGTGGTCAGTCCCACTTCCAGAAAGGGACTTCAGGGAGAATATGTGTCACAGTGGTCCTTGCCAATGGCACAATGGCTCTGCCTGTAGTGTCTGTCTAATGGGCACTGGGCTAAGACCAACAAAATACAAGTCATACAGGCCTGAACAGCTTCTGATGTTAATGACTCCTGATTACTACTGAGTCAAGCTGCAGCTGTATTTTATTATCACTGTTTACAGAGTGAGTAGCATTCCAGATAGAGTACAAAGTACCTTTTCTCTTGTTTTGCTGGTAATTGCAAAGGCTTAAATTGTACTTGTAGCTGTTTTATGCTTGACCTTAAACAGCACATTTGCTAGAGTGGACCATTGCAATTTGGAATGGAAACATCACACAGAACTGGTCTATGATCTCTATGATGCAAATAAAAATAGTGCCACGAGTGAAGAAATAAATATTTCTTTCCATTTTGTCTTTTCATTTTTATTGCTTCCCCAGGTCACTTGAAATGAAATTGTCCTTCACAGGTCAAGCTTTGGCTGCTTTGCAGACAGGAAAAAAGACAGTGCTTTAGATCATTAGAGCCCTGGAGATGTTATAGCAATCCAAATGATTTGCATTTCTGAAGGAAAAGCTTTTATTTCTGAACTGTTCACCTCTTACTGATCTAAAAATGTACCTTTTTTATTTTTCTCATGAAAATGCCTGTCCTCAGAATTGAAAAAATAAGATATATTCCTAGCCTTGATGTGCCACCTCTCCATCAGCTCCTCCACCCCTGAGGAGCTGCCCACGGCACTTCCAGTGCAAGTGATGGTCATGGAGGAAATGAGCACTTTGTGCAGTGGAGCTGCGCTAGGACTTAGTGGATAAAGAGGAGGGAGGAGGGAAAGGACAGGGACCAGATGGGCCACTTCCTGTCACAGGAAGGAGGCTGCTCTTGTTCTGTCAGCTCCAGAGCCCAGGAGCTTTTTATGAACTGGCTGCTGGCAGGCAAAGCTGTGCAGCCTTCGCAGAGTTTGAGTTTCAGTCTGAAGTGGATGTTTAGACGAGACTCTCTCGCATCCCCATCAGACAGGAGACACGATGCCCCCACACCGGGGCTGACACGGTGCCATTTTGAGGCCTGATGGGGACAGAGCATATGCTCAGACTTTGAACAAGAACTGCAGATATCGGGCTGGTGGCACCTGCAGTGGCTACACCTCCGCTGCATTTTCTTGCCTGAATCATCTGGGCAGATGTCCTGGTTTAGGGCAAATTTGGTAGAGAATCTCCAAAGGAGGGCCCCTCCAGAAAGCAAACCCACACGGCCCCTCCCCACAACCAGGTTCGGGAAGAATTCCACTGAGAGAAGTGGAAAGAACCTGTTTATTTAACAGGCACAGCACCCCAGCACACAGAATGAACAATACTGGGTGACACCACTCTGAAAAGGCTGACAACTTCACAAAGTCTCTCCTGGGGGTGGCTCGCTCTGTTCTCAGTCCCTCCTGTGCTGGGGTAGCTGCTGCAGGCACAAGGTGCAAACTCTGGTGGTTTGCAGGTCCCAGTCCAGAGCAGGTTTGAGTTGGTTGAAAAAAGGGAAAGGAGAAACAGTCCAGGAAGAAATTTGGACTGTTTAGCTAAACTAGCTAATGAGCAGAAGAAAAAGCAAGCAGAAGGAAAGCAGAAGCAAGAGCGAGAGAGAGCAAAGCGAAAAAACAAAAGCAAAAGCCGCACTATGTACTGCCCTGTGTCTGTGTCCTGCCAGGCCTGATAAGAAAACCCAAACAAAACTTTCACTCTTCAGAGCCAGTCTTAAAGGCACAGAACATAATATCCAGCATAAACAGAACACATGAATAGGGATACAAGCATCGTAACATCACCCTAGGACAGCAGAGTGTTTTTCTTTCCTGCTAGGTTCCCTTTTGTCCAAGAGGAAGGCATCCTTGCCTCTAGGCAGAGGATGGCTGAGGCTGGGTGCTGCCTTTGAGAAGGCTTCCTTTCCCTGGGGTCACTTTATATAGCTCTTATTTTCAGCTCTTGTGGTGGCTGTCACTGGTGCTGCCAAGAGAGGCCAGGGCCATGCCCCGGGCAGTGCCAGCCTGTGGAGTTCAAGTCAGGCTCAGGAGACGAATGAGGATGCATGAAAAAAGTACATGGCAAAAGTTAATGGAAAACAATGCCTCATTGCTCACAGAGAGGTTATTACATTTCTAAGGCATTTATGAACAAAGAAAATACATCTACAACTAGAGAAAAAGCTTACCCCGCACCTGCCATGTCCCCCTTCCCACCTTCCAGCGATCCTCTCACTTATTAGCAGTTCAACACCGCTTTTCTTTGAAGTACAAACTGTATTTTACTAATATTATTTCCATTCATGCTGTGGAAATGAAATTTATGACAGTGTTGATTTCTCAGATCTCCTCAGAGTCTTTGAAATTTGCATTAGATTATTCTAATCACTTAGCCTCATTGTATATATTTACACAAGTACTTTTGATGTTTAAACAGATCAGGCTGCGATGAGATGTGCAGTGGGAAATATGTACCCCTAAGGAAAGGAATGCTCATTTTCTCATACCACATCTTCAACTTGAAGTTTTCAGATAAAACAGTGGGTCAGTACCTTTGGGACCTGAGAGAATAACTGTTGGACTGGGAAGATGGAGGGATTGGCTCTGCCTTCAGCAGCAGACAGCAGAGATGGACTGGGGCTGGGTCCCTACAAGTAAGAGGAAGGTGGTGAGGGCTCGTCCTCTCACACCCTTGATCACCAATGTAGCCTGTGCTCCTGGCCATCTGACAGAAGAGATGGTCCAGCCTGAAGCCATGATGAATGAACCCACATCTACAGACACAAGGTTCTGGGGACCGAGCAGTTGCCAAATCCCAGCTCCACTGAATTCAGCAGGAATAGTAAATTGTCCTCTGGGGACACCAAAAAGCCTGGGACTGGGGTGCAGTTGTGGCAGTCCTGACCATGACATCCAGGCAAGTCCTGCAGGACCTGTGCTCCTGTAAGCAGAAGGCAGGTTATCTGGGAAGCATTGCAGCCATATGTTCAAGTTAATTTATTTATTTTCAGGGCTGGTTCTGTGAGATCCAGAATGAGAGGCAACAGGAGCAGCCTTTACACAGGAAATGTGAGTAGGAAAAAGTGGAGGAGCAAGCCTGACAAAGGAGAAACAGATCCCTTGAGGGCTGAAGGAGATAATCTTTCTGCAAGATGCAGGATATTGCCAGCTATCTCGCATGAAGTTTAGCTCCCCAAAGACTGGGATAATAAGAGAGTTATAATTTCCTTGTGAATTTACAAATGCAGATAAAGTTATTTCAGACTGAAAGTATTAGATTTATTCTCAAATCATAACCTTGCCACAAATTCTACCCTAGGATCTAAACTGTAACTCCACATCCTCTGTATTGGGGTGGGACTGGATGTACACACATCCTGAGAGCACAGGACCACGGCCAAGGCTGCCATTCATATACAACTTGGTTCTGTGACAGCCACACAGAAGATCTGAAAAAGGTGATGTCAGCTGAAATGAACTGTGAAATAAGCTTTACAAAAAGCAGTGTCTGCTTCAGGAATGTTTGTTTTTAGAGTTTGTCTCAACATGCACGCTGTTTGTTATTGCCAATAACCCTGCCCCAATTACTGCAGTAAGACAGTTCTGTGCTGTGATTGCACTGAAAACATAATCATCAAATGTGGCCTCTATTCTTCAGTTCTCCTGTTCTCCACTGGACTTCCTAAATACTTGGAACTGCATTACCTTCTTGCCTTTATATTAAATAGGAACAGGACCACATACCGCTCAACAGAGAAAACCATTTCTACGGTTTTGATTGCTGATAGAGTTTTTGTTTTTTTTTTTGTGGAGTCTTTCCTGCATAATTTAGAAATGTGACCTCCATGAAATATTTAGAAAGAAGCAAAAGAAACTGTGCTTTCAAACGAGCAGGTGCTTTTGAAATGGAAACTAACCTAGAATAGGTTGCTTAGAAGAATTACAGGCAGTGCTACAATGCCCTACACCCAGAAAACTGGAAGAATTTGTAGCATAAGAAAAGTTTTAAAAGCTCCTACACAATTGCACCACTAAGAAGATGAGAAACCCAGAGGTTTTTTTTCTTCCCTTTTTCTTTTTCCTCATGGGAAAATAATACAAAAAAAAAAAAAAGGTCTGGTATCAGAATGCAATATAGGAACACTGGAAACAAATTTTAGGGCCCTTAAATGGACAGCACATTTTTTCCAACCTTCCTAAAAGAGAGTGCTGTAAAGAACACATTCTCAATTACCCCAAAATTATTTTCTACATATCTGTGATGTATGAGACAAGTCAAGATAGCATCATAATTGTGAGGCAGACAAACATTCTGTTTTCATAATGGAAAATTCCAATAGCCTGAGACTTTTTAATTAGAGCACCATAGAATCTCTGCTGGTGTACCAAGTTCCTTCTACCAGTGCTCAGCTGATTTAGTGACTACCCAGGCCCTTCCTGCATTTGTTAAATCAAAGGTAAAGGAATTTTCAGGATTATTACTGAAATTCAATCTATTTAAGAAAGTAATGGCATTTTCTTCCTCCTATTTTATAGAATACAGTTTTATAGGTAATTCAATTGAAGTCTGATTTTGGACACATTTATGTTGCAGTGCTGCTGGCTGCTGTTGTTGCACAAAGTGCCAGTGCTGTAGAGGGGCAAGAGATGCAGCTGCTCTATCCACAGAGGCACTGCTGTGGTGATGACAAACAGGGAATTTTCTCCCACCCATGGCACAGATCATGTACATCAATGGCTGTCACACACTCAAGGAAGGGTTATGCTCACTTGTTTCCTATGTAGTCTCTACCAAACCCAAATCTAAGAAAGATAAAAAGATTCTAATATTATTTACTTGACTGATTATTCTTTTGGCAGTTAAACAGCCAGAAAACACAAAACACTTGCCTGTCTCCACAGCATTTGCTCAATTAGCAGACTATGAGCCAGAGTAACCTTTTTTCTTCCATTTCTGCATGTGAAACCTGAAGCACATTCTCATGGAGAACAAACAAATCCTTCAGCATCCTCTAAATATAGGTTTTAAATTGCTGCAGTCATTGCCTTCTAGTGGAACTATTTCTGAGAAGCTGGGGAAAAAGTGCAGTCAGCAAGATTCCATTTTGCTTCTAGATATTTCTTCCAAGAAAGCTCAGGAGGAGGGGAGTGATTTATTATAGACTGAAGTAGGTTTTCCTGAGGATGGTTATTTGGGGTATCCTAATCACAGTCTTGGCTATAGATACTTTCAGATTTTATATGAAGCACTGTAATTCCAGAAACATGTATCTGTCTTAACACAAGAAGCAAAGTAAAAATGTCTTGAATTCACACTTAAGGAAGAGTGGGCTTTCTACACATCTTTGCTTTTCAACATTGTCCTCTGTTAGCAGAATTATGTATTACTGTCTGCAGCCTAGTAAGGCAGCCTTACTTTTGCTCTGTGGCCCGTTTTACACTTTGCACACCACTTGCAATGGTACCATCCCAGTTTTGTTTTTCCTTAACTGGAAATAAAGCAGCCCATTTTTAGCCTTAAAGATCTGGAAGGAGAACATAAGTCATGGCTCTGGTATTTCTCAGTTCCTGTCTTCATTATTCTGAACCTCTGGCCATTGAAACACAAGGTCTCTTGTACGTTATCTTTCTGCAGGTTTCATGGAAGTAGATAGGCAGGAAGAAGAGAGGAATGCTATCTGTGCGCCAGCTGAGCTTCATCTTTCTTCAGACACTGGAGAAATTTTGTGCTATTTCTCCCTGTGGACAGTATTGAACAAAAACCTGTGCTGCTGGAACTCCACGTTATTATTGATGAATAATCTTAGCTTTCTTCCCTAGAACAACTTGAGGGTAGACTCCTCTTGGCCAGTGGCTCCCCAAAAAGAGACAACTGACCCCAGGTGCTTACAGTTCCTCTGGCTAATCATCTCCCTTTGTGCTACCACCTCCCCTGTCCTTTCAAACCAGAGGGGTTGTTTCTTTCATCATAGGTCACATACCACAAACATGAATCTAACACATCTACAGTTTATGCTAAACAGAGATTGGAAAACTGTACATGGAAAATCCTCAATGATGTCTGCTGTACAGGAAACATTACTTCAGTGCAGTACATTGACACAAGGAATCACAGAATAGGTAGGGTTGGAAGGGACCCTGGAGATCATCCTGTCCAACCCCCCTGCCAAGGCAAAGGCACCTTCAGGAGGTGACACAGAAACACCCCCAGGTAGGGATGCAATGTCCCCAGAGGAGACTCCTGAACCTCCCTGGGCAGCCTGTTCCAGTACTCTGACACCCTCAGTGTAAAGAAATTTTACTTCCTGTTGAGGTGGAGCTCCTTGTGTTTTATTTTATGGCCTTTGTTCCTTGCCCTGTCACTGGGGACCAATGAAAAGTCTGGCACTCCTCTTGGCACCAGTTTTGGGGTATTTATGTGCATTAATGAGATCCCCTCTCAGTCTTCTCCAGACTAACCAGGCCCAGCTCCCACAGTCTCTCCTAATAAGAGAGATGCTCCAGACCCCTCACCATCTTTGTGTTCCTTCATTGGACCTTCTTCGGTAGCTCCTTGTCTGTCTTGTTCTAAAGAGCCCAGAACTGAGCACAGCACTGCAGGTGGAGTCTCACCAGGGCTGAAGACAGGGGCAGGATCACCTCCCTCAGCCTCCTGGCCACACTCTTCCCAATGCACCACAGGGTTCCACTGGCCCTCCTGGCCACAAGGACACACTGCCAGCTCATGGTTAACTCGCCACCCACCAAGGCTCCCAGGAGCTTCTCTGCAGAGCTGCTCTCCGGAAGGCCACCCCTCAAACTCTGCTGGGATTTGGGCTTATTCCTTCCCACATGCAGAACCCTGCATTTGCCTTTGTTAAACCTCATTAAATTTCTCTTCAACTCTGCAGCTCATCAAGGTCCCATGGAATGGCAGCAGAGCTTTCAGGTGTATCAGTGACTCCCCCCAGTTTTGCATCACCAGGAGACTTCCTGAGTATTGTTCTTTGCTCTTATTGCAACAACCCTTAATATTCCTGAAGTAAGATTGATATTATCAAGGCTTTAACTTGACTCAGATTAGGTTCACTGATATGAAAGGAAGTATTTCTGTGAACATGAGTGGGATTTAGATGACGGTTAATTAAAGAATGCCCTAGAGTTGTGTGACCTTTTTCTTTTAGTAGTGACACACAACAAAAAGAAGATAAAAATTCAGAAACACAGTTTGGATAGCCTTAAAGTTTTAGGTTCCTGAACAAAAATCTTCTCACAGGATTTCAGAAGTATATAAAAGCACTGTGTAAACTGGGAGGGTTTTTATGCTGACATAATGGTTACATTGGGAATAAAGAGTGAAACAGAAGTTGCAAAAGCTTGCAGATCCTAGCAGAGGAAGTAATTTCAGCAATAAGAGGAACTAAAACAGAGGGAACTGAAATAATTGGTTTTCCTTAATTGCAACTGTTTCTAAATAAAAACAGGCATGGAAATTTTCAGTAATTTTGTAAGAAGAGTAACCTGTGAATGGCAAAAGCATTCTTCTCTTTAATGCACACAGCTGGCAAGAGAAGAGGCAACCTGTTCAACACAAATCATGTTCATTCTACCTGCAAACTGCCTTAAAAATCCAGCCCCTTTTCCTTTGGTAAAGCTCTGGTTCAGATTTTCATTGTCTCACCTCTACATCTGAAGCTTCCTCTTCCTGATTTCAATGCATCTACTTTCTTTCCCTAGAAAACTGTTTAACACACTGCAGAAAAACGTATCTTGCTGATTTATCACCTCTATAGTATTTTCATACTCTGCATCCCTCATCTACCTCTACTGGGTCAAATCTTTTCCATGTTATTACCCCTTCCATCAAAGCACACACACAGTGCTTGCTTGCAGTTGACTAAGAAGATGAGAGGTGACTCTCCAGCTGCTCGTGCTCTCCAATACTGCACTACCACTTCTTCCTCTTCTATCGCGTTCCTTTTGGAAATGAGAAGCTTCCTGTAAAGAGAATCTACAGTCACTTCAAATTTTTGCTTAAGACTTACTGATGCCTTCTGATAAACCTAACAGCTGACAGTGACCCTTTATACTTGTTCCAAACTCTCAAGCTCAGCTGGATGCTGCCTTTGGTTTTACATCTGCTCCTTTTCTTATCACCTAATGAAGTTATGAGATCTGTGAGGTGAGGGCAGGGCTTTGATTCCTACAGTTCAGACACTCAATCACCAG